>NC_134402.1:181331097-181646538 GCF_038048845.1 Mixophyes fleayi | reverse complement strand
TGAGGTCAAGAATGCAATGCAGTAATTACATATAACCAGATGATTAGTAAGACATGAACAAATGGGGGAAAGTATACAAGTGTTTATGAAAACACGAACAGGCATGGTTTTCAAGAAACTATTAATATTATTATTAGTAGTAATATTAGTAGTAGAATTACTTACAATAACATTGAACTGTTCCATGTAATCTATAACTTTCATTTCCTATTTTCTTCTGAATGTTATAATTACTAATAGCTGAAAGATATATAACTAAAGTACTATTAGATGGTTGACTGTGGGGACTAGTAAAATGCTTCATTGTAACATTTCTTGCTTAATCTAACAGGTTACATGAGATGTTTTTATTCAAAGTTACTTCTTGGTAAAGCCTAGAGATGCGACTTAAGGGTAGTGTAAGCTACAGATAGAATTGTTTTTCAGTAGAAAATGAAAGGGGCGTTCTGCTTATTGGATAGAGCATAATGCTCCTCTCTGTACACAGCTGCAGCCAATACACAGAGCAGTGCAGAGCTCATAACTCATATCCAAGAGCAACAAACATAAACCAGGTCTGATGAAATGGCTGATACACAGTAGAAAGATAGAATGGAACACACAATGAAAAAGTTGTAGGTGGGTACCAGGGGCAAACGCAGGATTTGTAGAAGGGGGTTTCCACACCACGCCACCAGTGGGCGTGACCAGCATGCATGGGGGCGTGGCTATAATTTTAGACAATGCTTGGCTGCTCTCCAACTCTTCCTATTCCCATAATATACATGGGCAATGCTACGTGGAATACTGTTAGGTGCACACAGCTCTCCCTTTTCAAGCAGAGCCGTGTGAAGTAGGGGCAGGGTCCAGCCACCTCAATTATACAGTACCCCAGGCTTGGAGGGGGGTTTCCAGGCACTAGGAAGTAGGACCCCCCCCCTCGGTTTGGCTATGGGTACGTCAGCCAAAAAATTAAAGTGATCTATTGTCACTGGTGTACAACAGGCATTCTGAGGGACAACGTGTGGTCTTCAATGGTGTCACATATGACCTCCAGATTAATTTCCTCTCTTTGCTCTCTTTCCTGGTGAATGCGATGGTTTCAATAAATGCAGTGTTCTGTAAATTAATCCTTGATTGAATGGTGATGCATTCTCACAGTAAGCCATTATTTAACATTAGAATTAGTGAATATATTTCGTAGATTTTACCAATATGTATAAGAATATGGCCTGTGCTATCACCAGGACTTAGGGGCATAACTGAAGCATGGGCCTTTTTGTTCCTACTGAAATTGTAGGCTGCATTTGCATGAATAGTGGATAGGCCCACAAATGGTTGCCTTCAGGGGTGTAACTGCCATAGGTGCAGGAGCTGCTACTGCTATGGGGTCCATAGGTGAGGGGAGCCACGTTTTCTGTCAAAGCTCCATGTATAATTGTGACTTTTTCCACATTGGGTGATACATGCATCCCTTAAAAAATGTAGTTATGGAGCCCACAAATGTCTAGTTACACCCCTGGCTGCCTTCACTGAGTGTAGGTGATGAGTGTCCTTTAATGCACAATAATTAGCCCTTTCCAATAAGTTAGACTTGAGCAGATTAGTGTTATACTAGAAGTAATACATCATGACATAGCAGTAAAGATATAAATGTCCTTTGGGGGATTTTCTTGTTATCAATAATCTTTCTGCCTTAATGCCCTGCTAATTTAATTGGTTTTTTTCAAACATACAGTGCTTGTCCGGTCTGCATTGTAGGAAACATATTGGTATTATAGATCTAACCAGGATGCCAATATTTCAATTCTTTACCACTAGAATAAAATTTAAATCACCAATTGCAGCTGCTATATTTTACAGGTTCTCTTCCTTTAAGTTAGCTCTTCAAATTTTTTCCTCTCTCAGGGCAAGTCAGTGATGTGAAGTGCGCATTAACATGTACAATCCTGTTCTCGTGATTGATGTTCCTCAATGATCAATTATCTTAGCACAGGACTAATCCACTTAGTATTTCCAAAGCTTTTTAGTGCTCCCATCACATCCCAGTATGCACAGGGTGGTATTCTGTTTCATAACCTGCAGCAGATGTCTGCTCACATCCTAGTTATTTCAAAGAACGGGCGTACAATCTTAAGATTCAAGTCTTACATTATTTAGTACGAACAAAACATATATAACAAAAAACATTTTTCTATACAATTAATGAGAAGGAAGGCTGAAACATGATATCAAATGATAAACATCATAAAGAAAATCTCTGTACCAAAGAACAAGAACTAGAAATTTATATATTTCGCTTAACCTCTTTACAGATATTGTAAATACAGTGTAAATTGAGGGCCTAATGCAGAGTTAGAAGCAAAGCAAAAATAAAGGAAGAAATTTGCCCCTGGACAAACCATGCAACCAAATGCAAGGGGGCATGGTGCAAATACAAGTTTTCTAAAATTAATTAATTTATATTTTAGATAAAGGGGGATTACTGGTTGCTTTTGCATATATTATACAAATTGTGGGCAGCTTTATGTTTACACTGCAATTTAGAGTTGATCTATATATGTGTAGTTAGAACTATAAATCTTTCCACATATATTAAATTTGCCCACCTGCAGTGCAACATGGTTTTACCAAAGTGCAAATGTGCTTCTTTTTTTGCTCTTTGCTCCTAACTTGGCATTGGGTCCTAAGTGTCTACTGTTGGTCATGTTCCACATGTTGCAGGCACTCCTGATCAATGTCTACCTATTTCACAGCTATTAACATAGCAACAACCTCATAATAATTAAACAAAGCCAGAACATCAACATAAAACATGTTATACAACTTAATTGGCATAGGACGGAGTATGTACTGTCATAAACATTTGCATATATATTAAGACTCATTGGCGCCTTCATGTATTGTGGGCATGTCATTTTGTTACATTACGTAATGGAGCCTTAAGCATAACAGAATAGCACAGTAATTCATGAGATGTCAGGACAAGTTAGCACACTGATCACTGATTGGTTATTCTACCTGGATCATGACACTATTTTTCTTATTAAAGCAGCATTTCCACTTGGTCAGTTCTCATACAGAGAGCTTACAGAGAGCTATGGTTTGGTCAATTTGGTGAAAGATGACTTAATCAGCCAACCAAATGTGTACATGTGTTAGCAGCCTTAGGTTAACACATTTTATTCCCTTTTCAATATATCAGCAGCAGCAGCAGTTATTTATATAGCGCCACTAATTCCGCAGCGCTGTACAGAGAACTCACTCACATCAGTCCCTGCCCCACTGGAGCTTATAATCTAAATTCCCTAACACACACACACACACACACACACACACACACACAGAGAGGGATAGAGAGACTGGGGTCCATTTGATTTCAGACAATTAACCTACTAGTATGTTTTTGGATTGTGGGAGGGAACCGGAAAACCAGAAACATAGCAGAAACCAAACAGTTAGTAAGAAGTTTGTACCTGTAGCACATTATATAGATAATAACATATTGATATTTTCATGCAAATATTTATTTTATGTTCTTTTTCAGTAACCTTAGAAATGTAACTATTATGATATAACTTTTATTATACTACTGTACTGTTCAGATTGACCCACATTTATTTGCAGTATAAATTAACTATTTTTTAAGTTGTATTAGGACATATTTATTCAATTTCACATAATATATATATTTACTTTTGGTAGGTTAGTTATACAAGTAAATAGCGAAGACTATGGAAGACTGCTAATTCTTAGTAAATAGCATAGTGAACGTTGAACAAATGTAAGAGTTGTAGGAGGCTTCACATGGCCTGTCTTACAAAGAGGCACAACTATACAGTAGGTATTGACAACGTGACATATGAAATACAAGTCTTGTAAATTAAACATCCAGACGGATTCTGTATTTCCATTTGTAACTGTTGGCCTTAGCACTGTCACCAGAATGAAATTACAGTGTAGTTTTAACAGGAATGTGTTTTTTCCTATTCGCTTGTGCCTATGTTTCTACCTGCTACAAAGATATACCAAGATGAAAATGTGCAGTAGTTATGGAACTGACGTCAAATAGTTCCCAGCAGACCAATAACATGTTCATATAGCTGCTCCAGTTGGTGGTTCATGTCAAACAAACTCCCAGACTCCAGGGAAGGATCCCATTTTTCTCATAAGGGAATGGGCACTCCATATTTACTTTAGAAAGATGATTAGAAATACATTATATGAAGATAATGCAAAATACCAAACACATTTTTTGGCTAATCATTCCAAATCATTGACCTGGCCAAATGCATGATTTTGTTGTTCCATGCTTAACATTATACTTTACTGCCTGTGCCCTCATTAAAGAATATTTTCCTGAATTAAATAAATTTAATTATAAATGTACAAATAATGATAATAATTCACAGTATTAATATTATTATCCTTTATTTGTTAGGCGCCACAAGGTATCCGCGGCGCCATACACAGCACAAACAGTAGACTATAAAAGGTGAAACACTACTGAACAATAAACAAAAAATACCAATATTTCAGAAACTCCAGGCAGGCTAATGCAGTAAAAACATAACAGAAGAACGGGTATGGAGACAGGAGGGAAGAGGGCCCTTAAATAAGGCACAAAGGGGAGCCAGTTGAAGTATTGGGGAGAGAAAAGGGGGGCCGGGAGGAGAGAGGGGAGAGGGGAGAACGAGCGGAGGAGATGAGGCGGTTAGATGGTAGGTTGGTAGGCTTTGAGGAACAGGTGAGTTTTAAGTGCCCATTTGAAAAGCACATATTAGCAGAGAGAAGGATGGAGAGAGGGAGGTTGTTCCAGTGAAGGGGGGCTGCACGGGAGAAGTCCTGGATTCTGGAGTGGGAAGAGGTGATCAGAGTGGAGGAGAGGCCACGGTCATTGGCCGAGTGCAGGGAGCGGGCAGGAGTGTGAATGGAGAGGAGGTTAGAGATATAGGGGGCAGTAGACTGGGATAGAGCCTTGCAAGTGATGGTCAGGAGTTTGAAAAGGATTCTGTAGGGGACAGGAAGCCAGTAAACAAATAAACATTTCTTTATCCCCTAACCTCAGAACACGGTAATGTCCTTGATAATATACATTTTACTTAATTCCTACACTCACGTTTCTTACATTTATCCTTGGTTGTAATGCAAGAGGTCAATGAGATGCTGTCAAGTTTCTTTAATATCCAGAGATTTATAATGACTGTGCTGACTCACCACTTAACAACAGACCTAGTGTGAATGCATGATGTGAAAAACCGAAAAAAAGAGTAGACATGACTCATTAGAGTTCAGTCTCTAAAGTATAAGATGCATGGTCAAAGATCTTATCCCAACTTTGATTAAGTAAATATTTTCAGTATAAATTCTGCTTTTAAATATTTAAGACGTCATATTATATTTTCTGTATATCAATGAACTGTTAAATTGCTATTCTTTAGCTGAGCTTTTTATTCACATTTATCTAATTATGGGAAATGTTTAGTGAAGTGCAGTTAGTTTATTATGGCCGTTGGCAGGTCATCTTACTCTGTGTCTGGTAATTCCTGAAAGACCACTGTTTCTCTGTGTTCCATCCTAATCAGGCTTATAGCTGGTATAGTCCCATTAACCATTTAGTTGCTGGATATCGTTTTTGGCATAGAACTAACAAAACACTTTTTTTTGTATCTCTAGTTAGCTATTTTTTCTCTGAGTCTTAATTAGGAATTTGGGTGTTTGGGTTTTTCATTTTTCAAAACATTTTTCAAAACACACAACAGTAAAGTTAGTGTTACAAAATCATTTGGATTACTTTAAAAACAATATCAGTACAGATTCAAAACTAAACATCCAATGAGAAAGTGGCAAAAGTCACTATATTTATTATACACAATAATCTTGAACAAATTGGAAATTGCAAATGTGAACCGTGTTTTGTTCATAAGGATTACATATATTTCCATAACTCTGCCCCATATATTGCTGTGGTTTTTCACAGCTCTTTGAATGTGACATGTCTTATAATGACTTTGCCCTTGCGCCATAGCGGTGTATTCAAGCAGACATGCCCATAGGATCATGTCAATAAAAGAGTTAATTGTGTATTATATATACCTCCAGGGGTGCACAAAGGAAAAAATATATAGAGAGAGCTGCTGCTCATGTGCGGCCACATGCGCAGCTCCATTTCGGCGGTACTGTATTGTACAGCAGCCGCAGCGCTGTCAAAGAAACGTCCGCGGCGGTGCTGTATTGTACAGTGCCACTATGTAGGGGCACTGTTTAGCCCCCTGTTCTTCACGGAGGGGAGGGGTTTCTGGAGAACCAGAAACCCCCCCTGCGTGTGCCCCTGACCTCTAACATTTATCCAAATGAAACAGGATTACCATACATGTTTAAAAGTACCTATACATATGGTAGAGGCTAAGGATGCAGGTACTTGACAAAGTACAATGGAGCAATTTTAGAGCGTAAACTTTCAATTGCCGACATTGGCTCTGTGGTATCTTACTCTCTCCAAGATATTGAAAGTTTCCTGAAATAAACGTGTTACTGGTGATGAAATGGGTGAATAGTCACTTTTTTTGGAGGTACTTTATTCTCTATTGCAATATTGTTATCTAGATCACGGTTCAGACCACAAGTAAATGGGCAACAATTTAGTTTATAAGGAGATCACCAATGTAGCTAAACGCTGGCAGCCACTTCAAAAGCTGTTGCATATATGTACGTCTGTAGGGTTATATTTGCCTATACCTACAATGAATGTAATCCAGGAACAAGCTGTACCACACAAACATGTAGAATCTAGGTTGGGCATCATTCAGAAGGTTAATTTGTCTCTTGTTTTGCCCTTGTGTAAAAGTATATGATGAAATAAAGCACATCATATCATCTTTGCAGAGGATAGTACGTGTTATTGGTTTCAGCAGCTCTTATGAAATATGTCTCACCCTTATCTCATTTGCTATTAAATTAACTATGGCTGTGCTATTCCCGCAAAGGAAGTAAAAATACTAGGCAGATAAATGCTCCTAATCTCTTTTAGTTTTATTAGACATGATAATTCTGTTTTCACTTTTGCATTGTCCTGATTTTTCAGTTTGCCCTGCAAAACTTTAACTCATGTTCCAGATGTCTAGTAAAAAATCCAAGGGCATAGGCCAGTAAAATAGTAAAATCTAAAGAATCTAGAATCTTAATAAGGTATTGACACTAGAAATCTCACAAATACAGCAGTCTGGAATTTTCTATTTTTAGTAATTTGTACATTTTAACATTAAAACAAACACTAAAAAACACAATCCAGATAAGATTGGTGTCTAGTATATTACTTTTAATGTCTGCATTTCTGTGTCAGGCTTTGACATTCCTGTGTATTGATAGTGTCTTTTTATGGCAGCACTAGTACAATTTAAAGTACACAATGTTTCCTTTTTCTTAGGCTGAATATATCTGATTGTTCTCTGTCATCCTGTGCCTAAACATTTCCAAATAAGCAGCTGATTGTTAGATATGTGCTTAAAATCACTTAAGGTACACACTAATCCCACCACGTCGTCTCATTTTTGAGTGGAATATCTATATGCTATAAAGTCAACTATTGTTGATTGAGAACCTGTAATGGTTTTCAGCTATTAAAGTTCAAGAAAAGCTTGTTGTAACAGTGCTTCTGGCTGACACATTCATGAAAAACATATCCATAATGCTTCTGTATAAAGGTTTGACTGCACTCTACAAATATGGTTTTCTGACTACACTCATCTTGACAATAGGTCCAATACATGATGAATTATACCAAATTTGACCTTACAGGTTACCAACTGAGCAGATCCGTTGACTCCTATGGTGAGCCGAATTAATGGATTTTGAGAGGGCACAATGTACTTGTTGGCCAAAACTGTACACATATCCTGTTGCATTTTGTTTTCTAGGACAAATATTTTTGGGCCCAAAGTCATTTTTAATATTGATATACTTGTCATGTACAGATGTATCTGCTCTACAGCAAAATGTTTCCGAAATTCAATTTAATGGAGACAGCCATTCTATTTTTAAATTATTATATGTCAATTGATAGAAAAAATCATTGGCTTACATTCCTATTCATTTCTCTGTTATCCTATTGATGAAAAATGTCATATAAACTCATCAGCTTCTCTGTAATGTTAAGGTTATCTGTGGGTGGCAATTCCGTCTTAGAACTGGCTTGTGTCATGCTCAGACTCACAGGACTGCCGTGTTCCTTTTCTTAGTTTGAGTGGCTTGTTATACTACCTAACTCTCTCCTGTGTTCCAGTGCTTAGCAGTAAGCAGCAGCAAAGTAAATGCTAACACTATTCATGGGCACTTGCCATGTTCTAATATACTGAAATGGAAATGGGAGAGGAAAGTGAGAGCCCAATGATCTGTTTTCTAATTCACTTTATATATGTAGATTAAATATGTTTACCACAAGAACATGGCTGAATCATAAAGAAAAATACATTGATTTATTTTGAATTGGCTGATAAGATTAAACCGAGTGTGGCTTGGAACTTGCAACAACATGTAATTAACGTGTGTTGCAGGTTCCATCGTAGAGCTAAAGCATGTGCATTCTGTGCCATTACACCTTTGCTTCCACAGAAAGCTATTATCACAACTACATGCCTCCATGTTCATACTGCCATGAAAGGAGATATCAAAAAAAGTAAAAATCACACAAAAATTTTTTTTTAGACATAACACTTAAAAATAGTAAAATTTAGGAGCTGAAGGAAGCAGACAACATTGAAATATTGGCTCTTTTATGACCACCAAATTCTGTTTCTCTGTTTTATCAGGCTGCATTACAACTGCATGCATTTGGTACAAAATGTAGTTTTAGGGTAACTTTAAATAACCTTATTAATAGTTTTTATGGGCAGCACAGTGTCTTAGTGGTTAGCACTTTTGCCTCATGAGTTCATTTCCTGATCATGGCCTTATCTGTGTGGAGTTTGTATGTTCTACCTGTGTTTACATGGATTTCCTCTGGGTGCTCCGGTTTCCTCCCACACTCCAAAAAAACCCATACTATTAGGTTAATTGTCCGCCATTAAATTGACCATGATGTATGTGTGTGTGTTAGGGAATTCAGACTGTAAGCTCCAATGGGGCAGGGACTGATGTGAGTTCTCTGTACAGCGCTGCGGCATTAATGGCGCTATATAAATAGCTGATGATGATGATGATATTATGTTTTACTATTGGTGTTTGCTTCTACATTCAACAGATTTACTGAGATATGCAGTGACAACAATAATTTCTGTATGAATGTTTGAATGCCATGCAAGATTACTAAAGAAATGATTATTATGTTATGTTAATAATACACTTTGAAAAGTTTTCCAAAGAATAAAGCTTATAGCTGAGAGACTTCTACGGCCAGGTAATCTGCATTATAATGGTATAATCTTTGATGCAACAAAATTTTTTATAATTTAGTTATTCCCTGGCAGTCAACCTCAGGATTTGCTATATGGAGCAATTTACTAGTAGATTGGCTTCCTTCCAGCTTCCTAATGGATCATGTGTGAGTCAGTTTCACTCAGCATATTCGCAAAGACAATCTGGGTGATGGCACACCATTTGCTTTCATGATGAGCTCTTGGCTAGTGTTGCTGTCAAGCATGATCTAAGAATGTAGTTGGTAGCAAGCTGACAAGGGAATCATCATACAATAAAATGACAAAGCTAGTTGACTGAATGCTTCTGTGTTTCAAGTTGTTCCTTGATGGTAACCTAATTCCACTAGCAACAGAGAAACTGAATTCTTTTTGTCTCTTTCTTAATCATGTTGCATGTTTAGGTCCCCTGTGTCCATGTTTTCTCAGGAGAGGGCCATTTGGTTGCCACTAGTAATTTTAACTCAAAATGCTTGTGTTTTGCAGAGTGTATACTCATCCAGCACTCATATTATTAAAAAAAGGTGGGCAAGTTTACTGTAATGATTTAATTGCATTTGTCAACCACAAGGAAGCATTGGGGTAATTTTAAATTATATGCTAAATATGCATGCTTCCTTAATTGCCTATAGATATATTATAGATATAATATATCTATAAGCTTCTCATCTTACTGAGACACATCAAACTAATCTTGCATGGTAGATTAAATAGCATAACAAGTGACAGGCTACTGTATGACACTGAAACTAGGAGGTTAGAAGAACTGGAAAAACTGTGTGTATGTAATGATAAATATAAGAATATTTCCCTCTCACTAAATATATACAGCCTATAATTATGAACTGGCACAGCAGAAGTATAGGAGCCCCTCAGCTTATGACCTATTCACAATTTGGACCATCCATTGTGGGAACACAAAAGACATATGGGGCCTGAATCATTAAGGAGAGTAAGGCAAAAAAAGGAGTACATTTTCTCCTGGACAAACCACGTTACAATTCAAGCGGTATAAGTTAGTTTATTACTTTGCACATAAGTAAAATACTGGTTGCTTTTTATTGTAGCACACAAATGCTTGATAACTTTATTTATACACTGAAATTTAAAATTGATCTAGGACATGCCCTACAACAACTATAAATCTGTCCCCACATTTTACCTTTACCTCCTCCTCCAATGCAACATCGTTTTGCCAAGGTGCAAAGTTACTTCTTTTTTTTTCGCTTTGCTCTCCTTAATGACTCAGGCCCATGGACTGGAACAGCATGGAGGAGGGGTGTCTTTGGAAAGGGGAACTAATTTGGTTAAAGGGGAAACAATGGGGTAGAGTGCCATTATAATTGTAGAAGTAGCCTTTCATCAAAGGTATGTTTGGAAATGTTATGCAACAGTTATATTTATAGAAGCTTTCAATATCTACTATACAGGTGGAATAAGCATTTAAACTGTGTATTGCTTTCTAAAGATATGTGCATGTCCTATAAGAACATTTAATTCTTCATTTAGTATTATGCTGGAAGCCAGAATGGAAAAGCCAGGTGCAGAAAGTGTTAGCAAACAGACTGTGTGCCTTCACATTGTGAGTCAGCAGTCTTCTGCATGCCTGTGAGCTATAGTTTTGTAATATAGTTTTGAAGATCTATTAATTTTGTAGAAATAGTATTTTTTTCCTGGGGCATCATATTTATAAATGATTGTTGTGTTGTTTTTTTGTTTGTTTTTTTTTTCCTTGCCTTTGGTTATGTGCAATTGAACATTCCTACACGTGCATGACAATCAATTAAACAAGTCAATGAATGAATCATTTTGGCAATTATCACAATCAATATGCAAAAAGACTGTATCTAAAACTATACATGCGTGAACCTCCTATAGTTTGGTCTAGCAACGTATTGTATGCCATACTCGCATTTGAAAAATCTGAATTAGTTTTTTTGAATTTGAGTATATAACAAATTAATGCACTTCAAGAATTTGGGCTCCAAAAACAATTAAATCAACGTAATTTGCTATAAGGAATGGAAGCTAGCCTTTCGACACACAGTAGTGTTAGTGCACATTGCGGAGAGAGAGTAGTATCTTTTGACTAGTCCGTTCATAATCAGCTCATGATAATTTGCACATCTGGGTGCACATACAGTATACACACATGACATATATATGCAATCTCTTTCCCTCATTCTCATAATTTCTTTAAGCCATAAATAAGGATAGACTTATTTCTAGAGCAGTATTTTAGGAGAAATACGTAAAAAAATTTCAGTTGAAAACGTCTAGGATGTTGGATTTTGATATGATATTTACACTTTTCCTCTGTACACCTCCTAAAGATTTTGTTTCCACTTCTCAATGTGCCCTGTAAGGGTGCAGAGGATGCTCACCAGTCCCTCTATGGGGTGGATGGACCCATGTGCATCTAGTAGCACTCATGCAACACCAATGGGCATGCTTTGGAAATGAGCTCCCGTTGAGTGTTTTGTATTATAATTCTTTTCATATTACCCACAATTTGCAAAAGCTACTGATTTCTGACTTCATGAACAAGTTCTACTCATAATGGGATTGCAGTTAACAGCGTCATTACAAGTTCATATAGCCGATGTGATCCAGTCCAAAGGACATTTAAAAGTGTGATAAATAGCTTATCAAAGCAGTCATCAAAATACTTGATAACAATCCATTAACGTTGTTGTTTTTCATTCATCTCATAATGACTCTTTCCATTTTCATCTTCTAAAGTATGCAGAAATATTAAACATTTAGGGTTCAATAGTTCAAACCTGCCAAACGTGTACAGTTATACTTTCTGCAGAGGTTCGCTAAACACTTATAATAATGAGTGCTGCGTAAATTAAATGCACATTTTTCTTCTCAGCTAAACCACTTGCACGAACCCAAGATTTTTATCAGTTTATCTATTTAATGCAAAAATGCAATGATTATAGGAAGAAACAAAATGAATAGCTTTGGAATTTTCCTAACAAATCCTTTCATACATGGGACCTGAAATTTTGGTCATACAGTATATGGCCTTTCTTCATATACTTGTTTTGTAGAAGTTAGTAATATTGTGCTATTTTATTTTTTTAACATAGCATTCATCTGGTTGGTTTAAAATATTTTTCCAGACACTACATGAACCGGATGTACATCTTTCACTTATCACTTGTATAAACTAGGCTTTCTTTGCATTAAGGAAACTTCTGTTCTTTAGCCACTTACGCTAATTAAGTAATCATTAAAAATGAAACTGTTCTACTTCCTTCTGGTCTCTAGGTGACATTGATGGAGTGTCTATCCGTGGCCATGATGGCACAAAATTGAATCATTAAATTAGGCCAGTCGTTAAAGACCCAGATACCGATTAAGTGAACAGCTTGCAATTTGGTGGTGATTAATTTGGGTTTAATGTAAATTATGTCTTTAAACAGCAAGAAAAAAAATAGTTACAACTCTAGATTTTCACCTTTTTAACATTTAGTTGCACATTAAAATCCTAAGGGATTGATTTAATAAAGGTGAACATTTTACGTGAGCTTAGCAGATCTAAGTAAGCTTCCAAACTCACATGATTTTATGATTGTATGTATGTTAACAGATTCAATTTTATTTCTATAGCACCAGCATATCCTGTAGTCATGTAGAATGTTTTTATGGGGTAATACCAAAAAATGCAGACTGAAACAAAAACTAGAGAAGGCTGGTTTGCATTGGTGTAATAAAAACAGATATAAGCAATAATAATGAAAATGCTTTAAAATATGCATAGCCAAATTTAAAGAGTGTACCACTCTCTTATATTTTATATTTTAAAATATTTTTTGTATTTGATCGAATATCTATGCTGCATGTTATTACATTAGCAACTTTTATTCTCCTTATTCTTTTTGGTAATACCTTCATGGAGTCTATTTATCAAAATACCTCTAGAATCTTTTCTATGGCTGCTTATCGATAGAATAACTCAAAGCATTTTTCCTATGGGCCATCCTGTGATGACTTAAGTAATCCATACTTGCCAACATTTATTTTTCTTTTTCCGGGAGATGCCGGCTGGGACGTGGGCGTGCAGGGGGCGGGGCGGCGAAATCACGTCATTTTGGCCCCGCCCCCGTGACAGAATGACGCAAATCGCGTCATTTTACAGCGGGGGCGGAGCTAAACGCCGCGATTCCGGGTGAATCGCGGCGTTTAAACTGAATTTTTCCCACATCCTATCAGGGAGATTGCCACACTCGTCCGGGAGACTCTCGCAAAATGCGGGAGTCTCCCGGACAATCCGGGAGAGTTGGCAAGTATGAAGTAATCGGAGAACTGCAGCGTTACTTGTACCGCTAAAATTCAGGTTTTTAACTTTTCAAGCACTTACTTTAGAAATGTTAAATGCAACATTTTTAATAACTGAGTGCAATGTTTATATTCTTTAAACATTTTTTTTTTTTTTTTTTTAATACAGCCACAGATTAACAGCATCTTTTTGGATACATGGTATCTAAAATCAATAAACTCATGACCCTTGTTTGAACCATTAATTTCAAGTTTTAAGAGACATTGATGAATTATCTTAGTAGCATGGTCTTAGTGGCCTAACTGTTTCTACTGCCAATGAATCTACATGACAACCCCTGTCATTTGCCTGCTTGCAAATACAATAGAGAATAGCTAAAAAAAACATTTCCTTGTGGTTATCTTTAAAAGTTGTATCACTACTTGTATGACTGGCACATACACTGCGCCTCTAGGAAGTTCATAGTCACAGGTCATCAGCTGTGTACTTGATAAGGAGCACAGCAGGTGGAAAATGCCACTGGGCAGCTATCTGTGCAGGCTGATGGATGTACTTACATGTTTATTTTATTCTTTTCCATTGAGCAAAGATAAACTTTGCACTTCAATGCAATAAATTATAGCATATCATGTACTTCAAAAAGCTCTAAAGTTCTTGTAAAGGGAATACCCACTATTGTAGTAGGAAATACCCACTTTGTAGTATTTGGGCAATGTCACATAGCTTGGATTTTATGTTTATTTGTAAGTTGTAAGGAAGTGCCCTTGTAAATATATTCTTGAAATGGAAGCAGAGGTATATCTGTCCACTCTACTAATACCAAAATCATTTCTCAGTTTGTCTGTAACACAGACGCTTTTCTGTTGACTTGTAAAAGTCATATTGCATTAGCCACTCTTATGGTACTGGGTTTTTTTTAAAATAGAAATACAAACAAAATTATTTCTTTTTAAATACAAGGTGGGATTTATTGGAAAAAAACAGAAGATAGAGTCATGGTCCATCAAGTAAGAGTGGAGAGAAGCCAGCCTGTTTTTAGTGATCTATGAGGCAGAGTTAGAGCTGCAGATAGCAAGCTAACTGTTTAACATACATAATTAAGCCACAGTATGTAGTATGTACAGGGACGAGAAGACTCCTGGCTCACCCGAATTGTGAAAGTAGTGATGAGATGCTCATGGTGTATAAGATAACAATGTTCCACCACACTGCCAATAAACCACTTCTTTTTGTCCTCTGGTGAACCAGGGTCCATGTTCACCACTGTAAACTAGAGATGCTCAGGCTCAGTTCTTTCGTGCTCTCTCGGAATTGAAAATGGGCAAAACGTTATTGTTAAGTCGTCGGATCTCAGATCTCGCAAGCTTTGGATTCTATAAATACCGCCCTCCACCGTGATCCAGCGCCATTTCACAGAGGGGCACAGAAGGGGTAGCACTGTCTGTAGAGCAGTTGGGCAGCGTCATAGGTAGAATAGAAAGAGGAGGGGGTAGCAGTGTTCTTCAAAGTCTCCAGTGACATTCAGGAGAGCTCCATTGCTAACTGTCATTTCTGAAATACAAATAATAGGTCTGGCAGGCTTGGTCTTCTAAATCTGCAGTCAAATTGTACTGTGTTATATAGGTAACATACAAAGAGGAGAGCTCCATTGCTAATTGCACCACTTTTCTTTACTGACACTGCTGTGTTGCAATGTTTCCTAGATGTGCTAGGAACTGCCGTGTGTTAGAGTCACTGCTCTGTCGTTTAGCATCCGGCCAGGTCGCTGCAGTCTTTGTTTAAAAGTGTATGAAAGTGTATGAAAATAATATTGTGACCTGTGAGGTGGTCAAAAAGCTAAAATATGTGATTTTTTAAACAAAAGGGGATCCAAAACCAAAACCAAACCACGCAAGGGCGGTTTTGCCAAAACCAAAACATGAAGTTAATCCAGATCCAAAACCAAAATCATAAGCAGAACACGGGGGTCAGTGAACATCTCTACTGGTAACAAGGAGGTTGAAATACCCTTAACAAAATACAGTTAATTAAAGATAGTATGAACATACCAGCACTTGAAATTGTCCTTGAATTCCATGCTTCCGTAGTTTGCAAGGATTTCTGCATTTATTGAAATGCCCTCAAAGTGGAAGAAAATGCACAAGTCAGTTATAACGGATTGTAATAAAATACACCAAATGAAGGCAAAGTCAAGTCTATTTTAGTCTTGCCTTCAGCAGCACAATGTATATGACCTTGTTGTTGTTGGCAGATTTATTTTCACTTTAAACAAAGGAAGAATTTTATTGTGAAAGAACATATGAAATGCTGACTCACCTAAGGTAAAATTAACTAAATAATATAAAATCATTAAAACAGATAATAATAATAATAATAATAATAATAATAATATTATTATTACAAATACAATTTTAATGTAGCTAACCAAATTGCATAGTTTATTTTATTATTTCACATTTGGAGGCAGTTGTGTATATTCAATACACTGCAAAGGTCATACATAACCTAAAATTAGTACACCTGGTTCAGTGAAATTATACCTGCTTTTGCATTCTGCACATGCCCCAATGTGCTATAACATTGTCCGTCTGCTCAAACACTTCTGTTCATTGATTGCTCTGCTTCCCCTGTGTATTGGGGAGGAAAGGTTAAAAAGTGAGGTCACAGCAAAATCTGCTTCTCTGCTTGGACATTTTTCTCAAATGCATAGTCCTCATTTAAGTATAATTGGAAAGTAATGCTTCATAGGGACTTTATCTGAAGTTTCATATGTATCTTTGTATTGGTTTATTTGCACTCAGATGTTTAACTACTTTATGCTGTCTCCCTATGATAAAGCCACATCTGAAGTGGTGTTAAATTCAGCAGTGTAAAAATCTATGTTCTACAATGCAGTGAGAAACAACTTCAAGTTTTCCCTATCATGGCCCCTACTAGCTCTTTTACATATCTTACATACATAACAATATCTATTTTATTATTTTATTTTGGTGCTTAGGTTGCTATATATTTATTACTTGATTGTTATATATATGGACCTAGAGCAAACAATTGCCCTTTTAACATCTTTACACACAATGCCATACATAGCAGTGTAAAGTCATCTGCAAAAGGTTTATGTGATAACAGAATTCAAATAGCTGCATTGCTCATTAGCACTGCAGAAATGCAGGCATATATAACACAGCAATGTCTGCCCAAATTGCCGCCTATTAGGGTATGGCGTACTAGTTCATCTTTCTGCACACCTGTTTGGGAGCAAAGAAAAATGAGCATAGGTTTCAGCCTGGACATCACCTCCAGGTGTCTCTGCGTTCTTGTCCGGAGACAAATCGCGTTGAATTGAATCACCCCCTATAAATTTAACGAATTGTAAATTTACAAACACTTGTACAGAATGGTGTTGCAGAAGCAGAACTTGAAAGTTGCAACACCAGCACTCTGCAAAACGGCCTCAATTTAAGAACTATCTAAGAACTAAGAATTTCTTAGTTAATATGTTGTTTTTTATAGCCAGCAGACCATTAATATGAACTATTTATATCTCTAGACTACAATATGATTTCTCTTTTTGTTCTCTTTATTTAGGAAGGCAGGATGTACTTAAATGCTATCATACATTACACACGGAGATTAAATATTTTCAACCTGCAGCTGATCTATGGAGATGAAAAAGAGATCTTAAGATTTTTAACTTTAGATGCAGGCCTAGCACATTACCAGTGAACCTTAAACAGCCAAACTTGTTGAGATTTAAATACCTCCATGGCTTAGTTATGTCAATCTGTAGAAATATGCAATATGGATAAAATAAAAATAAAATGTTTATGTAATAAATATGTGCTAAGGTAACTAGTGTCCATATTATAGTGACTGTAACAACTGAGATCATTTAGTAGAAAGTATTTAAGAGGATAAGTAATATGTTGTTAAAGCAGAGGATTATCTTTGCTATAGACAATAAATGTGCTGCTTAGTAAATAGTGGACTTGTCTGATAAGCGACTCTATGACAATTCAGCATATTGAATTAATCTTTGCTTTCATTATGACCATTAAATATTCTGAGAATAATTGACCACAGAAACAAGTACTACAAAGGTTTATATTTGTTCCTTTAAAGCACCTGGGTAACTGCAAATATTACTATTATGATTAACAGAATACTAAATATCATATGAGCATAGCTCCTTGACTTCTACCATCTGAAGATTCTGGTTAAAGCATTAGTACTAATTACATTACCATAATCCCTATACTGCTCCTTCCTCAAATGACCTCAGCATCCAGTACTTCTTGAGAAAATGACCCCTAGAAGACCTTAATCTAATACCAAAAGTAATGTCATTATTAAATTGGTTGCAGAAATAACCAAATAGACAGTTATAATCTTTTTGTTGTCTCTTGAATGATAAGCCATTAAATAATTGAATGGAATAAGGTAAAATCTAAGAGCTAAAAAGAATATTTTGGAGACTTAATCCATATATTTATCTCAATATACAAATTATCTTAGAAGTCTGTTTTCTGTTCCTATCAGATGGTAAGCAACATGTGTCACACCACCTAGATGTCTCAGGATTATAGTTATTGATGCTGAACTTCCAGGTCGTCTACCCCTTGCGTAGATTATATTAAATCTCCATGGATTACTGCGTTTCCTGTAGCCTCCAGCGTGAAATCGCTTACTGTGAATGCTTTATATATGTCAGATAATATTTACAGCACTGCGGTAGCTAAACAACAGCATGGTTTTGCTAAACAACGACAACATCCTTCCGCCACGACATTTGAGGATAATAAAGTAGCTTTGTGAATACATCTTCTAACATGAAACAACATGTACATATTACTCTGACACTGACATTGCTATTTGCCTTGAATGTTCCAGTTAAATCTGGATTTTGTTGGAGATAAAGACCATAGCTGTTTAACTCATTCAAATTCCTTATACTGTCAAAATTAACATTATAGAGAAAGAAAGAGAGAAAGTTATATTGTAGGTGCACTAATACTTTCTAATGATCGTATTTTATTATAAGATATAACTTTTATTAGTGTTGGTTAAAATAGAGCGAAATATATATTAAAAGGAATAAAAATACTCGCTATCTGTTTATATATTCTCTGTTGATGTTTGGACTTATGCTGATCAAAAATGGTAGTAGCATAACGGTAATTAGTTTAGCAGATATGCTTATTATTCATGGCCACTCCTTAATACCATTCCCCTGGTATTAAGCTAAGCTATAGCGCTGCTAATAACTGCCAAATGTAATAATTAGCAAATAGGATTTGATAATCTTAGAGGAAATGCATAATACAGGGAGTGGATTGCTAACTACCTATGAATACCACCGAACTAGCTCTGGGTATATCGGGGTATAGTTTCAGCTGTCCAAGGCAACTTTTTGCCTTGGACAAAGCAGACCACAGCGAAACGCGCGTCGGCGTCCTCGCTATCTGTCCATCTGATTTCTCTTAAACTGGCAGCTGAAACTATACCCCGATATACCCAGAGCTAGTTCGGTGGTATTCATAGGTAGTTAGCAATCCACTCCCCGTATTATGCATTTCCTCTAAGATTATCAAATCCTATTTGCTAATTAATACATTTGGCATTTATTAGCAGCGCTATAGCTTAGCTTAATACCAGGGGAATGGTATTAAGGAGTGGCCATGAATAATAAGCATATCTGCTAAACTAATTACCGTTATGCTACTACCATTTTTGATCAGCATAAGTCCAAACATCAACAGAGAATATATAAACAGATAGCGAGTATTTTTATTCCTTTTAATATATATTTCGCTCTATTTTAACCAACACTAATAAAAGTTATATCTTATAATAAAATACGATCATTAGAAAGTATTAGTGCACCTACAATATAACTTTCTCTCTTTCTTTCTCTAAAATGTTAACATTCAAAGTTTAGGTGGCACCCCCAGGTTGATATATAAAAATATAATAATATGATAACATACTCATTGGGGTTATATTTCTAGATGACAAACTAGTGCGATAGAACCTTTTTCTTTTTAGCTGTCAAAATTAAGAAAGATAATCTCTTTGCTCTGGACCAGTTTTTTGCTGAATCAGGATATCTTTACTTATGTTTTACTTATGAGATTTGGCTTTAATTTGATTGGTTGTTATCTTTGGAAGTGAGAATTTACACCAAGGGTGTTTATGGAAACTGAGACTCCACCACTGGAAAACTGGTGCTAGGCATTCACTGTTGTTAAAATGAGATCAGTGTAAGTTAATACAAGTCTGAAGGGGTTTGACACTTTCAGCTAGAGACGTTGCTTGCAAAATTTGGCTTTAAGTGTTCCCAGTCCTACCCCAGTCACACCATACAGCAGAATGTATCATACAGCTCTATTCCTGGACTATAAATTCCATGAGCTACAAATTTACAAACATCATGCAAAATAACCCTTCTATGAAATGGCCAGTAACAATGTTTATTAACAATTAGCATAATTATAAGCAATAGGATTCGTTTTTTATATCACTGCTTATTGCAGTTGTTTCACATTTATTTTTGGCGGATAAAGGGCTTCTATCTATTTATTAAGTAGGCCACTAAGGGGGAATTCACTGTCATGCCATCTACACACATTACCGCCTAATACGGTATGGAATCTCTGCTACTTTTCTTATGCTCCTATGGGGTGCAAGGAAAAATTAATGGAGTTACATTGCTGCAGAGCACCTTCAAGTGCCGTTCTGTAGGCACTCCTGGACACATCTCCAGAAATTGAATCCCCCCTATAGTATTAACAGGCAGCACCACCTAAAGGCAGTGCAACAATACTGCAATTTGTTGATTCCATTTTAGAAAACTGGAAGTTGAATTTGTAACTTTGGCTGCTGAACTTTAAAGAAAAAGAAAGAAATGGTTATTTTATTTATTTTTTCTGGAGGGGGAGGGGGGTGTAACTGTTATGCAAAATAGAAAAAACTAAAGTAATTGTCTATACAATTCCGGATTGTTGTATGTACCTGTTTTCTTAGAGAATGAAAACGCTAAACATCACATTACCTAATCTGTCACATTCCAGGAAATGATGTAGTTCCCTATTCTGAAAATATAGTCTTGTAAAGCTCATTCATACCTGCCAAGCAGAACCTGCCAAGGAATGCATGAGGTTTTATGATAACAATGCTGTATCTGCTGAAGGACTGCTTGAGCATTAGAATTTGCTCAGGAAATCCTGCGATAAAGATTTGGCTAATCTATACTCACAGAACTCACTGGTTACAGCAGATGTCAGACCTGTCCAGCCCGACTTGAAATATGGTGATGCATTTAAAAGAAATCTCATAGCTTTAATATTAAGTAGCACCTGTAACGAACAGATATTATTAGTTTATCTTCTGTACTATAAAATCACAATAAGAATATGTTTGCTTTTAAAATGAGCAATGTTAAATATAAGCATTTAGAAATGTTTTCTTTTGCAGTGTTAAATGCAAGCACTCTGTCTATTCCATGTAATTACTAATGACTGTTAAAGCAAAGAGAAAGTTGTGTCATAGTGAAACGCTGCTTATTACTGATAATTTATAAGCAGCTTCTGTACTGGTCAGCGTGATCTGTTCCTTGCCAAAAAGTGCTCAGCCTGCTTAATTTACTATAATGATAATAATAACAATAATAATATTACAGACTAGGAGAATAGTGGTTTCAACTTGGAACTTTCAAATAGTGCAGAGCCATCATTCATAGAATTTATTGATGTCCGCAAAGTGATGCTAACTTATTAGTAGTTGCCTTCTTGGCAGACATTTGTCTGCAGTTCTCTGTTAAAGTTTAAGCATCATAAAAAATAGTATATACCTTCCTATAAATGATAATAGAAAAATAACCTAATTGTCCCCTGCAAAGAAGAGAAAAGATTCTAGTTGACTATTAATATTATTTTTACGTATATTGTACGGTTGACTTTATTGCATATAATGAGGGGGGTGACTAAACATTTGTGGCCCCCATAGCTGGGGCTTTCACAAGTAATGTGGGCCCCCATCAGCTGTGGGATCCTCAGCAGCTTACACCTATGGTAGTTACGCTCGCATATAATAATTTCATGCATTTATCACCCACTATATTCTTTAATCAACCATTAAACAATGCTTGCTCACATTAAACATGGAAGCAGAAATACCAGTAGTCAGTACCTGACACAATATCTGCTTTATGCCTTAATATTATAGCCCCTATCAGCACTGTTCTTCTGTCTTTTAGTAGTGCTATTGTACTAGGGGCTTGAGCAGCAACGTTTGAGATAATAACTGGGTATAAGGTATTTATTACTATGGTACAATCGTAGCACTTCAAACACAGGATGCATAGAGCTGTTTAAGGTAAGGATTATATGCCCAAGCTTAACCTTATACGCTATTACACATTACCTTGCAAGTTATTTTATCAGGAATGCACACTTTGAAATAGTTGGTATGCTTTTATCTCTAAATATAATAAAGTCACATTCAATCTGTGTTTTCGTCTTCTTGGACGTGCTTCCAGGAAATACATTGTCCAATATTATCTCCTCAATGTTTGTCCTGTAGATACATTATCTCAGACTTGTGCTCTGCTTATTCCCTGAGGGAGGAAAGAGAGAATAGTTCCAAACAGCACACATTTATGAGTCTGGGTTTTTTGTATAAACCTAATATTGGAAAAGTGTGAAAATTGAATTGTAAATTATTGCCAGAGAAACTATCATAGAAGATTACTTGATAATAACATAGTAAGTTATGTTAACAGTTTATAAATGTGAGAAAGAATGTTCACATGATAGATGTGAGGGATAATTATTTCAGTATTACAATGCAAATGTTTTATATTAAGAGACACTGAATTTAGTTACCGTATTTTGTTTCTCATTTATCTATCTATCTATTTATCTATTTATCTATCTATCTATCTATCTATCCTAAATCTGCACTCGTACCAGCAAATATATAAAGCAAGATGACAAATATATAAGACAACTGACAAATATGATTGGAAATGTTTGAATAAAATCAATAAAATAATTTAAAATTAGGCAAATTTAAAATCCGTAACCAGCAATGGTTTAAACTGTAAGATTACACATACCTCCCAACCGCCCAAATTTAGGCTGGAAACATTGGGGAAATTCTGTCTACTGTGAATAGGTGCCTTGCACACTGGTGTGCACAGCAATGAAGGAGTTTGGAGGGGAGGAGAGAACAGGGCAGTCTAGCGCTTCAAAAGTGCTAAGCATGCTCCCAGGGTGTGGCCATACCACCAGCATGACATGGTCACACCTCCATCACACTACTGGAAAGACAAAGTTAGGGAGGTATGCTTGCCTAAAAAAAACAACAAATAAAAGAGCTTGTTATGTAATATTATAGAAACATCAATCTTATGACAATACAATAAAACTACATGCTTAAAAATGATAATCATGTGAAATGCTTTTACAGGGATTCACCATTACAAATGCAGTAACCCACCTGTTGGGTGAGCTGTACTTTCTAATTAGAACCAATCAGCTGTCTCAAATTGAGAACTATCCTCTGTTTCTAATTGAAGCACTGCCTTAGGATTCCTGTTGCCTGTAACACGGACATTGGAAAAGTAAAAAGTAATGCAATGTCAGTGTTGCAAGCAACTGGATGCTGACACGTACTGTAAAAAAGTCATATACAGGTAACCATCTTTTAAATTGTCTCTAAAATTCCACAACGCGACCACTATCATCAACATCATCAACATTTATTTATATAGCGCCAACAAATTCCGTAGCGCTTTACGATTGGAAACAAACATTAATAAAACAATACTGGGTAATACATACAGACACAGAGGTAAGAGAACCCCGCTCTCAAGCTTACACTATAGATTGTTATCCACCATCAACACTCTGATAAGCTTTTTGATTATCATGTTTAAGTCTATAGTCTTATTTACTATACATAAGCTTGGTGCTTCTATAATATTACACTATGATCTCTCTCTTTTGTATGTTTTTTATTATATGTATATGGAGCAAATTGTGCTCTAAGTTCGGTTTTGAGCACCAGTATTTACTGTATTTCTGTACATATATATATATATATATATATATATATATATATATATATATATTCAGATGGAGCACATGCTAGCAATAAGTGTAGTATGAGTTGGCTAGCATGGTATCCTTTGTTAGCATGTTTTGAGTTAGTGAAAACAACAAAGTCATGCTGCCATCAGAGAGATTTGGGCATTAGTACATTTTTCATGGATCAGGCTATTTTCTTCCACAGTACTAATCATTAGTTATGGTTGTTTGTTGAAAATTGTCATGGAATGATATTGTCCATTTCCCAAGATACTTTAGTTTGTCTGTGTGAAGTCACATAGGGTATTTTGCTAAATATTTCATTACAGCTGCTCTTGTCTTGCTGGGAACATCTATGAATAAAGAAAATGGGATGTTTTATTTACTCTATTAATGGCTGCAGAAATTTTACTCATAATTTATAGTAAATTAGCCCTGAGTTTTGCTTCTTATAGGCAGGCTTCTAGTAACATTTACAGATATTTTAGTAGCTTTATTTTAAGTACTGTATGTGTCTTTATCCACCCCTGAGAATTAGGAATATATCTTTATTATGTTCCTAATATTTGCTTTTATATAATGCACCATCAATAAGATAAGATTCAATGAAATTATGTGTTATTTGATTGTATAAATACTAAAGCATAAGATGGTTGTATTAATATATAAACTGAAGCCCGAGGTCAGGTCAAAGCAGAGGAACATTCCACATGTCATAAGGATATCATAGTTGTGTTTGACAACCACAATGTGTT
This sequence comes from Mixophyes fleayi, assembly GCF_038048845.1. Lineage (NCBI taxonomy): Eukaryota > Metazoa > Chordata > Amphibia > Anura > Limnodynastidae > Mixophyes > Mixophyes fleayi. The sequence continues at coordinate 181,622,015 of NC_134402.1, read as the reverse complement.
CCCCTTCATGGCAATTGGTGAAACGCAGCTGTAGTCCATCATTGCTCACTCACTGGCATCAGTTAGGAACTCTATGGAGTACTGCTTTGAAATTGGTCAAGAATAAGCTCTTGATCTGCAAATTGCTTTTTCTAAAGGACCATAACATAGAGGACTAAACTCATCTCATATCATTGCTCTGATAGCTGGGATACTGGCAATTCATTTTATGTGTGACTCAGAATTTCCCTCTTTGGAATTAGGAGCTTGAAATTCGTGTAAGTGAACAGCAATGTCAAACATTTTGAGGTAATCAGACTGATTAATTAGTGTAGTTCTCCTTGTTGTTTAACTACAACCCGTATTATCCTTCAACAATCATTGCTAGAAAATTAAGTTCATAATTATGATGTGTAACAGATGTGTCGTACACCACTGGGGGTCTCTTCCTAATGTCTAGAACTCTGTTGCAATTGTCCTATTCTTGTTTTCATTCATACAATAGTTGATGCTATTTTCTACCTCTGTCTTTGCTGGCACCATTGCATCCCTGACTTTTTCAAAATTGACTAAAACTGTTAAATTAAACTACACATCCGCAACAGGTTTATACAAAGTACATAAGAGATGTACAGTAACGTATCCATAGAGGAGGCACTGTGTAATCAGTCATGAAAAAAGTAGAACATAACAGAACATATACCCAGGGGTATTAGACTAGAAGCCAGTGTGATCAAAAAGTACATTTTGGGCCAACATATAAATCAATCCCACGATTTACCCAACAGTAGATAAATAAGTATCTCTTCAGTACATTGAATGGAGCATACTGGAGAATTTAAAATTAAAACATTAACCAGTTTTCTGTTTTCATTACAGCATCTCCACCAGGGCACCTGTCAAAATGTTCAGAGAAAGAGAAGACATACTGTGTTAATGGAGGTGAATGCTATGTGATCAAAGGAATAACAAGCAGTGGATCGACTAAGTACATGTGCAAGTAAGATTACATTACTTACAATATTTTTTTCCCTTTGATGGATGATCTGCAAGGTAATATCCAGCCATAAGTCTTGCATATGTGAAATCATAGCTAATAAATGTAAATACTCCTTCCAGATGGGAGCTTAAAGCCTGTTATGTAATGTACGTTCTTACGCAAACCTGGAACACTGTAACCCCAACATCACACTTCACAGTCATAGGGAAGTTACTGTATATTATTCCCTACATTCTTGATGTTAATGAATACAAACAAGACATGTAATACTTTGTTGTTAGTGAATGTTAACGAAAACAAAAGAAGCTTTTTGGGGCCAAAAACTTCTGGATCAAATTTGAACCGTGATCTCCCTGTATATTATAGACAATTGTAAAGGGTTGCAAATTCAATAAACTGATAGAGCATAACATGTATCAATGCATTTATGCAATCTCTCTTTGCTATGTGCTCAATACTTCATGGCTCCGGCTGTTACCTTAGATTTAACAAGTTATTTGTTCTGTTTTCAAAACTGTTGCCTTTTGATTGAAAGTAGGAATAATGAATGATGTTTAACTTGCACGTTTTGGTATTTATTGTTTAAATGTACTTGATGTTTTGGAAAGTGTCCTGCTCTGTAAAGCTTACAATAAAGCTTATAATACAGTGGTTTGAGGAGAAAATGAGACAAGGGGGTAAATGTATCAAGCTGAGAGTTTTGCAGCGGGTTTGAAAAGTGGAGATGTTGCCTATAGCAACCAATCAGATTCTAGCTATCATTTTGTAGAATGTGCTAAATTAATGATAGCTAGAATCTGATTGGTTTTTCAAACCCGCCGGAAAACTCTCAGCTTGTTACATTTACCCCAAGGTGTACTTGTGTAAAGTCACAAGGAGCCAAAGCTGAAATTTGGCTTCCAGCATATTTCAAGGTCTATTGAAATAACAAAGAAGGGGTGCCTAAAATACCAAGTAGACGTATCTTACATATAACGCAAACAGTTCAACCACTAAGGGCGTGGGATAATTTGTGCAGAGGCTTATAAACTCTTTGTTATTATTTTTTGGACAAAATTGTAAATTTTTTAGCAACCATTCTAAAGATCTTAATCTGTAAGCAATACAGAGCCCCCTCATATGCAATACAGATGCAATAAGACCAAATAGTAACACAATATGTAATCCACAGTCAAAGTAGTTGTATATAGATGATACAATAGGGTACTTACAGCCACAAAAAAGTAATATTATTGCATTCACACTAATACCACTATACAATGTAAGATAATATGTAAATAAACACGTAAGTAAAATAAATCCTCTATCATTTTACAAATTATTCATAAGTAAATAGTAAAACATTGAAATTAGATAGGGGAGGGGATTTAATGAAGCTGAAATAAAGCAATTAATCAATAAAAAGCAAAAGCAAATAATTCCAAAACCATCCAACTAAACATCGAGAAAGTATTTTTCTATCATAAGACAGACTACATTAGTATTAATAAAATCTTCCAAATACTCTAAGATTTTAAATTAACTTTGGGTATCCATAAGCTATGAAAGTTTCAACTAAAAAACTATAAGTACCTTTAATAGATAAAAGTGTCAGCAATAAATGTTGAACAATATATTTAAATACAGGGAGGCTAGTGAATCATGTTGGATCATATTTCTTTGGACTATATACCTGCTTATTTGTTGACCAAGAGGAGTTGGACGTTTGAGTGCAATTAAAAAGAGAACCCCACTGTTATTATATAAAACAAACAAATAAAATACAAAGTGAGGAATCCCTGAAAGGCAGGGGAAGGGGAAGGGGGGTATCTGCCCCCCCCCCAGGCCAGTCCCATAGTGGGCTACCTTGGGCTGGGTCATCTACATTTTTTTTCCTTTAAAATGTTCCTAAAATGTTGTCGAATCGAGTCTTGCCCCCTGGGCTATAATTTGCCACTCCTCCCCTGCTGAAAGGAATACATAAAATAGTCAAAAGAGAGAGAAATCTCACCATAGATATAGCATTGTTCATCCTGACCTTCCAATATTTTGCCGCAGATTTTGGCTTTGCTCTTGTTACATGTTTATCGTCAGTATTATATGACTTCTACTTCCATGCAAATTTTATATTTCTGTTTTACTTACTGGACAAGAAAATGTTTGATAATGTATATATGAAATTCTGCATTCTAAATGATAATTTTGTCATATTGTATTAATTACACAATTCAAGTTTGGTTATACTTAACACTTTTGTATACACTTTATTAGTAAAAATTTATTAATATTTTCATATAGCAGTTTAAACCAAATTACAACTGAAAATAAAAAATGAAGACACAGTGGGAGGAATTCAATTGACCGTGTTACTCGTGAGAGTGCACTATTACCGTTACAACGGTAATTTTAACACCGATTTCTTCTTGCAGCTCTCGGAGATGCGAGCTAAAAACAGTGTTGAAATTACTGTACTAACGGTAATAATGCATACCGTAGTAACGGTAATAGTGAGCAGGCTGCATTACTCTCACAAATAACTCGGTCAATTGAATTATCCCCAGTAAGTCATTTATGATATGCTGTTCACACCTATATACAAATAAGTTGGCATATGTGGTTGTGGAGATGGCAACATTCACAAACAAACTATAGGCCTGCTTTGTACACTGCCTGGTGCAGGACCTACAAAAAGTCATGTGGAATTAGACAGTCATTAAATGTCATTAAATGACATCACCTAATACACCTTTTGTTGTTTGATTCTGCATCTATTAATAAGTCAAATCAATAAATAAGCTGCTAAAAGAAATACAAATCTGTGATAGTCAATTAATTAATTTCCAATTGCCTGTATGCTTTAGAGTAAAAACAATAGAAAATGCCCAGACACCCAGTATGTGGAAGATGATTTGGCTACTGTATGGAATGCTGTCTAAAGAGTCAATAAAAAATGGGACTAATGCCCTATAAATTGCCTGTCTGTAAACATAGCCCCGTCCTGTGTTAGCAGTTTTACCAATGATACTTTTTAACTAACAAGTAAAACACCTTTCCCTGAGTGTCAGTACAAGTGTTAATTATATGCAATCTCACACATAAATCAGAAATATTTCAACACCATACACATAATCTTTTATAAAACACCTGCTTATATAACATTCTAACATTTGCCTGAAACGTTTGATTTCTTTTGTCATGTATTTTAGCTGATCATTCGAAAAATGTTATGTACCCATTGGCTGTAATAGGTTGGTTAAAACTATGCAAAACAAAAATGAACTTCACTCTTACATATTAGTGTCTAACAGTATAGCAATAGCTATAATACAAAGTGAAGAAACACAAAGCAATATACCAGACATCTCACAGTTGACCATGGGGAGATTCACTTAAATTATAATTTGGTATGCTAAGAGAACTCACATATAACATGCATTCCAAAATAACTTAATTGTCAATGGAATAATAATTACATTTTTCTAAACTGCTGGTTTCTATTAAATGTAGGAAATAATAAAAAATGATATTATGAGGAGTGAGATCTACTAATAATGTCTATTTGGTTATGCAGCAGTTTTCCTACTTGAGCCCCATGGTTTAATGTGCCAGCTCTATTTACCATGTTTATAATGGTGGCACTTGTGGAAAAGGAGCAGTTTGTTTGCCCTTTGTTGCATTTAGGCTTTTTTTTATTAAGCAACTATTGCCAAGGTTAAACTGTTTCAAATTGTAGGGAATCTGCTAGGATAACATATAAGAATGGAAATGTTTTTTCATAATTGTTTGGTTTGACTCTTGTTGCCTATTACAGTACTGTGTTTCTTTAAGTCACTATTTTGTTTATAAAAAAGATAACTACTGTACTTTTACATTGTCTTCATCAAGTTGTGGTTAAGTTAAGCATCACTGTGGATCCTACTTGTAAGTGATCTACATTACCATTTTGAAAACAAAACACTTTTTTTTTCCACTATGTCCAACAGGCGAACAAGTTCAGGTCGATTCCATTTATTTTTTTTATTTTATTTTGCTCATCACATTTTTACCCTTTAGGTGCAAACCTGGATTCACTGGAGCAAGATGTGCTGCGACTGATCCTGTGAGAGTCATAAGACCAGAAAGTATGTCCCAATAATCTGAAATTTGAACTTCTCTTCCCCCAAATGCAGCAACAAATAAAAAACAAATGAATCACTCTTATGTTTGGGGATGTCTCTTATCAGAGAGAAATGCCTCTTTTTGTAGCACACATGACTTTAGAAACCAATCGGTTTCATTCAATCAGGCAATCAATCAACCAATCAGATTGATATGTTCATGAATACATGCAGTTTGTTAGAATTTCTGATTTTTTTTTAAAAAGCACCCTAAACAAGTACAGCTATTGTAAAATTTGCTGTATTGAAACTGGGTATTCCAAGTGAAATTATTTTGCCAAAGTAAACCATAAGTCATGCTGGTACAAAAACTGAGACTCAGCCTTTGATGTTGGACCTCTAAGAACAATCAGTTTACACTTGAAGGATCTTCTTTCTTGGCATATATTCAACTCTTTTCTTTTCTCTGTTTTCTCTACCCTTTTTTGTCTTTCCTCTCAGGTGCCCAAATGAATTTACTGGTGATCGCTGCCAAAACTACGTAATGGCCAGCTTCTACAGTACGTCCACTTCCTTTCTGTCTCTGCCTGAATAGGAGCATGCTCAATTGGTGCTGCTTTCTCGTTGCTGAATCTCTCTTCAGATCTCACCTAGTACCTGATTTATTATTCTCTGCTAGGCTCAGTACTGTTTGCCTCTGCCTGTAGCATGACACCAAATAATAATAATAATGGCTATTATTATTATTAAATATTATCTTTTTGATGCACCAATGTCAATGGGCATGCATAAATTGTTACTATAATATTAAAGGGTGTAGCCACTGTAAAGGTAAGAAAAGAAAAGCATGATAAAGTATAGGTTTCCGTAATTACACATACTAGCTTATAAATGTGTGTTGACTTCACATAATGGAATAAAGATCTATAAAGTAAAATCTGAGTATAGCTGTAGTCAATTTATGTGTAGAACAGTCAATTATAGTTTCAATTATGGAGGTTAGTCTTAACTTTTTTGAAGCCATGTGTATTACATATGAATCAACAGATTGCTCAGCCTCTCCGCACATTTTATAAGAACATCCAGACCCATCTACAGATACATAATAAATCTGTGAACACATTACAACTTCCAGACCCATCTAATAGACACATCAAAACTTAAATATCCATCTCTAGACACAGACCAACTACCAGATCGTAGTTTCCTGGCGATCTGTAGACACATCGCCAATTCCAGACCCCCCTGAAAAATATCCAAGACCCATCTAAACCCTATAGAAACATCTAAACTTAAGCACCCATCTCTAGACAGTTTACACATTTCAGACCCATCTGTCAATAGAACAACTTCCAGTCACATCATGGCTTCCAGAACACATCACAACATCCTCACACCTTTGTAGTTACATCACAACATCCAAACCCATCTGTAATTACATCACAACATCCAAACTCATCTGTAGTTACATCACAACATCCAGACCAATCTGTAGTTACATTACGACATCCAAACCTATCTGATTACATCCCAACATCCAGACCGATCTGTAATTACATCACAACATTTGATTCATCTGTAGTTACATCACAACATCCAGACCCATCTGTAGTTATATTACAAAATCCAGATCAATCTGTAGTTACATCATGACCTCCAGACCGATCTGTAATTACATCACTACATCGTGACCAATCTGTAGTTATATCACGACATCCAGACCCATCTGTAGTTACATCACAATATTGTGACCTGTCTATAGTTATATCACGACATCAGACTCATCTGTAATTGTATCACTACATCGTGACCTATCTGTAGTTATATCACAACATCCAGACCCATCAGTAGTTATATCACAAAATCCAGACCAATCTGTAATTACATCACGACATCCAGAGCAATCTGTAGTTACATTACGACATCCAGACCTGTAGTTATATCACAAAATCCAGATCAATATGTAGTTACATCACCACCTCCAGACCGATCTGTAATTACATCACTACATCGTGACCAATCTGTAGTTATATCACAACATCCAGATCCATCTGTAATTACATCATAACATCCAGAGCAATCTGTAGTTACATCACAGCATTTAGACCCATCTGTAATTGCATCACCAATTCAAGACTAATCTGTAGTTAAATCACTAATTCCACACCGATCTATAGAAATCACTACTTTCAGATGTAAATACATGGAAGTAACTTATTAATCATATCTTCCCTGAATACACTCTAATGTGCAATTAGCAAGTAAGTTAGTTAGCAGTACTGGGACATTTATCAAGTAATATTAATATTAACTCCAGAGCTGCAGAGTTTTGTGGCGTCTTATAAATAAACAATGATAAAGATGATTATTAACATTTGTTCATGTAAAGGATACATTCAAACACAGAAGGCATGTGAATCAATGAACATAGTGGTTATACCAGGTATAAATTAATCATATACACAAGAACATGTCTTTATATGACAAGACAAGAAATTGGCTCCCTTACCCTGATGTGTTCGGCCTACTGTTGTGGGCTCATTTTAGTGTTTGCATTTTGCACTTACCAATGCATGCAGCATGTTTAAAGAATAAAGAAGACCTTGAAGTTTTTTTTCTTTGTTTTGCATTATGTGAGGAAATGACTGTCTGTAATAAGACAGATCCAGTCATATTGTCTTTATCCATCACTAATAATGTAGTGCTGGGCAGATCTTTTAAATCAGCTAAAATTTAGTCTTTTAGCTTTAACATAATGATTACATCTCTGAGTGAGACAGATATTTACCTGATCACAGTCCCACATATAGATATATAAAATGTCTCTTAAAGCATCATATAAATAATTGCATGGACTATGCATGTATTCTGTATGTACATTTAGACAGTACATTAAATTTATTGCCCTTATTCCTGATGCAGCTTCTGGAGTTTAAAGTTTGTGGGTTTCTTTGCTTAGTATGAATGTCATAAAACCTCAATACCCCAGAACAAAATAAAATGTATAAAAAAGTTGTATACTATAAGTAAAGCAAAACTTAAAATTCACCTGGTTAATTAGCCAAAGTTTCAGTGATTTAGAGATACACTAACACAGCACAATCTACTATTTTGTAGTGTTATCTTGCGTTTGGTAAAATTATTTTAAACATTTCAATACAGTAAGTTCAGTTTGAAAACTCTGGCATTGAGAGCAAAATAGCTTGGGTGGTTTCCTCTTGTAAGTTGAAGTTTTATCTTTGCTTAGTGCATCTTCATTTATGTCTGCTAATATAGGAATCAGAATGGATTTAAGTAAATAATGCCAATACACCACTGTCTTCCTTTATCCAAAACATTTATCTCTCCATGGGGAATATTCAATTCCGATCCCGATCCGCGGGATCGCGCCGGAACGGGCGTGAACCTAATCCGCGGTACCGCAATAACATGGATTTTCGTTCGCAGCCCATAGGGCTGCGTACGAAAATCCGCGTTATTGCGGTACCGTATTACCGGCAGTAGTGCGCATTTTCCGCGGTTCGGATCGGAATTGAATATGCCCCCATAAGTCTTTCCACCTTCCATTTATTATGGTTAATACATGCACAAAGCAATACAATTAAATTGCATTACACACTTAATTTAGTTCCTAAATGATGAGGCATGCAGAGACCCTCTTATCGGGTCACCAGGGTATACCATAGATTTGGGCAATGGGAACATTACAAAGACTGGTGCAAAAAGAACCACACAGGTTAGCTTTTCTGATATCTAGGTCAATATATTATGTAAACAAAGCAATAGGAGGATTTACTGCTTCCTGTTATGCCTCATTAATTTCAATAGCAATTGATACATTTTTTTGGTAATGCTTTTGTTAAATAAGCCATGCAGTCTAAGAAAAATCGCTAAGGCCATTTAAAAAGCCATGGAAAAATAAATAAGTACCGACTTTCTGATATATATTTATTAATGTGGATTTATAAAAAAAAACAAAACACAAAAAATAACAAGAATATACATATGTTTTCACATCTCATTCAGTATGCATCAACTTGCTTAGATAAATACAAGACCATGGCAGAGTTGTACAGTAAGGGTTAGATATAGTACAAGTTATAGCAAGAACGCAGGTAATGAACAAAACAGAATGTTCCTGACCAAGAGAATACAAGTATAGCTGTGAATAGTAAGGAAACATTAATTTTTCCCTAGTGTAAGATTTAAAGAACCAATGCATGTTTTCTCAGCATGTTATCTTGTTAAGTCGCACAACCAAATTACATTTATGCAGATCAATTTCAGATTGATTTTATTTCACATGAAAGCTGCATAATAATTTCTTCTGAAAATGAATCTAATAGGCTGAACTTCCTGCCTAGAAATTGGCATAAATGCAAAAATATGTATGCATGGGCATGTCACTAACCAAGCTTTTTGTGCAACTAATGTCTAATTAGCAATGTCAATGTAGGCTCTGATTAATGGCTGTCTGTGGAAGAAATCTGGATGGATGCCAATGGATTTACTGTATTCCCTTGAAGTGTTACTGATTGAGGACTAAAAAGCCTGTTTATATATATATATATATATATATATATATATATATATGTATATATGTGTATATATATATATATATATATATATATATATATAAGTTTATTTGTTGTTGTTACATTTGGCTCTAAGTTTGTTAATACTTTTAGTAAATTCAATTCAATGAATTGTTAGACATGATTAGTATATACTTTATATGCAAAATTTTATTGCTATGCTCATTATATTATTTACTTTTTTAACATCTTAAAGTTTAGTTTATGTCATTTTTATTATAGATATTATGTAGCATGAGTCTACTTTTGCATTCAAAAACTTCTTGTTTAGTCTCTTTTATGTAGTTTAGCGATATTTTATATGATTAGCATGCAGGACTATAAAAATTATTAAATACAAATACAAAATCTAAATAATAGCATATTCCATTATTATAGAATATAATCCACGACAAAAGACTTTAAGCATGTAAGAGTGTGTTATATAACGCTTTAATATTACTAGGACCATTTATCGTAGATTAGAGTGAATTTAATGTTATTATCAGACAATACTGTATTAAAGAAGAGTGTCTCCCTTTATCTATATATGTATACATTCAGATTTCTTCCTGTGTTCATGTTGATATTTATAAAGTCTATAATTACATTTTAAAAATCTAAAAAGGACATGGACACTTGAAGTGACCATTTACCATGCATCACATGTCTTGTTTCAATGTGCAGACAAAGAGTAGCCATGGTATTCATGTACAATTTGTTTTTGGAGTACAGTGTATTGCTCTTTTCTGAAACTTTTCCCTTTTCTTTCTTTTTTGTCAACTTTCTGCATTGGCAGAGCATCTTGGAATTGAATTTATGGGTATGGACCAATCATTCCTTTTAGCCTGCAGATATTAGAGCCTAAAAGCTTAAAACCTTCTTTTTTTCCTTCAATTCCTAACCAATTTCCTTATGCTTTGGAAGGGGTCATACAGCTATAACACAATTCTATGCTAGATGTCTGGATTCTGTTATATGTCATATAATATAAAGTTTAACATTAGAACAGATTCAAATGACTATTAAATTTGCTTGCACTTTTACTAAACTGATTTGACTACTACTTCTACCTAGTTTAATGTAAACTCACGGGTCATGTTTGGAACACTGAACTGATAGACAATACCCAAACCTTAGACTTACCAAGCAACTGTTTATTAAAACTAATGTATGCAATTGAAACAAATGCAAACCTTTAATCTAAATATGATATATCTGAGAACACATTGAGCAGGAAGGTTAATGAAGGCACTGACTTCCTTTTCTGGGCCTGTTTACGGTTTTATTTTATTAATGGCATTATTTTAATACCAAGGCCTCCCAGTTTGTTCATAGTCAGCATAGAAAGTTGGTTGCTAATATATATAAGATATGGCAATGAATGTGTATTCAGTCCTGAATACATTATTTCAAAAAGTTAATTTCAGTGATGGAAATTACATGCATAAAATAATGTTAATGTTGTTGTTACTGTAGTGTTACAATTTTATATGACAGAGTATCCAAGTACTATTATTTGATTACCAGTATATCTTGCCTTCTTTATAACTCTACTTTATCCAAATATCATTCCCATCAACCACATGTTACATTCCCACATGCTCTTTTCATCATGGTTATCCCCATTTCATCCTCGTTTCTCCTTTCTTGTTTATATTCCTTATACCCCAGTTTGATCATTATATTTCATGCTCTTCACCACATTTCATTTTACCTTCATTTCTACCCCTTCTTCACCTAATACCAACAAAACTCAATTATATGAGAGCTACAAATATAATATTAAGCTAAGAGATGGCTCATAGAGAGGTCGGTGTTCTAATCTGAACAGCATAGTGTTGATGTCCTTATTGCTTAAAGTTTGAAATTACTCACTAATGTTAGTGTGCTGCAATGAATTACATAAACAAATGAAATAATTAGAAATTGTCATCTAATGAAAGTGATCAGGATCTATTTTTCTTTACATTTTAAACACAATTGCATATCCTTAGGGGTAGATTTATATCATTCCTTCTAAAAAGTAAAAGTGGAGGTTTTGCCCATAGCAGCCAATCAGATTCTAGCAATCATTTTCTAGAATTTACTAGATAAATGATAGCTAGAATCTGATCCACTTTTCCTTTTCAGAAGCTTTGAAAAATCTACCTCTTAATATATAAAATACATTTCAATATGACATATATACGTATAATTACTTTTCAACTAATATAGATTAAACCAACCCTACTACAAACTTGACATTGATTCCACTAATAAGATTCAAATCTCTAAAAATTTGGTTGAGACTTGATTGTAACTAATCGGTTGAAAAGTCATGCTTATAAAAATCAGCTGATCAGCCAGTGTGTCATGTCTCCTGTACCTGAAAAGCTTTCTTCTTGTAATACTTCTTGACAGCCTTTTTATCTTAATAGCTAGTCTTTTTTTTGCATTCTCTAGTCTTTATTGATGCATGTCAGATGTGCTGAGACTATGTTTAGGGTACTTGAATTATTGACCTATTTTTGTTTAGAATTGCTGTTTCAGGCTAAATTTAGAGCTTTTATGTAGACAACAAACTGAATGCATTAAGCATACAGTAAACATGGTCATTTTCTTTTGGAATGAAAGGTATTTTAATATGTTGTATAATAAATAAGAGTATATGTTGTGTTTTGTTTCTGCTACAGTACATAGTCTTTGCAAGAAATGCTATTATAAGCAGCCATAAGCATTGCAACTTATAAGTATACAAGCACAATATGGAGTCACAAAGGGTGCCCATAAATTATACAGAAGGAAAGTTTGTATTTTAAGATCAAGTATAATTATAATAAACAACAGTGAAAAAAATTAAATAAAAGGTCAACAGATGATCTCACAGACACATACAAACCGGGGGTAAGTGGCACAACAGATTTTCTAATATGCCCAATTAAAACTAACTAACATATCTTGATCATTCCAAATTAGTACTTAAGTGTCCTCTGACAGTACAATATTTGGCTAATGTGCCTTAAAATGACCAAACTTGTCAACTATATTGTGATGTGTTTAAACAGCCTAAGGTTCAAAATTGTGCACGTGAAATAATGAATTTATTGCCAATGTAATTTTCAGGATTATTTTAATTGCTGCTGTCAAGTCTCTATTTGTTTTGGGGATAAACAACATTTTAACTTTTTTCATTTAAAGTCCTTACATTCAGAAAATCATAGAAAAAGTTAATATAGTAACCAATCTATTCCTAGCCCAAATATTTGTCATTGTAATAATGTAATTTTAATACAAATTCCTAAAATTAATTCATAGAATAAGCTATACAGGCCTTTCTATTTAGTAAGCTGGACCAACTTGTGGATCGTTTATAGTATTATTATCATCTAGGCTCCTTGGATACTTGGAGATCGCGGAGGGGAGGTCATTTGACAGGTGTATCAGGGGTGGAGGCCCCTTGCTAGGAAATGGCCAAATTAATGGCATTGCCTAGCAGGGGGTGTGGCTTAATTATGCAAATTTTGTCTTTAAGCCCTGCCACACAAGGGTCTGGGAGGATGCCTACTATTCCGGGAGTCCGGGAACCTCCCAGAAATTCTGGGAGAGTAGGCAAGTTTGAGTTATATTAAAAAGTTTGGATGACATCTAGAAGGCTAAAAACTTCAGCATTTCAGATAGGAGATTGGTGATTTTGTATCTCTAAAATACATTGTACATTTAATATTTTGCAGCTTTGTAACTTAATAGTAAATTGTCCAAAAATCAGGAGAACAAACTTCTGGGTAAAGCATCTTATATGACAATCATTTGAGTTAATGTTGAAGAAATTACACAGCTTGTTGTGTTTGCACACTCCATGTAACTCTCTAAAAACCCAGTCGGTGGAACTTTGATGTTAAGGGCTGTCATGTACATAGTATGCATTACCTAGAGGTTCTTTGCCCCTTTTGAAATGTCTTATTAGCATATTAACCATGGGAGTGTAGCGTGGAAATCTCAGTGATGCTTCGCATTATTGTAGTAAGTCAATCATATAAATAGAATAGATAACTGACCAAAACATGCCAGGGCTGTTCTTTGCCAAAGTGCTACCTGATGCAATTCTCTGTTATCCTCTCCCCTTTCATAACTGATCCCTGATTTTGGCCTGTTCGATGCATGTAAATTGGCCAGAAATGCAGGAGATGTGCATTGTTAGGTTACGTAATGTTTGGATAGCCCCTTACCGTTTCCTGAATCTGTATAATAAGCAAGCCAGTGAGAAAGTGAATAGAAGTGCTATGTGCATCCTGTAAAGATGTTCTTTTATGCTTTATTGTGTATAATTACAAATCATCACCCCCACTACCAATGAGTGTGCCACCTGTGGTAAGTCACCTTGCCCCAAGGCAAGAATGTCCCATTGCGTACATACAAAAACAACCATTAAATTGTGTAGGTAATAGTATGTAATTATTTTTATTTTGTGTATTGGGTTTATCAGTTCATCAAACATACCAGATTGACTTCAGTTTAGAGTGTGAGCAATACATCTTAAATTGCCAATATGTGAGAATTATTTCCTTTGTCACATATATTAAGCGCGAGCTTATGACCTAGATATTAAGCAAGCCATCACTAAGACTAGATCAGGGGTTATGCTGTATGAGAAATCCCTTCAACTCTGCTTCAACCTTTTTTTCAAGCATTTCCTCACTCTGTTTTTTCCAGTATCAAGCATGCTGTGCCAGGCCTACAGTTGACTCCTTAACCTGTATCCCTTAATCTTATATTTTCCTCTATATAATCCCTCTCTAACTCTGCCTCTCCTTCATAATTTTTTCCTCTAATTCTGTCTTTTCATTTTGTTTATCGTAATCAATGCAACTTTCCCTTAGTATAAGCTAACTTCTTTCACTTTATTAATAATCTTTGCTGTTCATTTTTGTTTGACAATGTTCATAACTTGTTAACTGTATATTTCATGATCATGACATTGGCTTGCAAGATCTTCATTTCCATGCTAGAGGTGCACTGTATCTTTAAACAACTTTTAATTAGGAATGGTACTTGATAGATCTGCTTATTCTCTACTAGTCTTAGTTAAACGTGCTAAATGTTTTATTAGGGGTAAAACTGTTTTATTCAGTCAATTTGAATGCAGCGTATATATTTTATTATTTTATATTATATGTTTCCAACTGTCACCCTCAATGCTTTGAAAAAGAGAGCATGCTATTACTTACCCTTGGTTGTGGAGTTTAATGTTTAATGTTATAAAATCTACGCATTATAATGAATTAGAATGAGCTTCATAAGACATGGCACATAATAATTGTGTGGGCTGTGGAGTGCCCCGGATATTTTTAGTAAAGTTTTCATATTCCCTGTATATATAAAGTACAACATTTATATAGCAAACAGACCATATAGCATTATATATCAAACAAACCATTGAAGCCCAGGAAAGGTCCAAATTTTTCTTCATATTTTAAACTGCCCGTTCAGTATTTTGGTATCCCCCACCCCCACAACCAAAAACTCCACTGTTATTGCATAAATTAATAATTATTAATTGCCTGAAATTAGCTATTGTTAATAAAGTTTTGCATAAGGGAATAATTTCTACTGCTTTTGCTAACTTTTCATACATGTACTTCAAGGTATTTTAATGCCTGCAGGCTATTTAGGAAACCTAGGCAATGGGGATTTTGTGTTCATTGGAACAAATTACTTTTTCTCTTGTTTTTAATTGTCGAACATATTTAATATGTCTATATTGTTTTAAAAATAAATACTAGCAGCAGTATTACAAACTATTTTCCAGAAGTGAAATATAAAATAAAATTGATTCCCTTATGGTTTTGATAGAAAACTTTCAATCAAGTAGGGACACATGAACATTATTAATTTCTAGCAATTTTTTTATATTTCCCTTCAGGTATGTGCAACTTGATGACCTGTGCCAAAAATACTAATGACTTCACACGGCATTTTTTCATCACTAATATATTATATAAATTAAAATATTTAAAAAATTTAAATCAGACAAGCTTTATATTTAACAAAATATTGAAAACATTAAGAAAAGTATTTCAATATTGTTGCACAAATGTATTGTATCTATGGAAAAAACATTTGCCTACAATGGAAATAGACTCAGTATATCTTCATATCTCATTGGCAATTGAAGATTGCAAAGTATTTGCTGTATTTTACAGTTATAGATTCTGCTTCATTTTATAATATTAGCTGTATGCTAACAATGTAGATATTAAAACATATATGTGCCTGTAAATCTATTAATGTTTTATTCATATTATACAAATTATTTAAGATGCTAGACAGCCTATAAAAAACTGCCTCTGATTTTAAAGTAGAGTATATTTAATAGGTACATAGCACCACACAGTGAATGCATCAATTTACTTAAAATTCATTGAGACATGAGATATTTATTGAATGTTAAAGGTACACTTTGATCACAGTTTTCTTAGAAGTCTAATATTGCCTATTTTCACTAGGTAATCATAGCATGTGCTCATATGGCCAAACATGTAAGATAAGCACTCTGGGTAGAAGGAGTATGTGCAATACATCAACCAATCACAATTTGTTCATTCATTAGCCTTACATGCATCACATTAATTCAAACACAAATCTGGCTGTTTACAGCTGGTAACAAACACGAAGCTCCTAGTTTGCACAGTTTAGTATCATCTGTGCTATTGTGAGTCATCTCACATTCTTGTCTGTCTAAAGTTAACTGAGAGTCTTAACGTTACAGGGAAAGATTGATCTGTCAGTAACAATTCTGTGCCCGGAAATCACATCACTGCTGGGTTACATTACCTTGATTAATGTTTGGCCTTTTTGTACAGTCATAACTCAATTACACTACGCTGAAATTATTTTGAGGAAAAGGGGGCAGGGAGGGCAAATGATCATTCCTCTATTGTGCACTGTCTGGAAAAAATGCTTAAGATATACTATAGAGAAATGGAAACAAGGCATTATAATTAAGCAGAATCTTTCTCTGCGTAAAGTAAGGCATGACATGTATTTTCTAGCACAAACCAAATTAACATATATCAAAGTTGTTGTTCAGTATGTGAGTGTATCATGATTTAGGTTGCAGGACATACGTTATTTATATACCCATGCAATTCCTCTATTTATGTGTACTCCTGCTGCTCAATAATTGATCCAGAGAAGGCAAAATTTGACATTATACAAAGACTTATACTATCACAGTGGGTCTTGTAGCACAAAGAAAGCAATAGTAAAGAGTTTTACAGAAGTCCTATTTGGTTGAGATGTGAAAATCACGTGACAATGCTGCATTAAATTGGATAAGATATCATTGCAGTGTTTTAACTTTTGCCAATTCCAACTTCATTAATAGTTTTACATTCCCTCTAATAGTCATTGAATAGCTTGAAACAAAGTGGGGCAGTTATAAAAAGAAGAAAGCTGGCATTGCCTTTAGTAATAAATCAAATTTTAACTATTATTTTTATAGTGCAGTTCAGAAAAGGAAAGCAAACACCTGCTATGGGCAACAACGCTAGTTTAGTTTAGCTACTAATAATACATTTTTTACTAAGATACAGTGCACTTCAAAATTCAGAAAAGTCTGTTTTCTTTAAAAGATCAATTTGTATTGATTCTTTTTCTATTTTGCCTATTTCCTATGTAATTGCAAGCCAATTTCAAATGTACAAATGTCTGTGTTCTGAGGTGTTCCTGTGAAAGCAACTAATTTATTATATTTAACTGTGGTGAAGTTTACCATGAGATTTTTTTTTTTAATATAAACATTTTAAGTTTCCAAATTGGTACAAAAATATGGAAATTACAGCATAACAAATGTACATACTATATATCAACCTGAGTAATAAACATATTATAGAGATTTTTATTCTTATTGATATTTTTGTTTTGTTATCCATACAAATTATCTTTGATAAACACTGGCTATATGGCTATATATTTAAACAATTACAAATAAAAATGTATTCTATTCAAAGCGAAAAATAATAATATATATAATCCATTGCTGTAAAATTGTTCACATAGTCTTCCCTTGGCCAAATCTTACATTAATGTGACTTGTTTCAAAATCTGAAAATTTGTGTTTAGGGTTTGATTTCTCACTGTCAGTTCCCAAAGTATACTATTTGTACTTTATGTAGGCATAACATTTTTCCAGTTTCATATACTGCTAAACAAAACGTAACTATTTTAAGCAATATAAAAGGTGCTCTCACAGGATCTACATCAGAAATTTCATGTTTCATATATCATTGTAGAAAGTATTTGTTTGTGAACTTATAAGTAAAAAAAATATTTTACGTTATATATTTAAATTTAGATGTATGCATTTATATATTGATATATACATCTGAAAGTCTATATTTTTATGACTTTCAAGATTGTATTTAATTTATTACATTTTATTTCACTTTTATGATATTTAAAAAGCATGAATATCTGAATCACATTTGGATACATTTAGCCATTACTGCTTATTTTAATCACCATTTTACTCGGCTAATGTGGCATAATTTTTGGGGACTTTGATTGAAGCTCATTATAAACTTAGCATTTGAGTGCATCCTTGTTTTCTTTACCTTTCTAGAAGCTGAGGAATTGTACCAGAAAAGAGTGCTGACCATTACTGGCATCTGCATTGCTCTGCTTGTAGTTGGCATCATGTGTGTTGTGGCCTACTGCAAAACCAAGTAAACTTTCCTCTTATTTGATATATTTTTATATATATATATATATTTGAGTGTATAAATTAAGTAGAAAATTATTGCTACAATTATTGACTTTGAAAATATGTAAAAGATATTATCATCGAAGTCTGATTACACCAACTAGTCATGCTCTTCTAGCATGATTAGTTGGTGTTACTATTTAGCCACTTAATTATTAGGTATTTTAATTTCATTACAATTAATTAATGCATAGTGGACTGAATTCATTCAAATATTAATACAAGAAAATAAGAGAGTGGATGGGACCAATGCAATTTAAAAAATCTATATGGAGTCAGATATAGTGAAATTTGACAAGCAAGTATAAATATAATTAACAGAGTCAGCTGTTTATTCTGAGATGATTTTAGAAATGTGATACCCAAATAGGAAATTTCAAGTACCCATTAATTGGAATGGAAATGTGTTAACTAAGAACTACAATATATTAGATAAAAGTATACTTTTAGCTGTTGTCAATGCAGTTGTATCCCTAAGCATTGTCCAATAGTTTTTAGCAAATATCAAGTAATCCACTTGTACGGCACAAACCGAACTTACCATTAGCTATGCATTGTCATAAGATAAATAAAAAATTAAATATTACATCTTAAACTTATTTTTAGGAAACAGAGAAAAAAGTTGCATGATCGTCTAAGGCAAAGTCTTCGCTCAGAAAGGAACAATATGGTCAATATGGCAAATGGGCCACATCATCCAAATCCACCGCCAGAAAATGTCCAGCTGGTAAATGTAGGTTATTCTAAATTAACTGCTATACTTGTGGTGCATCAGTAGTACCAAGATTTAAATAAAACTTAAGATTAACTTATGATGTCCAATTCCTTATGTGTTGTGTGAGCTTGTTTATGCTCACGTATAATTATTTTTATTAGAATTAAAATTGATTTTTATTAGAATTAATAACCTGAAAAGTTCTCCTTACAATGTTATCAATATTATAATTAGAACTTTTATTATTGATATTATTATTATTATTATTATTATTATTATTATTAATAATAATAATAATAATAATAATAATAATAATAATAATAAATAATAATAATAATGATAATAACTATAATAATATTAATAATATTTTAGGTCTATCTGTTGTGTCATATAATATTTTGTGAAACGGATTCATAAATAGATTATATCTCAATAGGGAAGGATAGGGAAGACCTCAGTCTCATTCTATTTGCCCTAATTTGATACTTAATAGCGGCTGAGCAGAAAGGTCCAGAGTCTGCAACTGAGCTGAGGTTCTCCTGAGGCACAGCTGCAGCTTCAATATTTATAAGGGACTTATAAGTTAGCTAGTGACTACCATATGGCACAGTGAGAATAACAAATAAACACAAGTTAGTATATGTTGTAATTTTGGAAAAAAAAGTAATAATAGAACTACTTACAAATGAAAATGGTACCATAATACCTAAGGGAGCTTGGGCCTATTGTGGCAGGTCCCTACCAGAGTGTGGCTGCAGCTTGTGGCTCAGGAACTAAGGAATCAGGCTTTTTGAAGCACAATAGAAACAGAGTTTGCAAAGTATCTCTGCTTAGATCAATCAACAGATTAAAACAGCACTAATCTGCAATGTAAAGCTCAAAAGTTCTTGGTGTATAATGGCGTTTCTTCAAGAGTTGGGTAACAATGTGTTTACAAGATACTGTCTTTATTGCATGTGTCACTATTATACATTTTATTTTGTTTTTTTTACTCCTATAGAAATGCCCCTTGAAATGTACTTTCTTGTATTGCTTTTTAACCACTTCTTCACATTGTAAGATAAACAAGCCCTTTTGCAGTAGAAAAAGGTTGAGCAGCCTCTTAAAAGCCAATAAAGCTTAAATAAATACTATAAATAAATGCTTCCACTTGTATGTCATCTAATTATCTTTTTTTACAAAATGAAATCTCGTTTTTTACATGTGTACAAAGTGAGACATACAAGTACACCCATCATGCATTTAGTTGTCATCACCCATTATCTCCCTAGTGCCTCCCTGCAGAGCAAGCAAAATTCATCCTGCATGTAAACTGCATTTATGCTGTAGAGTCTGCACTTTAAGAAATAACCTATGGTAAATTGTAAAAATTTAAGTAAAAAATAAATTTGCTATGTTGCTCACTGATGTCAGGAGCACTCGCAAAGAATAACAGCCCATCCTAGTGTGGGAAGCACTAACTGACCCCACCTGGGACAGTGTGAAATACCTTAATATCTTGTGCGGTTGTGGTGGGGGGCTTAAAACACATTATTCCTGGACACTGAAGCCCAGTAAATAGGGTTTTTATTTGCATGGTAGTGCTACTGAAATAAAAACATTGTCACGTGATCTATTATATTGCAACTTAGTAAAAGAACAGGCTACTTTTGTTTTTTCTTTCAAAATTGCCTGATATTGAAAATGGTATATCATTGTAAAAATGTGGTTTTCATTTAAACCAATATATTGAAGACTTGCATGTTGTTTTATATACCTTGAACTACAATTATAGAAAACTTTTTATTTACCTTTACAGCAATATGTTTCCAAGAATGTTATATCCAGTGAACATGCCATTGAACGGGAAACAGAAACATCCTTTTCGACAAGTCATTATACTTCAACAACACATCACTCAACAACAGTTACCCAAACACCAAGCCACAGGTTTGTGCCTCTTCTCTTCCTATCCTTGAAGTTAGCATTAAGAAAATCTTTCTCGAACTGTATCTTCAATTACTTTGCCAACTGCTGCTTCAAAAGCAAGTGAGCATTGATATCCAAAAGCTTTTGTTTACTTTAAAGCAAGTATACATATGCAGGGGCAGTATTTGCAGTGGCGGGCCCCATAGTAAAGTTTGGGTAGGGGCTTGATGACGTAGCTGTAACCTCCCGTGCCCCTCTGCTCTGATCTGAAAAGCCAGCGCAGGCACTCAGAAGAGGATTTATTGGTGATGTGGAGGCCCAGGGGGCTGGGGGCCTCCCGCATGGGTTTTGGAGAGGTGCACCAGCATTGCCCGGCCCTCCTCACCTCCAGGCTCCATGACGACCGCACCCCCATCACCCATGGTAGTAGCACAACTGTATATATGCACAGATTACATGTATTAAGATGTTGATGCTAAACTCTGATACAGTTGACATTATTACAGATCCCTTATCATCATCATCATCATCATCATCAGTTATTTATATAGCGCCAACATATTCCGTAGCGCTTTACAATTGGGGACAAATGTAATAAACTAATAAACAAACTGGGTAAAACAGACAAAGAGGTGAGAAGGCCCTGCTCGCAAGCTTACAATCTATGGGACAATGGGAGATTGACACATGAGGTTAAGTATACATTTTGCATCTTGGCCCAGCCAGACTGCAAAGGTAGGGTGACTCATAAGCTAAATGATCCTGTCACACAATAATGTTGGTCCGGGGGTAGTTGTCTTGTGTGAAATTGTGTAACAGGCTAAAGGTAGTGAGGTTAAGATGGTGGTTGAGGAATATTATACGCTTGTCTGAATAGGTAGGTTTTCAGAGAACGCTTGAAAGTTTGTAGAACAGAGGAGAGTCTTATCCCTTAGCAGGAAAAGATAAAAGAGATCATTTGGTGAGCAGCTTTTACCCCCAGTTTAATTGTAGCCAGAAGGACAATGGAATTTAGATACACTTTATGTAGTTTTATTTGACTTTCAGTTAAAAAGCCATAAAATGGGCATTAAAATTAATAAATTAGGCGTTACTCATTGGTCGAAGTTGGGGTGTATACGGTGGTATGCCATACTTCTCTTACTACCTTCATTGTAAAACTATAAAATTCCATTCACTTCCATTCCCGTTACGGTTTTTATACCACCACTTCTAAATTCTGTAATGCCACTTCAAATATTTCTACTTCGACCACTAGTGTTAATTATATAAAAATAAAATAATAATAATGCCACAATGGCTGATTAGCTAGCAAAATTGGACACAATCAGGTCATTCTTGGGCTGAGCCTGAATCATTTGCAGAGTAACTGTAGCCTGTTAGGGCAGTCAGAAAATGAAGACTGTCCAGTGTAATAGCTAACCAATGATTCTTTATTATTTTGAAATCATAAGATCACTGCTTCTGATCATCGAGGTCAAACTTGTTTACTTTTGTGTTTTTTTACATTCGACACTACTGACATTTCAGAATTTTTCCATTACATATACTGCAGTTGACATATACGGTAGCAAGTTATAGAAGGTCAAAGCAGACATCCATCTTCCAGACACTGATATAGAAGAGTAGATTGATAATCCTATTATTTTTCTCTACATTTATTGTATCTCAATTGCTGACATGTGTTTGGCTGATTTTTAAATAAAAGCAGAATAATATTGTACAAATGAATGTGCCTATGAGTCACACCTCATCACTCTACTAAACAACCATGTGCAAAATGTATGAGGGCAGGAAGTGCACAATAAATACTTTTTATCATATTTGACATGACAGGTGCATTTCAAATATGATAAAAATGTAACTTTTTTTTAATTTTAAACATTTAAAATAGTTATCAAAGCGCTCTAATAACACTTATTCATTTTATCGGTAGCTGGAGTAATGGTCAATCAGAAAGCATTATTTCAGAAAGTCACTCTGTAATTGTGACATCATCAGTAGAAAACAGTAGACACACAAGTCCAACAGGACCGAGAGGACGACTCAACGGCATTGGAGGTCATAGAGACTGTAGTTTTCTCAGGCATGCAAGAGATACTCCAGATTCATACAGAGATTCCCCCCACAGTGAAAGGTAAGGCATGCTCTCTTTTTGTGTAATGCAATTTTCTTGTGATTTACTTACAGGATCCTTCACACAAGAGCCAGAGCCTCATTATCATTATACATGTTGTCTAAATTAAGTGTAATTTACACACACACACATACACACCCGATGGGTGCAGAACAGTTTCTACACCCTGCATGATCTGATAAGTGACAGCAAAATACATTGTTTTCAGTGGCATTACACTCGATTGAAGGGAAAGCCCAAACGTGGCTTTCTTGCACATGCTCAAAAGAGAAGAGCGAATGGAACAGCAATGCATAGTCTGCTCCGGTGGTAGTTGCACCACTGGTTGTGTCAATATCCTCCAGATCCTATTGTCCACAAGCATCTGTTTTCAAATGCAGTGTGCCTGAACATGCAAGGCACATGCCGATGGTTAATCACTCCTATGTGTAGAATACATCTAATTCTGCACAATACATATCTATATGTTAAACAATACATTATGCAAAATAATAAAACCAATGATAATAAAGAAATAATCATATTTTGCAATGCCAATCATGTTTAAAAGTGAATGGTTAATTCAAATAATAAACTATTAACTATTAAACAAACACAAGATGAATGATACCACTGTCTGTAAAAATCTACAGAGGCTTGGAAAATAGGCAATGATAATAGATGGCATTTACATACCAGAATTCTTAAACAGAACAGTTGGAATGACACATGAGTAAACTGGGTTTCTTTGCTTTATAGAAAAAAATACACCAACAGAATATAATGAAGTGCAAAAATTATATTCATAAAACTAGATAAAAAAATATTTACAGTCATATTGGTAGCAATAAATAAGTTGCAGCAGATTAATACATTGTGTTGCATTATAACTTGACATATCTGTTGTAGTGCTAATTCTCTTTATCAAGGACCTATCTGAAAACATGTTTGTTGGTAAACTGTTAATTTTTTGTTCTAACAGGAATGAGACAGAGGAATTTTAGTCGGAGGCCAGATCTTGTTACACAATGCAGTTGCAGAATATATAATTTAATTTTAACTATTTACATTAACAAAAATCTTAGCATTATTGTAAATGCACATTTCTCAACCCCCACAATTAATTAATCTTTTAATTAAGAAGCAAACACATTTTGAAACAATAGGTGTTAATTATTATTATTATTAGCCTTTATTTATTACAAGGTGTCTGCAGTGCCGTATATACAGTCATGGCCAAAAGTTTTGAGAATGACACAAATAATTTTTCACAAAGTCTGCTGCCTCAGTTTTTATGATGGCAATTTGCATATACTCCAGAATGTCATGAAGAGTGATCAGATGAATTGCAATTAAGTCCCTCTTTGCCATGACAATGAACTTTCTCCCAAAAACAACATTTCCACTGCATTTCATCACTGCCACAAAAGGACCAGCTGACATCAGGTCAGTGATTCTCTCGTTAACACAGGTGAGAGTGTTGACGAAGACAAGGCTGGAGATCACTCTGTCATGCTGATTTATTTTAGAATAACAGACTGGAAGCTTTAAAAGGAGGATGGTCCTTGTTCTTCCTCTGTTAACCATAGTTAACCGCAAGGAAACATGTGCAGTTATCATTGCTTTGCACAAAAAGGGCTTCAAAGACAAGGATATTGCTGCTAGCATAATTGCACCTAAATCAACCCTTTATCAGATCAAGAACTTCAAGGATAGAGGTTCAATAGTTGTGAAGAAGACTTCAGGGTGCCAAAGAACACCCAGCAAGCTCCAGGACCGTCTCCTAAAGTTGATTCAGCTGCCGGATCGGGGCACCACCAGTGCAGAGCTTGCTCAGGAATGGCAGCAGGCAGGTGTGAGTGCATCTGCACGCACAGTGAGGTGAAGACCTTTGGAGAATGGCCTGGTGTCAAGAAGGCCAGCAAAGAGGCCACTTCTCTCCAGGAAAAACAGCAGGGACAGACTGATATTCTGCAAAAGGGATTGGACTGCTGAGGACTGGGAGTAAAGTAATTTTCTCTGATGAATCTTTCAGATTGTTTTGGGCATCTGAAAAAAAGTTGTCCTGTGAAAGAAAGGTGAGCTCTACCATCAGTCCTGTGTCATGCCAACAGTAAAGTATCCTGAGACCAGTCATGTATGGGGTTGCTTCTCAGCCAAGGGAGTGGGCTCACTCACAATTTTACTTAAGAACACAGCCATGAATAGAGAATGGTACCAAAACATATTCGAAGAGCAACTTCTTCCAACCATCCAAGAATAGTTTGGTGATAAACAATGCCTTTTCCAGCATGATGGAGCACCTAGCCATAAGGCAAAAGTAATAATTAAGTGGCTCGGGGATCAAAACATCCAAATTTTGGGTCCATGGCCGGGAAACTCCCCAGACCTTAATCCCATTGAGAACGTGTGGTCAACCCTCAAGAGGCGGGTGGACAAACAAAAACCCACAAATTCTGACAAACTCTAAGCATTGATTAGGCAAGAATGGGCGGCCATCAGACAGTATGTGGCCCAGAAATTGATTGACAGCATGCCAGAGCGAATTTCAGAGGTCTTCAAAAAGAAGGGTCAAGACTGCAAATATTGACTCTTTGCATAAACTTCATATAATTGTCAATAAAAGCCTTTGACACTTAAGAAATGCTTGCAATTTTACTTCAGTATACCATAGCAACATCTGACAAAAAGGTCTAAAAACACTGAAGCGGCAAACTTTGGGAAAACCAATATTTGTATAATTCTCAAAACTTTTAGCCATGACTGTAATACAAACAGTTGACCATACAGGGCTAAACAGAACAGAACAGTAAACGAATAAAACAAAGACTCCAGTGGCTCCAAGCATAGCAAGTACATTGAAGTTGGAGGAGGAGAGATGGAGTAAAGACAGGAGGAAAGAGCGCCCTGCTCATAAGAGCTTACATACTAAAGGCAGGGCAAACAGACCGCAGGCACAAGAGGGAGTCAGAGGACGGGAACAGGTGGAGAGGAGCGCGTGCAGAGGGAGACGGAGCAGAGGAGAACAAGCGTAGAGAAGGTTAAGTGGATTGCTGGTAGAACAGAGTTTTAACAGCCCGTTTGAAGGTGCACAAATTAGGGGACAATCGGATAGAGCAAGTTAATTATTTAACTTAATTCACTTTGTTATGGCTATTACCATTGTGGGACTTATTACTATTTTGTTCTGTAGATGTTTTGTAAGAAAGCTGAACATTACCTGAATTCTGGTGTGCAGAGTCTTTTCTGCATTTTGGCATGTGTGACTAAGAAACCAGCCTCTTCATGGTGTTTAGCAGCAAGCATTAATAGCCAGTTTGGTTATGTCGGAACATTCTTGTTTTCATGGAGTTTGTTACATTTATTTATATACCTTGGTATTAATTAAGTATAAGTTAATAATATAATTGACTACACAAATTATAATTTTACTATTCAACATCTTATTAATTCTTGTTTGTTTTTCATGGCATAGATATGTTTCGGCAATGACAACACCGGCACGCATGTCACCTGTGGATTTTCAGACACCAATCTCTCCAAAATCACCATGTTTGGAGATGTCTCCACCGGAATCTAGCTTAGCTGTATCAGTTCCTTCTGTGGCTGTCAGTCCTTTTATAGAAGAAGAAAGACCATTGCTTTTAGTGTCGCCTCCAAGATTGCGGGATAAGAGATATGACTTATATTATCACCATCACCACTACAACCAGCAGTACAATTCCTATCATCACAATCCTGCTCATGACAGCAGCAGCCTGCCGCCAAGTCCTTTAAGAATAGTGGAGGATGAGGAATATGAAACTACGCAAGAATACGAGCCGTCCCTGGAGCCCGTAAAGAAACTAGTCAACAGCCGGAGGGCAAAAAGAACAAAACCCAATGGCCACATTTCCAATAGATTAGAATTGGACACTGACACAAGCTCTGAGAGCAGTACATCTGAGAGTGAGACAGAAGATGAAAGAATAGGCGAGGATACACCTTTCCTGAGTATACAAAACCCCCTGGCGACCAGCTTAGAGTCAGCCAGTGCATACCGGCTTGCAGACAGTAGGACTAACCCAACTAGCCGATTCTCAACGCAAGAAGAGTTACAATCAAGGCTGTCCAGTGTAATAGCTAACCAAGACCCTATTGCTGTATAAAACAAATAAAACATAGATTCACCTGTAAAACTTTATTTTATATAATGAAGTGTTCCACCTTAAATTAAACAATTTATTTTATTTTAACAGTTCCGCAAGTAGAAAACAGGAAACGTTTTATAAATTAAGTATATGTACAAATGTGTTATGTGCCATATGTAGCAATTTTTTTACAGTATTTCAAAATGAGAAAGACATCAATGGTGCCTTTATGTTATGTTGAAAACAGTTTTTGTATGTCCCAGTGATTGCTGTCCCACAGTATTTTTGCATAACTGCTCTATCTTTTTTTCTTGGCTTTTTGTGCATTGCATTAATGGTGTCAACTGAATGTATGATTTGCAAGAGTTACAGCAATTCCCCATTTCTGCTTGTGGCATAGTAGATCCTTGACTAACTGTCCCTGTGATGCAGTACTCATAAAATACTGTTCACTTTTGTATGAGGAATTATTTTGCTCTTAGTATATAAAACATGTTATGTCTGCTCTTTGCCAGCCAAGCTTTGCATTATGAGACTGTACTAATAGTAGATTGAACACCATGCTACAATTAATTACAGCAGGAAACCAGACTGCAAATAAACAATGTCTAATACTTATCAGAAATGCAAATGCTACTGTGACATACATAATTATTAACTAGAAAACTGACAACTCCAGAAAACTAGCAGCATAGATTGAAATTATATAATTGATTTACTATATCATTGATAAACTGGTCCATCTAGACTGAAGGCATCACTCCGTCCCTCCCAACTAAAGCTTCCCAAAAATTGAGGCTTCTGTTTCGTTAAGAAAGAAGCTCTTATAGAGTACTATATTTATCTGAAGGAAAGAGTAAGTAGGAAATTAAACAGAAATAAAGGTGCAATCATTTTGACCATTCTTTTTGATTGTTTACATAAGACACATGAACACTATAGACTATTTATGAGCTAGCAATCCTGTTACTTAGGCAAACAAATATCCTTTTGAAAATGGTTCCATTTTTATAGGGCGTGTAAGAAAGGTGTAGTATTTTTCATTTAGCAAGAGGAGAGTGGGCATCCTATTTTGATATAAAGAAAATGTATTTATTTGAAAAGCACGTTTGCATTATACAGGCTGATAAAATGCATGAGCATCTGGTTAGGAATATGCATGACACAGTGATTAAATGAGACTCAGTGACTGTTGGTAGTTGCATTAGTTTTGGACAGATGGTGGAAATATTGCACCTTTTACAATTAGAAGGATCCTTTCTTTGTCCATCCAGTTATCCCAGTGAGTGGTTGAGCATGATTCTACCTTTAAACTACCTAATTTCTCGGGACAGCTAAGATATTAAAAAATTGTCTTCCATACGCAATGAAAATCAATGTATTACAAGTACTAGAGAAAGAAAGCAAAAGAAATGTTTGTCCATTTTTTTGTAAATAGTTACCTTCTATTTCTGTTTTGGATAATGTATCATGAAATAGATTCATAGCTGCCATTTTCACTGTGATTAGCTGGAGAATGATGATGTTCAGTTTACATTTAATAATACATTCTAAATACTAGAGAGAGACTGGTCCTAATTACAGGAACCCCTCTAAGAGAACCATGTCTCAAAACATGTTTGGTCTTCAGGCAAATGGCTGCCCAAGAGAAAATGTAAATTCTCTCTCTAGTTTTTAGACCTGTTGCAAAGAATGAAAAGCATACTCAATGTTAGGATGTGAATAAAAGAGGACAATGAGTTTTGAATGTCTGTGCTTTTGAAAGAATATATGCGTTTTGTATTAGTAACTTATTTCAGCCTGTTGCTTCACTTCTAAAACTGCTAAAGAGCTTTTCATTTCCCTTTTCTTTTTTTTTAATATTTTGTGTATGTGTGTGTGTGTGTTTTTGTTTATGCCATGAAAAGAGAATATGTTACACTTGCATTTGTGGGACTCTGCAAAACTCACATGGATTAAAATACTTTGCTTGTTAAATATCTGCACCTGTAGTTTTCAAAGTATATCCCATTTTAGTGCGTAGTAGTAACGCCTGCCTCTGCCTTTAGGCCATATTGGCTACTAGTAAAATTGTAATTAACAAACGCTGCAGAGTAATATTAACAACGCCTGGCACATATCACAAGGTCCAATATATGTTTTTATGTTTGTTTTGTTTGTGTAAATACATATTCAAAGATATTTTACTTATTCAATTACTGTTTAATATACATTTTTTGTGTCATTAGCCCTCTCCTGGTAATGCGTGTAAAAAGTTAAAGAAGTATAAAATAAATTCTTTTATTTATATTTAGGCTACTAAGTCAGGAGAGAACGTTCATACTATTTTATGTTAAATGTTTGAATTGTTTAAAAGTCCAACATTTTTTTTCTTCTTTTGAGAATGTAATGTATTCTCCTTTTCAGTTTTAAGTAATTTATTGTTCAGAAAAATGTAATGGAAATTGGTGAAAGAAGAGTTAAAAAAAAAAATATTGCAAGGTACTGAAAACTACTAAAGAATTTATTATCCCAACAACTAAGCAATAAGCAATTGTTGATTTATTTTGGGTTGTTATTCCTTATCTGCAAACAAGCTGCTGATGCAATAAAATGCTACAACATACAACCAAGAAATTTGAGAGAGCCAGTGGACACAACTGAGCTTCATGAACACTGATCCAGAGTTTCAATAGTTGACAATAGAACAGGCTATCCTCCCCTGCAGAAGCAAAACCCAACATTTCTGGTCATGCTGTGAATCTCTGACAGTTTGTACAAACCTTGCATGTGAAAATCTGTCTGAATAAATTTTCCACTTTTAGTGACTTAGAAAGTTCCCCTTGTGAATCTTTACTTGTAAAGGTGTTAAGAGCTATTGACTGGACAACTACCTTCCTTTTACACAGCCCAAATGTACGTTATTTGGGACACTAAATTAAATGTGAAGTCAAAAATATATTTAACAATGATAATAACACACTTTGCCTACAGGAAACCAATAAACTGCCTTATCCTTTATGCCTCTCTCTTTCTTATTTTTTTTTTGTGACAAATGCAAATATACAAAAAATACACAAATATAAACATGGCTGATAGGCCCTAATATACAGGTTGCTTGATTCGATTTCAAAGTGACGGGGTTAACTGAAAGACGTTTTTCCCTCATATTAATGCACTGCTCCAACTATAAAAAAGATAATTATTTTGATGTAAGCCAAGGTCACAAGTTCTTTTGTTTCAAATTTTTACGGCTCTTGTTACACACAATGCTTTCATATTCTTGTTCAGCAGGCCAGTGGACATGATAGCTTTTTCTCTTATGTCCTGTGTATCAAACTGTTATGACCTGGCACTATGTGTATGCAGAGAGGTAGTTTCAATGTCATGGGCTCTTGTTAATGACAATTAGCTGACTGCGCACTGAAGATAACCTAAAATAGAAAAAGCAGACACATTTTTACCTGCAACAGCCTGGTCAATATTGTTAAAGCTGCAAAATGTAAACGAGTAATGCATGTAGCATTTAGATGCAACTTACATTGTCTTTAGACTGTTTTAACTGTACATATGGGATAATTTCCTAATAATAAATCACACTTGCAAATAGAATTTCAGTATTTACTCTTTTTAATTGTATTAAAAAAATGTTTTAATACTTTACTTGAAGATATATTTTATACACTTAAAGACTATTCCACTCAAAGAGAATTCCCTAAAATTTTTTTATTGCATCCACCAATTCATAATATGATTGTCAAACAATGGTTATTGCAGTTTATATTGCCTTATGGTTTAAATACATGTCTTACAAATGCTGTTTTAATACATCTCTATGTTGAAAGCTGTTCCTTTCAAGCTTTATCAAATTAATTTGCAAAAGAAAGTCTTTTCAACTTTCATAGCCCCTCTATCTCTCTAATTCAACCCTAACTGCTAGGATTCATTAATTACAACAGAAAACAAAATAGGGAAAACAGAACATTCCACAAAGTTAATGTTAAAAAAAACAAAACAGTAGTAACATGAAAAGAAAAAGAATAAAAACAATTAGAAACCAGAGCCACAATTTACATTAGAATTGCCAACAGGTATGTCAAATTCTGTCCAAATGAGATATGATGCATCAAAGTATACAAATTAAATACTGTCTCATTTAAATATAAAATACAGTTTGCTTACTATCAAAGTGGCAGAAATTAATAAAAATACTGAAACCTGTTAAGGCAACTGAAGGTTCCAATACACTCAGTGATCCAGCTGTTCGGCCCAAATTGCCAGAGGCAGGACCTCATTCAGATTTGACCATACATGTACATACACACACATCCGCCGGATCATATAGGGCAAAATGATTGTGGTCACACAGATGGTCAGATTTGTTCATCATCCTACTGGATTGTCTGTTGCGCTGATCAGTTCTGTCATTCAGAGGTTGATCAGTCTTAGCAATCCTGTGTGGACAATAAGACTAAAACTAACCAATTGGCTTGCAAAGTTGCAGAATATTTGGCATTGGCCAACTTAAGAGTGCAAAGTCTTCAATTTATACCAGCATAGTAAACAAATAGAAAGGTAAAATCACAGTTGTAACATAAGCATACATTAATAAATAAATTCAACATACTGGAATGGCAAAAGTAACCAGTTTATAAGTGTTATAAAAGTGATAAACCAGGAATAAGATAATCTAAACTTTCACTTGAAAAGGAGAGGGTGCACACAATGTATTACACTGGCAATGAGATTTGACAGGCATAAGAATAGACATTCTTAGGCAGCCAGCTCTTATCACTCAGAGCTGTTCAAATTGCTTTTCACTGTACACAGTTAACAATATTGATATAAATGAGCTGTTAATTGTAAATGCTGTATTTCAATCAGAAGGAAATAGAAACATATATAATGCTTATTTAAAAATCATCTATCAATATGAAATCAAAACTTGATCATAATGTAAAAAGCAAGAAATCTGAAACATGATTTCAATCACGCAGCTCAGTAGTGTGTGTCGTTTTGAGAAATTGCATTGTTTTCAATTTCATCATCGTTGTTTTAAGGAGAAAATTGCATTAACCTCTTTCTTTGAACATTAACTATTTTCATACAACAAGAGCTGAATAGTGAATGCTGCCTTTAAAAAACAAGATTTTAATCAATATTTCAAAATCTATGTACAAATAAAAAAAAATCAAATAGAAAAATATAGCAAATCAACTGTATGCATTTGAGTAAAAATACATTTCAGTAGTGAAAGGCTGTAGTCATAAAATGATCTGCACATGAAGGCAATAAAATAGCTTCGCTCTCAGGTAAGCTAAAGTGTATTTTTAGCTCCTCCTCATTGATAGTATAATAATAATAATAATAATAATAATAATAATAATAATAATAATAATAATAATAAAATAATAAATAATAATAAAACATTGAAGTCTGAATAGTATATGTAAAGTTATTTGTCCTTTGTCATTTAATTAATAGAAAGTCAGTTGAATGTATCTCCTACTCATGACTTCCATGCACACATCCACAGAAGAGGAACTGCATGGACAGTAATGACCAGGGCAGCAAATTCAACAAATTAGCTACTAAGTAACATAAAATATGATGATGATGATGATGATGAGCTACCGACAAACAGCATTGATTACTGACTTACTGTGTATGGAAATGTATAAACAAGTAAATATAAACAGCCTATGCTGTAGGGTTAACAAAATTATAGCTTCACTACGATTGTTAAGCATGAAGTTATGTGGACTTCTGCAATGTCAGCATGAAATCATACTTTTACCGATGGTCACCACCAGCAAAACTAACCCAAACATATTGAAGGCCTTGTATTACCTTAAATCTGATGAATAGTGAAATGAATGATTCCATATGGTCATCTGCATTTATTATTACACAATAAGGTAATAGTGTAATGTAATAAACCCAGTATACTTTGTCCCTTTAAAGTAATTTGGCCAAAGTGGAGAATCAAAAAATTCTAATCAACTAACATTTAATGGTTCAACTTTGCATACCTCCAGTGTTGCCCCAAATTGGGAAAAACTATGTGTGCTGCCTCAAAGTGGTGTTGTGCTTACAATGGTGGAATGGTTGTGTCGTGTTGAGGGATAAGCCACCCTTAAAACCACCTTTCCTGAAAACATCCTTGAGCCTGGCACACCAGTGCCATGGAGAGAGGGGACCTTCCAAAAACATATAGCAGTGAAAAACACATTTTTGGGGTGAACATAGTTGCTTTGACTTTCAAAAAACTCTAACAACTCCAGCAAACTCAGCGTGAACTTAGCCTGCAGAGGTACACAAGATGACAGATAATTATTCAGACTCAATTGACAGGAATCAGAAACTACTAATCCTGTCTTGGTTTGCACAGTATAACATTGACAGACAGCCAAGTAACGTTGATCACCCCTGAAGTGGCGGGAGTTATGTTTAAAATGGAACTGAACACAGGATCTGCCCTTTCAATTATGGCAGCAAATGCAGTGGTCGAAGTGTGCTGGTATACAATGGTATGCTATAACCACACTTCTACTGCCTTCATTGTAAAACTATCAAATTCCATTAGCTTACATTTTCCATACCACTACTTGTAAATTTTTACTTCGACCACTGAGCAAAAGATTGTAACAAGCTATTTGCAGAAATTGCATTATGAAAAACCTCTGTATGGTTGAAGACATATATTGGAGAAAAAGTGTATCCTCAATGGAACATTAAAGTAAATGTGAAATACAGAGAGAAAATGCACAAATTATATCTATATATATTACAAAATGGCAGACCAGCACGTTTGGCTGTGAATGGTTAAGAAAAATTCAGGTTGACAGTCTATTAAAACATCGAAGGTGTCAATGTATCAAATAGTAATGTTACTATTCAGAGATAAAATCAGTTGTTAACTGATGAATAGACCATATTTAATTAAGGGGGAGGAACACTCAAAGGTGTTAAAGCCAGCATTGTATTAGATAAAAAAAGATACTATGAAAATTTGCAAAGATCAACCTCTCCAATATGTCACTCAAACAAGGGTTGAGCATGGTGGCTTAGTGGTTAGCACTTCTGCCTCAAAGAACTGGGGTCATGAGTTTGATTCCCGACCATGGTCTTATCTGTGTGTAGTATGTATGTTCTCCCTGTGTTTGCGTGGGTTTCCTCTGGGTACTCCGCTTTCTCCTCCCACACGTGACTTGGCGTAGCAGCCTATGAAGAACATTTTAAAGGCGCAAACACACAGGTAATCCAGTGACCCAGCCTAAGTTAGCCCACTAAGAGACCAGTCTGGAGGGCAGATGCTACCCTGACCCCCAGCCCAGCCTGCCCATGCAGGGTTGAGGAAACTAGAAAATCCTTGAATTTTATCACCTGTAAAATGGAGTGAGTCATGCCATAGTTCCAGTTCTAAATAAAGGTAAAGCAGGAAGCACTCGCATGTGGAGACTTTAAAACAATGATTAATTCTGTGCTGCACACTACAATATGCGCTGCCAAAGATTGAAAACACCTTTGCAGCTCTGTCAGGGGGAGTCCGCTTTGCAAAAATAGATTTGACACAAGAGTTTTTATAAATGGAAGTTGGATATACATGACAGAAATACTTGACAATCAGCACACACAAATGTTTATTTCAATACAACCATCTTGTCTTTGGAATAGCTTCAGCTGCAGCAAATTGGCAAAGAGCCATGGATGTAGTGTTACATGGAATACCGGGTACTCAATGACACCTCAATGATATTATCACTACAGGAAAAGATGATGACAATAATTTAAACAATCTGAAAAGTGGACTCATGAGGCTATAGAAGTTTTGGCTGACAGACAATTATGACAAATGTTAATTCTTTAAGGAAGAAATTTCTTACTGTGGACATGTAATTAACAAAAAAAACAAGTGCGCAAGTCAGAAGGTCTAGTGAATTATCACAATTTCTACCTCAAATATCACTGATATTATACCCATTGCTCTTTACAGAAGGGTGCACCATGGAAATGATGTACAACTTGCGGACAGGCTTTTCAAGAGACAAAGAAGCTGATCACATTCAACAAGGTCCTCACACACTGACCCATCACTACCTATCAAGTTGGCTTGTGATGCCTTATCTTATATGACCAGTCACATTTGCATCGAGATCATTAAAAGTGGATTAATGTAATTATGAGCAAAATCATGAAGCTTTAAGCCTATGGGGAGTAAAGAAAAAACAACCAGTATCATTATGTACAGAAGTTCATATTGGTCACAGACCACCAACCTCTTCTGCCTATGTTCAATTCTCAGTAGGGAGTTTCTGTAATGACAGTTTCCAGATTACAAAGATGGTCCTTATTTTTGTGAGCTCACGCTTATGTGAGAATTTAAAGCAAAAAAAACTTCATGGCAACACTGACAAACATCTCTTCCACAAGCTGATGAGTCCAAACAGATCAAGAAGACCTGTATTATTATGTAATGGTAAAACAGCTTCCAATATTTAATGTTGTCATCAAGTGAGAAGACAGAAATAATCCATTATTATGTAAAATCTATAATATTACAATTAAATGTTGGCCAAAAGATGGCAACTCATTTTATTATTCTCAGAAAGGAAAGATCGACTGTTTGTATGTCAAAGACGATTAATGTGTGGGTCGGGAATAGTTGTGCCTACCACTTTGCACAAGAATTTTGGAAGAATTGCATGAAGGCTATTTTGACACATTGAAAGTGAAAGCCTTAAGTAGAAGTTATGTATGGTGGCCTAGGATCGCTGGTCAGATGGATAATTAAAGACAAAATATTCAAAACACAGTTAAGCAAGCTCAATGACACCCTTGTAAATGGCCCTCCTTTTGATGGCAAAGAGTTCACATTAATTTTGGAGGTCCATTCATGGATCACATGTTTATGAAGGCAGTGGATACACATTTTAATTGATCTGAAGGTCACAAGATGAAGTCTATGTCATGTGAGAAAACTATTGCGGTTTTGAGAACTATATTCTCTAGAAATGGGTTACCTGAACAAATCTGTAGTAACAAGGGACATCATTTCAGAAGAATTCCAGAGATTCCTGAAAAGTGATGTCATAAAGCCCTTCACTTCAGCAACATATTACCCAGCCACAAATGGATTAGCTGAGAGATTGGTTCAAACATTCAAGAAAGCTACCAAGGCCATAAGTCACAAGCAAATTATGCTGCAACATAAAATCCACAATTTCTTATTTGCTTCTCAAAATGCTGAACATACTATTACAGGGCAAACTCCAGCAATGATGTTGCTCAGCAGTAACCTGAGATCACGTTGGGAATCATTGAAACCATACGTGCGTAAAGACATCCGTAACAAGCAATTGAGAAATACACATCAAAAGCTAACTAGAAATTTTGATGTTGGGGAAGAAGTAATAGCACAAAATTATTGAGAGGACAAATGGCAACTGGGGTAAACCATTTCAAGAACTGGTCCCTTAAGGATCCTGTCGATGATGGAGAAGACTTGTGGTTTAGATCAAATCCTTAATGCACAAGGGAGAGAAGTCACAACCTTTAATGTTGAACCATTTCTAAAGAGCTCGATTGTTATGTAATCAATTCAAGAACCAAATGTATTGTTAGACAAAGAGCCTCAAATTGCTTCCACATAAATGTTTCAGATTGGTGTATGGAAGACTAGCAAATCCAGGTACAAGCAACCATTGTACGATTTAATACACAAAATACAATAATTTCCCCAGAAATCAGTGAAATTTCTTTTAAAATTAAAGTATTTCAACTGGATTAAGTTGTTTTTTTTTGTTTTTTTTACAAAAGCACCAAAATACAGATCGACCCACATCTCATACTGTTACTTGACATTATATGCCTATTTTTTACACAAACAGGTCTGGTTATATTGAAAGCACATAAATGATTGGGACACTGTAGTGATTTCTTCAGAGAGACACAATTTTGCATCTTGTGATAGAAGTTAGATAGACGGATTGTGGCGATAGTGGCTGAATGCAGAGTAAGTGCACTCATACACATTTTATTGTACCTAATTGCAAAAGACATATTTTTATTTGCGGGAAAAGATATCAAAATCTGCATTCATCGTCTACTCATTATCTTTTCACTAAGCTTCTCCTTCTCATTAGTGGACCACATAAGCTATATTTTTGTAGGATAGCTCTAAAAGTTGCTTATTTGACAGAAAAAATGGCTGGTGAAAAATGGGTGTGAGTGGGAGGACCAATAAGACGTTGCAAGTTCCATGCTGACCTACAGGTCACACCCTTATAGGCTTTAGTGCAGCACTTGTGCGTGTGCTGTATAGTGCAGAAACGGAAAAGCCTCGGTAAAAACTGTTTCTGCATGCAGTTCCCAAGGCTCCACTAAGGGTAAGGAGCAGGTTAATGAAAATGTTATTAGTAACCTTGATTACAGCTTTAAATGCCATTCTTGCATAAACAAATGTCTTGCTTGTAGATGGTGCTCTGTAGAGGCTGATACTGTAAGTCATTGTATACTTGGTATACCTTTTGTACCATTCAGGTGTATTTAATGTGGAAAAGGTCAGTTATAAATACACAAACAAACAAGTAATAAATGAATTAATATATAGTATTTAATAGTGACACTTTTTGAAGACAGACCCAATGTCCACTTCCTTTAATGAGAATGGTATGCCCAGCTTAATTGTAGTATTAATTGGGATTGGTTGGTAGGCTGTGGGGCATATCTGGCTAAACAATTGGATGTGAGCCAATCAGCTAACACTCACATGCAGTTCTGGGATGAGCTCTTTGTCAGTTATGACCCGGTGCCCAGCAGTTGGAGCTGAATGTTGCAATTTGGACAATGGTTTCTATCACCGTTGCGACATAAATAAGGCTGAAATGAGCAGTATTTTGAAGAGAATGTAAAAATTGAAGTACAAGTTCACTGGATTATGAGAGGCTTTTTTGCATTATTATTATTATTATTATTATTATTATTATTATTATGGTATACACCATATACATTTTCCCTTCCAATATACAATATGTATTTCCTGGTTACATTTTTCTTATTATAAATAATTCATTATCCCTGCCCACTTAGCTTACATCACTCACCACTATTTGGCACTCTCCTTCATCCAGCACTTGTTTTCTATCTCTACAGGCAAAATTCTGGCTACGGTTTTATTATAGACATCTTATTATTTTAAATAATTGTGTTACCTTGACCCCATTCTTTATGTTAATAAATATATTTGCTGTAAATTCCTGATTATGCTAATTGTGATGTCCAACATTTTGACACTGAGCAATACACAAAACCCTGTGTATTGCTCACACAATATACAAAATCCTGCCCATGTCTATGGAATCTTGTGTTGTCTTTGCCTAAGCATATGAAACCTGTATCATACTCTACACACCAGTGCCACATTAGTTATAATATTAGAAAAGTTTGTAATAATAATCATAGATTTGACCTCATTTTATTATTTTTAATTTAAAAAATGAGACACAGTAGCTGTGGTTGCATCCTCTGCATGTTGAACCCAGTCAGACCATACTTTAGAGACGTTGTTGCTATTTTATGTAATTCATGACAGTAAAAGACATTAGCAACATTTTTGCAATTGTCACATGTATACATTGAAAAGTTTTATTTACACTGATTTCTAAGTGAATATAAAACAAATGTGCCTATACAATCCAAAATGCATCCCACTGAAAGTTGTTCTCACTGTCTGATCATCTCCACCTCTGGATATGCGTAAATGTATAGTAATTTTGGATATCCAAAAAGTACTCTGCAAACGCCTGCTAAACTGGGAAAACCTTACTCTACCCTTATAAGTTTGTTCGGAAATTTTTACCGGTAAATTAAATGTTTTATGAATTCGAGAAAGAAACATGTGCATTACTGCTTGTATCCAGGATTCGAAAAAGAACACCCTGATACACCCCACTCCTCCAATTCAATAGAGTCATATTTGCAACAGGTAAAAACTGATTCAATCCTGCAATAATTGACACAACACCAAAAAACCAGGAAAAGTACATTTGTGCTGTGCATCTACATTATCTCGCATTTGTAAATAACCCTGCTTGATTATTAATATCCTTACATTATCCCATAAAACTATGTGAAGAAAATTATATTGGTATGCACTTGATGCACAAACATTTACAATAAACATAAAACAATGTAAAAAAAGAACACCGAGGCCAAAAATGATAAGGAGCTAAAGGGCCTCTGTTATCACATCACTGTCAGTAAATCAGAAGCAAGGAAGTGCTGTAATGGTTTAAGTCTTGTGTCATCATTGTGACCCAAGGCTACTCATATTATTGCTAAGTGCCTCAGTCTAGACTAGAGGCTCTAGCAAGCAAGCATAAGATCTGTGTGTCAGGATAAAAGCTGCATGCACAGAGGAGTACTTCTCAAATCAGATAAATTATACTCTTCTATATTTACCTTAATAAAAATCCAAAAATGTAGGTGCATTAGTAGGGACTAATCATAACCAATGCTTAAATTGTCATTAATTTACTCTCCAACCATCAATCACAAATGGTCATAGGTTACTCAGCAAAGTATATGTTCATTGAAAC
Organism: Mixophyes fleayi; assembly: GCF_038048845.1. Classification (NCBI taxonomy): domain Eukaryota; kingdom Metazoa; phylum Chordata; class Amphibia; order Anura; family Limnodynastidae; genus Mixophyes; species Mixophyes fleayi. The sequence continues at coordinate 181,582,196 of NC_134402.1, read as the reverse complement.
AAGTGTAAAACAAAGAGCTATATATATATATATATATATATATATATATATATATATATATATGGCACTACTTATGTATCCAAGAGTGACGTGGAGCGCCATGCTGCTGCTTAATCATCTGAGGTGAAGCATAAAGAGAATCATATGCTGATGTCAAACAGTGTCCCAAATGACCATATTATAGTATTATATACAACCTTGTAGAATATTTATTTATTTATTATTATTGTTTATTTATGAATGGTAGAAGTATGATGGTATACAGTGGTATGCCAAACCAACACTTTTCCTACTGCCTTCACTTACATTTTCCATACCACCACTTCTAAATTTTTACTTGGACCACTGGTGCCAATCATATAATTGAGAGCTGTACAGAGGATATGTAGTCATTCACATTAGTCCCTGCCCCATTCAATCTTCAAATCTAAATTCCAACTACCTTACCAGTATGGTTTCGCATTGTTGTTGAAAATCACAACAATGGAGAAAAACTACACAAACAATGGGTAAACATACAAACTGTTACCAAACTGCTACATAGTGCACTGACTGCACTGTATGTCAATCAAAAAATGTTTCCTGTTTAAATAAAAAATAAATAAATAAGTGATTTCTACTGGATTGTCAAGATTCCTGCAATAGTATTATTATCTTTTACTTATAAGGCACCACAAAAGATCTGCAACACTGTACATAATATATGCAGTAGTAAATAATCAACAGAGCAACGATCTTTAACACATTGTATAATACATAAAAAACAAAATAATACAAAGACCAGATATTTATTGATTTAGTAAAAAAGGCTGGGTACACACTACAGATTTTTCAGCCGATTATCAGGCCAAACACCCGTAAACAGACTGTTCGGCCTGATATGGCAGCAGTGTGTACAGTTACATGATGACCGATAGTTGTTCCAAAGCACTAATCGGTTTGTTTGGTTGGTCGGTAAAACTAATAATCTCATTTTAATTGCCTTCAGATCCAGCAGTGTGTATGCACGATCTCCGTAGAGTTTACAGAGTCATGATCTTTACAGCCGATGACGACAATGAACATGTCCTGGTGACTAAATGTAGAGACTGCTGTAGATGAAATAATTTGTACGTTCATTCTAACACTGAATATTTCATCTTAGAGTCATTGAAGCTAACCAAGTTTATAATGACATGTAGATAAATATAACAAGACAGTTAATCAATGTGACAGGAATGAGTGAATGAATAAATACTGTGCTGCCATTCTCTCAACGACTACAGGACCAGACGAAAAGCACAGATCTGAATGTAAATCATGTAAAGTGTGTATGTATGTATAGGCAGACTGATTGGAACTTTAGTCATTTGTAAAATCTTTAGTAATAACAAATTCGTTGAACGTTTTGTACTGTGTACCCAGCCTAATACATAGCTAACTTATTAATGCAGATCAAGTTATTTGACGGACAGTAAGTGAAAGTAATGGTAATGTCCAATGTAATGTAGGCCTGGACTCAAGAAAACAGGGTTTGGAAGCAAGACTAGAGGTACAGAAGGTAATGGAATAGTAGAAGGGGAACATGCTTACATCCTAAAGGCATTGGGAAGACACAAATAGGGTTGTATTGAGTAGGGCAGTGGTTATAGTTGAGGCAAAGGAGTTATGAGGAGGGCTTATTGGATTAAGTAAAGAAATTAGTTTTAAGGGCACACTTGAAGCTTTAGAGCAGTGTTGCCTAACCTGTGACATTCCAGGTGTTGTGAAACTACAAGTCCCAGCATGCTTTGCCAATATATAACAGCTTATTGCTGGTAGGGTATGCTGGGACTTATAGTTTCCCAACACTTGGAGTGTCACAGGTTAGCCAACACTGCTTTAGAGAGTAGAGGTTAACCTAGTGTGAAAAGCCCATTAAAGAGATAAAGGTGTGGGAGAAACAAATAGAGGCTCATTGGAAATCTATAGATAAATACAACATACTTAAAACGGAAATATGAGGGAAAGGACTCCTAATTTCAAATTACCATTAACAAATCGCTATGTTTATTTTTGAGGATCAACAATAGTAGCAGCTCCTCCAAATCCAGAGAACATAAGAACAACAAGGTAAATCAATGAGGTAAAAGGGGTGGGAAAAATAAAAGTAGATGTAAAAGGAGAAAGAAAAATAAAAGTAGCATCACAAAGATCAAAGATAAAGTGATAGAAATTTCTACTCAGGAAAAGAAAGAAACATAAAAGATTTTTTAATTTGAGCTCTCGACCCCTAACTCAAGAAGAAACTTCTCTTTTAAAATAGGGTTTAAACTTTGTCCAATAAATAAAATTAACCATTTTGAACTTTTTGTCAATACAAAGTTTATTAGCAAGTTAGCAGTAAAAATTACTTTTTTTTTTCAAGGGAGACAAATGGTAGTCATAAGTATGATAATTCATTCTCTAATACCAACAATAAGCCTTTTAAGAAAAAATCTACTTTTTATCCTGCCCATATAGCAGGAAGTTTTAAGTTTTAATAAATTGGCAATTGAAGACCTAAAGGTCATTCAAACAAAATACAAAAAAAGTGTAATTTGTGCTGAAAAGAAAGACGAGGAGTAACAGCAAGATTCAAATCTTCTAATTATGCCATCGGACAAGGTGGTGGTGGTAATGGATAGGGCAAATTATGAGGAGGAAATAAATCATCAACATAATGGAAGGGAACAGCAATAGAAGGTTTAAAAAGAATAACATTGAATTAATGAAGAATAAACTAGATGATTTAATGGACAAGTACAGAAATAAAGGGACATTAACCACTGAAGAGGACAACAATATAACCTTTCAAAATCCCTCCACCCCCGTTTTATATACTTTACCTAAAATCCATAGATAGACCTGGCTGACCCACCACGGGTAACATATCAGAATTTGTGGATTACCATTTACAATGTATGGTAGCTAAAACAAAATTATGTTTTAAGGACAGTGGAGATATCTTGGAAAATAAATTTCAAAATACAATGGACTGAGAACTGTTTTCTAGTCACTGCTTATGTCAACTCCTTATACACCATAATTCAACACAATATGGGATTGAAGGCTACAAAATACTTTCTGCATAAAATCACCTATGGAGAGTAAGATACAGCAATCTGAACAGTTGCCCGTGACTGGCATCACCCTAGTTACTTAGCAATGAATACACCTTTTCTGCCACCATGAAGGATTTACTATGGTGTCCTTATGTTCATCAAAACCACTTATTAATGTTTCACACTTAAATCACATACATATGTAGCATAAGCCTCCCTGGTCTTCGTAGTTCACAAACAATCACAAAGAATACACTAGATTAAATTTATTTAATCTGAAAAATGTTTCCAAGGCTTACAAAATAGTTAATAACAAGACATACAATTAGTTGCACAAATAAGTTTCAGAAATAAAATAGGAAATTAAACCAGAGTTGCTACTTACTAGTTAAGCCTGGCGTGTGTGAGAGAACACGATTGAGAAATATGGGACATTTCAGTCTTGATAGACCCCCTCATGAAAATGCACACTGTAATGTCTAAAGCAGAAGATTTTAAACCCTTCTTACAGGCACTTCACCCCCACCTTAGGAATCACATTTTCAATTAAGTCAGATTGATTCAGAAAATGACACTGAGCTTTTGAAGTAAATTATCCATCACTAAGATATATGTTGGCACCTCAGAGAATCTCTGAACTCTGCTCTGCTTGAGTGGCTAGATGGTTTACAACTTTTGGGCTTCAAACTCCTCTGAGATGCTTATCTAACCCGGGCCTGGCTAGTTTCAAAAGACTCTTGGTTAATTGCACAGGTCACTTAAGTCAGTCAGCAAAGCATACTTTGGAAGGTTGCATAAAATATTCACATTGTCATACATGTATTCAACAGAAAATAACAATCAGCCATTAGATATACTACATAATCGTCAGAGAGAGGAATTGATTAGCCCTCTATTAGACAATGTATTTTTTACATGAAAAGAGGAGAGATACAAATTGGAATTTGTTTTTCAATACCTTAATCAAAATCATTAACATTTGATATTAACTCTTCACAGGTAAATTTCTTGAATCTTACCGTTTATGTCAAAGAGGGTTCCAGTCATACAAAAACCTATGGGAAGCCCACTGAGTATAATGCCTACATCCAGGCACCTAGTGAACATCATCTGGACTGGCTCAAGGGTATTCCTTTGGGACAATTTAGGATACTGAAACATAAATGTATGGATAGAGTTTTTGATAACCAGCTATAAACTATAAAAAAAAATCTTGAATATGGGTTATGATATAAAGAACATTCAGACAGCAAAATAACGGCTCAAAAATATATACAGAACTACTCTCTTTGACCATATGAAAATTTAAGTAATTAAGGTGAGGAAAAAGGACTACAAATTGGTCCTTTTTTCTCAATAAAATAAGCAATTGTTTTTTTTTAAAGTTTATATAAATCACTGGAAGGTATTATTGAAAGATCCAGTATTGCCAAGTCATTTACCTCAAAAATTAAAATGTGTTAATAGAAGGGCTCCTAAACACCCAAATCTATATTAGTTCCCCTGACCTTACCCCTTCTTTACTATCTAGTATAACTAACTGTCTTTCTACTATGTCCACATGGATGTCCCATTGCTACCTTATGCTCAACATGTGCAAAACAGAAGTTATCATCTCCCCTACTCCCAGAGTCACCACCTCTCCTCAAATCTCCCTCAAAGTCAATAACACCAGAATGTCTCCCAAGCCTGCTGCCTTGATATCACACTTGACTCCATCCTCTTATTTATTCCTCACATCTAGACTCTGTAAAGACATTGCCAGAATACATCCTTTTCTTACCCAACATGCTACTAAAACTCTTATCCATTTTCTCATCTTCTCCCGTCTTGACTACTGTAACCTCCTGCATTCCTCACACCCATGTATCTTCAGTTCAATCCATCCTAAATGCTGCTGCAAGACTAATCTTCCTCTCTCACCACTCCATGTCTGCTACTCCACTTTGCATATTACAACACTGGTTCCAATGCAAATTACTCACCCAGAAAAGTATATATGTCTGAAGTAGGCAGTGAGAGCCTGCAACAAAAAAATCTATAAACTAAGCACTCATACAGAAGGACATTGTGAGAAGCAAAGCAGATTTCTGCTAATACATGTAGAGAATAACTAACAGATGGATATATATACTCATCTATGTGGATGATCTCTCTTCACACTCGCCCATGCTGCTTTTGCCCCTCTCCACACTCTGCCATGCTGCTTTTGCCCCTCTTCATAATCTGCCATGTTAATTTTGCCCCTCTCCACACTCTGCCATGCTGCTTTTGCCCCTCTTCATAATCTGCCATGTTGATTTTGCTCCCCCTTCACACTCTGCCATGTTGTTTTTGCCCCTCTCCAAACTCTGGATGCTGCTTTTGCCCCTCTCCACACTCTGCCATGCTGCTTTTGCTCCTCATCACACTCTGCCATGCTGCTTTTGCCCCATTCACACTATGCCATGCTGCTTTTGCCCCTCTTTACACTCTGCTATGCTGCTTTGACCCCCCCTTCACACTCTGCCATGCTGCTTTTGCCCCTCTTCACACTCTGCCATGTTGTTTTTGCCCCTCTCCAAACTCTGGATGCTGCTTTTGCCCCTCTCCACACTCTGCCATGCTGCTTTTGCTCCTCACCACACTCTGCCATGCTGCTTTTGCCCCATTCACACTATGCCATGCTGCTTTTGCCCCTCTTTACACTCTGCTATGCTGCTTTGACCCCCCCTTCACACTCTGCCATGCTGCTTTTGCCCCCTCTTCACACTCTGCAATGCTGCTTTTGCCCATCTCCACAAACTGCCATGCTGCTTTTGCCCCTCTCCACACTCTGCCATGCTGCTTTTGCCCCTCTTCACACTCTGCCATACTGCTTTTGCCCCTCTTCATACTCTGCCATGCTGCTTTTGCTCCCCCTTCACACTCTGCCATGCTGCTTTTGCCCCTCTTCATACTCTGCCATGCTGCTTTTGCCCCTCTCCACACTCTGCCATGCTGCTTTTGCCCCTCTTCACACTCTGCAATGCTGCTTTTGCCCCTCTCCACACTCTGCCATGCTGCTTTTGCCCATTTTCACATTGTGCCATGTTGATTTTGCTCCCCCTTCACACTCTGCCATGCTGCTTTTTCCCCTCTCCACACTCTGCCATGCTGCTTTTGCAGCTCTTCACGCTCTGCCATGCAGATTTTGCTCCCCTTCACACTGTGCCTTGCTGCTTTTGCCCCTCTCCACAATCTGCCAAGCTGAATTTTCTCCCCCTTCACACTGTGCCATGCTGCTTTTGCCCCTCTTCACAATCTGCCATGTTGCTTTTGCTCCTCCTTCACACTGTGCCATGTTGCTTTTGCCTCTGTTCACACTCTGCCATGCTGCTTTTGCGCCTCTTTACACTCTGTCATGCTGATTTTGCCCCTCTTTACACTCTGCCTTGCTGATTTTGCTCCCCCTTCTCACTGTGCCATGCTGCTTTTGCCCCTGTTCACATTGTGCCATGTTGCTTTTCCCCTCTTCCTACTTTCCCATGCTGATTTTACCCCTCTTCACACTGTGTCTTGCTGCTTTTGCCCCTCTTCACACTTTGCCATGCTGCTTTTGCCCCTCTTCACATTGTGCCATGTTGCTTTTCCCCTCTTCCTACTTTGCCATGTTGATTTTACCCCTCTTCACACTGTGTCTTGCTGCTTTTGCCCTTCTTCACAATCTTCACTTACGTTTTCTATCAGCTTCTTTCTTCTCTTTTCTTGTCTTCTGTCTTTTTGCTTCTTGTTTGCAGACCCCGTCTGTGCCGCTCCTCACTGAATGTTGGGCGTGATGAAGTCACTCCTGACATTCAGTGCAGACGGAGCAGGGAGGAGGAGTGCCGACGCTGCGAACAGGTGTTTTTTTTTTTTTTAAAGGACCCTGCTCCCCCCACGAACAAGAGGGTAGACTCAGTCTGGAACACCTGTTCGCCGATCTGACATTAAAATTAGGTATTGGTTCTGGTGAACCTGTGCAAACCGGCTGGATCCCACCATTGTTAAAGGGAACCATCATGTTAGCCTATGTAAATGTTTACAAACCTGCACGAAGCTCCCTGTTTTTAATATTTTTATTTGAGGAAGGTCTTTTTTTTTTTGGCCAATGACTGCTTGAGGGAACTTTCTCTTGAGGGAACGTTCATTGTGTAACAGATTTCTTCACATTTTTGTCTATTTTTGTTTTTACTATTATTATTGTCAGTGATTTATAAGGCACCACAGTTCACCACTGTGCAGAACAATGGGGTAAAACAGGGCATGCATAAAACAGGCAAACAAAGGTATATAAAATAAGTGGATGAAAACAAATGGTAGGGGGTCCTGCTCTTGAGGGAGATTAATATCTGATGGAAAAAGGATACAGCTGAAGATTGGGACAGTTGTCAGTGTGTGCCAATATGAGTAGTGTAGCTTACAGTAGGCTAAGATCTAATAAAGAGATGAGTTTCCCAGAAACCGTTTAAAGATTTGATGGTTGTGGGAGAGCCTGATAGTGTGTGGTAGGGAATCCCACAAGTGAGTATTGGCATGGGAGAAGTCTTGCAGGTGTGAGTAAGAAGAGTGTGAAGGAAAGTATTTTGAGGTGAGATTTAAGATTATGAAGGGGTGCGTAATGTTGAGGAATATGTAGGTTAGGGTGAGCAATTTGGAATCTGTAGGATTTGTGTAGGGATATGCAGAGTGGTGTGGATGATGTAGAGGGGCAAGAAAGCAGGATCAGTCTTGCTTCAGCATATAGGACATATTGAAGCAAGGATAAATGGGTGAGAGGGATGCCATATAGGAGGAGTTTGCAGTAGTAGAGTCAAGAGAATGACTATTAATGAATTAAAGCAGCATTTTTCTGTTTTCTATTAAAGTGTCAATGGCCATTTGTGGTGGTGGTGGTGGGGGATGGGGGGGTATTTTGACAACCATTTGTTCACTTTAATTATGCCAATATAGTGTTGGCTACAGTGGTCAACCCTTTGATGGCTTTGTCTCCCACAGACAATAATTTATATTGGTATTTCATTATTTAGTTATTATTATTGGGCACTACGTATGTTCTGGGAGTACTTAACAATATTGCTGGTGTTTTATTAAAGTTTCAATGGAACTGCTTCAGGACGCTGGCGCCAGAGGCAGATCAGATACATATTTCCTGCACACGTGGAGTCTAATCTACAACAGTTAGCAGCTTGGGTAAGGTATTCATTAGCTGCAAAAACATGGGAAGGTTACAATATGATGTGTAGGCCATGGTTTGAATTAGAAAATCATGTTAATATCTACTATGTACACAGTACATAGCTTACTATTAAGTGTTTGTGGAGAGAACCTGTAAAGGAGATTCAAAGGGTGGAAAGCCTGCATTTAGGCATTTTGGGGGGGAGGGGAGGGGACATTCCTAACTTTGCAGGCAGCAGCAGAACCTTTTTCTCCTTGAGGACTTGGTGGAAGCAAACTAGGAAATCGGGCCTTGGCTTGTACTTTCCATGGGATACCTTTTATTTGATTAAAGACATTTTTGTCACATTTCAACCAATGCAATGAAAGCAATCAACTACACAAAAATATCACAGAGATAGTACTGGTGTCCCCTCAATCTGGTGATTCATTTAAGACATAGTGGAATTTTATGTGACACGTTTACTCTTTTCACAACACGCATATCCAACCAGACATTAAAACCCTCAAAAAGGAGCAGTTTCAAAATACAAAATGACAGCTTGCGGTGGGCATGCTCTTTGTAATGCGCAACAGGGAAAATGAAGTGCATTTGAGCCAATAGAAATCTATTGCATGCCACATAACCTGCATTTCATAAATTACCTTTATTGTCTGCAAATTAAGTTTTCGGAGAATGATATTTGAGAGCCGTCTACATTGAGCCAGCTGTTCATAAATGACTCATTAATGTAACTTAATTATTTTGAATATGATGTGCATGGTCTCCAAGCGAAGTTGAGGTGTACAAAATAGCAGAAGCCAGGCCAAAATCTTAAGATAAGTTCTTTTGGATTATTCTTTTTGCTTTTCAGTATGATTTTTTTGATCTGTGGTTGTGCAAATTACTTTGGTGGCTTCAGGCATATTCTTAATTGGCACTGAAAAAAAATACCTTCAGTAATAAACCTTTATTATGATATAAAGCCAAAAAATGCTTGCATTGTCGTATTTCAGGCATCTGCACTCGCAGGAAAGAAAAAGGCAAGGCAATTTATCTGTACGATAATTGAGGATTTACAGTAAAATGTAGAGCACGCTACAAGACTGCTGTGTTATAGCTTTCACAATCTATTAAACCCTTGAGCTTTTGCCAGATAAAATATATTGACACACCAAAGAGTTTAAGAATTCCAATTTAATATAACTATCTATTTAAATTGCAGATTACAACTTGGGACTTTACAAAGTACAAATGCTCATGGTTAATTAATTAACTTTTTCATTCATTCATTAATTTATTTGAAAGAAAATAATATCCTCTACACTAAATGATAAGTTATAAAAGTTATCGAGGAGTGCCCTGACTATATACATTTATGCAGGTTATAAAATTCTGTCATACTTTAAAATAGGTGGTATGTTATTCCCTAAAATATACAATTTTTAATGAAAACATTCTTTAACTGACATAGTGAATAATTAGATGACATGTGATGAGGGGCGGGCTGGCCCGGGGGGCAGGGGGGCAGCGGCTCCCCTGGCCGCTCAGTCTTATCGCTGATAGGGCCGGGCGGTAGGCCGGCCGGCCGCCCCCGGGATAAATTATCTTCTGTTTTTACCGCGTCAGCGCACAGGCGGCCGCATCGCGTGACACACAATGCGGCCTCCTGTGCGCCCCCTGGGCTGACCTCTGCCAGCCCACGCCTGCATGTGATATTAACTGCAGAACTTTATTTGGCAAAAGCAGGCACTGCAGCCAATGTTGTTGGGCACCATGTTTTCAATATGGTCCCCTGAGAAGTATTATATAACCTTTGCTGATTTTTGATGATGAATTAAATTTTTATATTTTTTGCTACATTTTGGAGTGCTGGTTACCTGGTGTATCTTTACATACTTGGTTGATTAATATCAAAGCTCCATCATCTCCCAAATCCAAATTGAGCAGAGGCCATGGGAATATCCTTTAGCTGACTCCGGCCCATGGTAATCTAAAGCATTGAGTTCCATAACACCTGGCACCTAAAGACCGTCGAGTGCACCAGGGTGATGAATCAACGGAACAATCCAGCGCTCGCTGTTATACCCCAGTGACCTATGGATATACCTTGGGTATGTCTATCTATTTGTATGGGTGCAATAGTGGTTGAAAACAAACGGTGGTTTATTAATAAGGTTAAAAAAATATAAACTGGTTTTAGCATAAATAAATAATAAATTGGTTATTTGAATATCGTTTATAACATCCTGACAAGAGGAGCTAGTTGCTATCAACTGTACATAATGTCCATAGGATACACAGTTTTTGAGCAAATGAAAAATGGACCAAATAGTGAAAGGAACTTCTAATCAAAGTTCCGAAAGTTGCGGTCAGTAGATTTGGAGAAAAGTGTCTTTGTCCTAAGATCCGTATGGTCCTGCCGAGCCTTATCAGTCCCTTGTCAGAGAGGTGCAGCGCTGATGGGTGATGAAGTCCAGGAATATGTGTGCATTTCAGCACGGAGCAGAAGGGATTACTTCCGGGAGTGACGTACGGGATGCCTCCAACGCGTTTCATCACATGATCATGACTTCCTCAGGGCTATCATAATGGCTGGTTGTATCCTATGCTTTATATAGTGCTCACTATATAGTGATTGGTCCATGTTGGTAGATTACTTACATGTCCATTTCACATGATCCAGCTAGCAGTTGTGTCCCTAATGATCGGAATGTTATATAAATCCCCTTTTACACCTGTTTTTTATTTAGACATAACAATGTGGTTTTATAAATGTCTGCTTAATTGGAGTATTATTACATCTTTATTTTGGTATATTATGTTCAATTTGTTTTTTAGCAATCAGTACTCAACATCATTTTCTTAGTCAGATATATACATACATATATATATTTCATTTTGGGCTAAACATAACTGCGAAAATTCTATATAACATGCTGTACAGATCTGTGCACTATAAAATAATACATGATGATTATTTAAATGCCTTAATGTAATCTCCCCATCCGTTATATAAGATAATTCAGTGCTAGTAGAATTCATCAAACGTAGTAAAGTTCACAATGCGCACAGAGATAAGTCTGTATAGCACCTGATATCAGATAAACCTCATTAAAATACAATATTGAGACGGTACTGTGCAGTGTCCGTGATCCTTTGACTCTTCTCACGGCTTGTCTCACACCAGCAGACTTTAGTCCGCGCGTCTTCCCCCTCCTAACCCAATCTCCACGGGCAAAGTCAGATTTTAAAAAAGTAAAAAAAAAAAACCTGGTTAATGCACTGTGGAAATGCCCCCGTTTGTTGTAATTTTTTGCAAGTTAAATTCATAATTAATTACCGTATTTCCCCATGTATAAGATGCACCTTTTTCCCCAAAATTTTGGGTCTAAAAACTGGGTGCGTCTTATACAGGGGTAGTAGCACTTACCCTGTCAGATGATTCCTCTGTCTGGTAAAGTCTTCTTTCTTCTGTCCGTCTGATCCTGATGCTGGAAAGCCACTTAAGGTCCTCTTCACGATGACCGGATGTCCTTTCAGAACCTTGACAAGATCCTGAAAGGTCCTGACACCCTTTAAGGTCCTTGTCAAGGTCCTGATTGGACATCCGGTCATCGCGAAGAGGCCGGTAAGCAACTTTCCAGCATCAGGATCAGAGCGGACAGAAGAAAGAAGACTTTACCGGACAGAGGAATCATCTGACTGGGTAAGGCAATTAACTATAGCGTTGTCTCTCCTCTGTATATGCTGCACAATTACTCTGTGAAAAAATTGAGGATAATGTTTCTCCTCAATTTTTTCACATTATTTATATAGGTGCGTCTTATACAGTGGAGCGTCCTATACATGGGGAAATACGGTAATCAACTGTATATGAATAAAATAGAAAAATTTGAATTATATATGGTTGTGAAGCCTATCCTTTATGTACATTTATGGTATGGAGTATGTGGATAGCAGGTGCTAGTGTATGACTGAGTTGGAACTCCTTTGGAATGTGTGCATTTATAATAGGTGGATAATGCTATCACGTATTTTAAATGTACATGGATTGCGCACAGCTGGTCCTGGATTATAATATGTTTAAGGTATATGGCAGCAGCTAGGGATTAGAGGACAATCCACATTATCCCATATTACAAATCAACATAAAAATACAGTGCTTGCTATTATACCCCAATGACCTATGGAGTAATATATTTGTGTATGTCCATCAACTTGTATGGGTGCAATAGTGGTTGAAAACAAACGGCAGTTTATTAAGGTGATAGATGCTTCATTGCTTTCTAAGCCCCTGAATGTCATTGTTTCCACAGAGATTGGAAAGATTTTGGTTGTCCCCACACCTGCAGCAACTTACATTTGGAAAACCACTTCCTCCATGTACAGAACATCAGTTAGGCAAATATCTTTGAACAATTCCTCTGGGATCCTCTGCCATGACTGGCTCCATAGAGTATCTGTATACCAGCCCAGCACAAATATGGTAAACAGTTGTGGCATACAGATGGCAGTTAGAGATGGCTGTACTTTTGATAAGCTCTGTACCCTACCTATTCCATAATCATCTGCTCAAAATGATAAAACAGATAACATTGCGAGAAGGTAGTCGGAAATTACAAGATGGTGTTAAGAACTTTTATCACACCAAGGACAGGGTTTTTTTGAAGATCTAGTTGAATGCCATCTCAGTTCAGCTGCTAGATCCAGAGAATATAACTGTCATTGCTGCTCACCGTTCTGATCTTTGCGGACTCCATGGAGGCACCAACTGTTGCCATAACTTTTATGAACATGGGATAAAAGTATCCTGACTCTGGATCCAGCAAAGAGCATAATGCCAAAGAAAAATACGCAGCACAGGGCTACAGTGAACTGGTAGATATGCACAAGAGTGCCTATGCAGCACAAAAGTGATAGCCTTCTCAATGCTTTTACAAAAGGAAGGAGTTTCACCTACTAAACGGTGAAGGTCATGGTTGCCCGCAACTGATTATCTTAAGACATCCCCTGATATGGCTGCACAGAAATGCCAATGGCAAATTACTTTTTTTTAAATATAGGTGGCTGATAATTCTTCTGCCTTTCAATCACTACAGCTTCCCAGCCACTTGCTACTATTGTTATTCCTACCTTCCTACCTTATATATTATATATTCAGCACACCTTTAGATTGTAAGCTCATTGTATGATATTTATTTGTAATGTGACTCTATCAATGTACAGCGTTGTGTCATAGACTTTATATATAAATGATAATAACAGAAGTAATAATAACAATTATAATAATATACCACAGTCCACCTTCCATTTTAATCCTTGACACAGTCCTGACACTTGGAATTGTACTGATCGGTGCTTATTATCCATAGAATAATAGATTGTATTGGCACCAAGGGTGGCTGGAATATAGGTACAGAAGACATGGGGAAATGCTACCCTTGTGGGCTTAACCTTCAATGAAATAGCCTGGCACCCCACGCTCTTCACATAATGCACAATAATTTTCACAGCAAGCTGACTTATTATTCCTATAACAAAGCTTGATTCACTAATTAATGTGTATAGTAAAATACTTAGATGAAAGGTGCATAGGTGTTGATAACAGCTTCTCTTAATAAAGATTTGCTACCAGCAGCAGATCAATATCGAATTAAGGTTAGGGATATGAGATTGCTCATAGAGAAGTGATAAAGTACACCCAATACATGTATATAAAAAACAGCAGACTTGCATGAAATTAGAAAATTGCTGAGTATCTGAGAATATGCCTATGTGTGCCAAGAAATGCAATTCCAAATTAAATTTTCCATAATCACTTGTACAATGTCCTAGAAAAAAAGGAGAAACTGAGAGGGGCTATCTTAGTATAGTATGTTATCACAAAATATATTGAAACAAAGGTATAATAACTTGCATATAAAATAATAAAAGCTTATCTGCTATCCCAGTTATAAATGATTGGGTTAGGCTTGTGGCATCCTTGCTGTTTACTGTCAGAGATGATAAGCCTTGAGAACTGACACTGCTGAGATAACAGCAACCAAAAAGACTGTTTGAGGATTGAAATGGTACGAAAGGATCACCTACGCGTTTCGTCCTTAGTCTTCTTTCCTAACTGCAAGGAATTACTTTGATATTTGGACCCACAACCACTAGAAGTTGCTGCATTCGTAAACTTGCCCTTACCCAAGATGGCCAGAATGGCATCAAGGAGAAACCATCTTGGATCCTGTTTCCTGTTTGGGCCTATAATAGGCACTTCCTGGATCAGACATGTGCTTGAGTATTCTGTCTGCTCAGCTCCTGCAACTTGCTGCACTTACTTGCATTCGTCACTACTCTGCTTGTGTACCGACCCGGCAAATGTCTGATTACTCGTTGTATATCTACTCCACTATTGGGATTCAGATAATACCACCAGTATCGTTACACGAATGCTGACTTTAAAGAGATAAATACAAATCAATCATACTCTGTGTGAGGTGTGATTTTAAAAGTGGGTGGCCCTATGTAACTCACATGAGCACAAACCCAATTTACTATAATTTAGTTGCTGTTATCTCAGCTCCAGATCTTTGCAAAGGTGACAGTCAACTGAAAGGATGTAAGCATATTAGAAAAATGTTAAAATAAAATGTCTTGAGAACCTCACCGCGACCAGAATGGAGCACGGCTTGATAAAGCAGAAATCTTAACCTCTAGAGACAGACCTCCTTAAGCTAAAGCAGAGGTGTGATCCTTCTGAGAACAATGGACAGAGACTGCACCTTAAATGTTTTTGTTTTTTTTTTCTCTTTAGATCTCCAGAGACTGCTCTCTTCCCCTCCTTTGTTCCTTCTAACCCCCCCCCCCCCTAACTTCTTTCCTAACAGGTACGAGCATAACGTAATCGTGATCTCTACATGGATTGATCAGACGTGTCCTGTCTTAGTGCTGAAAGAAGATTCATCTGTTCATCTCCGACTCACCCCTCTAGTTCCATAGGGAGAGTTCATCTCACTCCGAGGTCTCGGCATAGACTCCTGCCAGCGCCACATGTGCTATGATCTATTCTACACCGGTGATATTTAAGCCTTAATTTGGCAGTTTCCAAACTGTGCGCCGCGGCTCCCAGGGGTGCCGCGGCGCTGTCTCAGGGGTGCCGCGGGCCAGCCATAAAAAAATCAAACAGAAACACCAATCCGCGTAGCGCCGGGATCCAGCATTCTCCTCTCTCACGCAGCTGTCATATCAGTGACAGCTGCTGCGTGAGAGAGGAGGATGCTGGGTCCCGGCGCCGCGCAGATTGGTAAGTGTTTCTGTTTGTTTTTTTTATAGCTGGCGCACGGCAGAGGGGTCAAAGTGAGAGAGTGCAGAGGAGCGTGACAGGAGGGGACAGAGCAGAGTGACAGCGTGACAGGAGGGGACAGAGGAGAGTGACAGCGTGACAGGAGGGGACAGAGGAGAGTGACAGCGTGACAGGAGGGGGACATAGGAGAGTGACAGGAGGGGACTGAGGAGAGTGACAGCATGACAGGAGGGGACAGAGGAGAGTGACAGTGTGACAGGAGGGGACAGAGGAGAGTGACAGTGTGACAGGAGGGGACAGAGCAGAGTGACAGCGTGACAGGAGGGGACAGAGCAGAGTGACAGGAGGGGGACAGAGGAGAGGGACAGCGTGGCAGAGGAGCTGTGACAGAGGGCAGAGGAGCTGGGACAGAGGGCAGAGGAGGGGGACAAAGGGCAGAGGAGCTGGGACAGCGTGACCGAGGGCAGAGGAGGGGGACAGCGTGAGAGGGCAGAGGAGGGGGACACTGTGACAGGAGGTGGACAGAAGAGAGTGACAGGAGGGGGACAGAGGAGAGGGACAGCGTGACAGGAGGGGGACAGCGTGGCAGAGGAGCTGTGACAGAGGGCAGAGGAGCTGGGACAGAGGGCAGAGGAGCTGGGACAGCTTGAGAGGGGCAGTGGAGGGGGACAGCGTGACAGAGGGCAGAGGAGGGGGGACAGCGTGACAGAGGGCAGAGGAGGGGGGACAGCGTGACAGAGGGCAGAGTAGGGGGGACAGCGTGACAGAGGGCAGAGGGGGCAGGGTGAGAGAGGGCAGAGTGTCTGGATGCAGAGGGGGCATTTTTGCATACAACTAAATAAGCATTTCTGTCCTGACCTAAATACTTATTACAATTTTTTGACCCAACTACTTCTAAAACAGGACTGCTCGGTAATTATTTTGGAGGGGTGCCTTAAAAAAATTATGGAGACTCTAAGGGTGCCGCGAACTGCAAAAGTTTGGGAACCACTGCCTTAATTACTATTTTAAGATGCTAAACTAATATTGTCTTTACACAGATATTTTATGGCTGTCTACTTTTGTACTTTCAGAGGATTCTCTAGTGTGTTAATGTTAATGTTATTTTATTGTATTCTAACTAAATTGGTTAGTGCCCCTCTCTTGCCTCCTGCTCACACTACCCGAGCACAACCTACACCAGTCCACTCCCCCCCTTTCCCAGTCCTCTCCCCTCTCGGTGCGACTCATTGTAGTTGCACCTACTATTTTACCCGAAGACGAGCAACCATAGGTCGGACTAGCGATGACCGACCAGTACTTCCCCCCCTTGACAGGTTGCAGACAGTTCAACCCTACACCATCTCCTCCCCTACGGATTCATCCATCCTTCACCATTTACTATGTAAGCATAGCCCATCCCACGCATCCCAGATTTCATGGCATCTCGCTGGAACCGCGGACTCGGAGGAGCCCCTCAGTATTAAGTCTCACACTATCATCACAATATGTCGCTTCATTTACTGACAATAAATGTTAAGGGGTTGAACACCCCCCAAAAGCGTTCCACGCTAATGGCTGCACTTAAAAAGACACGAGCGGAAGTGGTATTCCTACAGGAAACCCATCTAACTCAACCACACACAACATTTCAGGGGAAACTCTTTTCTCAAACCTTTTTTGCTTTAGCTGCATCTAAACACCGAGGGGTAGCAATCCTTGTACGACCATCAGTGCCCCTTAAGGTACGGCGCTCAATAGCAGATCCCGAGGGTCGTTTCCCTAATGTTAGTGGGCACACTGGGCCAGCTTCCGGTCACACTGGTTTGTTGCTACGCCCCAAACCAAGGCCAGATCCCATTCCTACAAAAGTTATTTAGCCTTATTAACAAACAAGCGGAAGGCCACCTGTTGATGGGAGGTGATTTCAACGCGATACTGGACCCCAATCTGGATAAATCCCCAACTGTCACAACATCTGCACAAACGCTAATACACCCCACACGACTTTCTAATCAATTTGCTCTGCTACTTAAAGAACATTCCCTATTGGACGCATGGAGAGTCGTCAATGGTACTGATAGGGGGTACACATTTTATTCTCACCCTCATAACGTATATACCCGCATAGACTATTTTTTCGTAGACTCACAATTAGCAACCAAACTCAGTAAAGCTGAGGTTCATCCGTTTACCTGGACAGATCATATGGGGGTTTCACTTGAGCTACATGTAGCAAATCTCCCTAAGCGAAGCTCAACATGGAGACTAGACGACACCCTCTTACTAAACCCTAAGACATGCTTGGAGCTAACGGAGGCGCTTAATGATTACTTTGTTTTTAATGAGTCCCCTAATTTATCACCATCCATAGTCTGGGAGGCACATAAAGCCACAATCCGTGGGAGGCTCATCAGCATCGCCTCTGCTCGGCATAGAGAGGAAAAAGAGCTGATAGCCACATTAGAGACTAGACTTATTTCCCTTCTCGCTCAGCACCAGGGTTCCTTAGACCCATCGCATCTGCGGGAGCTGGCGGCGGTGAGGGGCCAGCTCAATGCGGTCCTATCCAAGAAAACAGCCCGCAGTCTTAAATGGACCCAGCAGCTCTTCTACAAAAAAAGGCGGACTCTCTTTTGGCTAGGAGGTTACGGCAGAAACGCACGCGTAATACGATCACATCAATTAAAAACTCACAAGGTGTAGTGACATACAATCCGTATCAGATAGTGAAGGAATTCCAGGCATATTACTCATCGCTATATAACTTAGACGCCTCATTTCCATCCCCTCCTGATTTAGAAGACAGAATAAATGCGTACCTAGGCTCTTGCCAACTCCCGTGACTATCTGAAACAGAGATTGAATTCCTTAACTTAGATATAACGGAGGAAGAAACCATTGCTGCCTTACGTGGCATGAAAGTGTCTTCTGCTCCAGGTCCGGATGGCTTCCCAGCCAAATATTATAAAAAATTTGCAGGTGTCCTTAGCCCTAAACTCACTACATGGTTTAATGCCATCCTCGATGGAACCTCCTTTGATCCGGCGACAACCCGATCCCGGATATCAGTAATCCCAAAGGAGGGTAAGGACCCCTCCCTCTGCAGTAGCTACCGTCCCATATCACTCCTAAACGTTGACCTTAAGATATATGCTAAAATTCTCGCAAATAGGGTTAATTCTGTGCTCCCCAGGCTAATACACCCAGATCAAGTCGGGTTTGTCCCGGGTAGACAGGCCGCGGACAATACTAGACGGATCATAGATTTTATCCAAAATATTAATGATAACAAACAACCCTCTCTCCTCATGTCACTTGACGCGGAGAAGGCATTTGACCGCGTTGGCTGGCCCTTCATGATGCAGGCTTTAGCTGCGTATGGCTTCCAAGACCGCTTCCTCAAGGGGGTGTCAGCCCTGTACCATAACCTGTCGACCTCGGTCCAGGTAAACGGATGCTCCTCTCCATCTTTTATTATCCGAAACGGAACCCAACAAGGGTGCCCCCTATCTCCCCTTCTATTTGCCTTGGTGATAGAACCCCTAGCTACGAGAATCCATATAAATCATAATATAGTGGGGATACAACTACCTTCCAGTACCCATAAGATAGCCCTCTATGCGGACGATATTCTCCTTACCCTAACTAACCCTTTAACCTCTCTCCCCAACCTATTTCAAGAGCTTGAAACCTTTTCCACAATATCAAACTTTAAGATAAACACAGCCAAAACAGATATCCTCGACCTCCATATTCCCCCTAAGTTAAAGCAACTCCTAGAATTAAATTTCCCCTTTCACTGGAATTCCGAACACATCAGATACTTGGGCATAGCCCTCACCAGAAAGGTGGAAAATATCTACCAAGCTAATTACCCCCCCTCATAGCCTGTATAAAACAAGACCTAAAAACATGGGACAAACTCATGATATCCTGGGTGGGAAGGATAACGTATGTGAAAATGAACTTGCTCCCAAGGTTGTTATACCTTTTCCATACTCTCCCTATCAGGGTCCCCCCCCCCTATTCTGAAAATGTTACAAACCTTAATAATGCGGTTTATATGGTCGAACAAGAGGCCCAGGATCTCTGCCCGCATTCTACAGCGCTCTCCTGCAGCGGGTGGCCTCGGAATTCCTAGCATCCACAATTACTATTATGCTGCGAGGCTGGCCCAGTGTGTACAATGTCATTCCCCCCCTGGAACTAGGATATGGGTGGACATAGAGTCTGACATATTGGGTGGCTCACCGATCTCCTCTGTACTATGGCTACCAAGCACACAGCGCCCGGCCTCTGTCCGAGCCCATCCAGTCCTGGCCCTATCTCTATCAATCTGGTCTAGATGCAATCGCTTAGCTTCCCTCTCTCCTACACCCTCTATTCTAGTACCCTTATGGTCTAACCCAGCCTTTATGCCCGGTCTGTCTCGCTCTATGTATTCGGAATGGGCAGGTAGAGGCAAACTGCTGTTACTCAATCATATAACCAGAACAGCAATATTTCCACAATTCTCGGAGTTGGTGCAACAGTGTGGCTTTGTTCCAAGACAGTTCCATCAGTATTTTCAGGTTAGGCACTACCACCAAACAGTCAAAGCTCAACTCTCTTCCAGACCACCCACCACATTTGAGAATTTATGCCTTTCGGGCCCAACCTCCAAAGGACTCATTTCTATTCTATATAATACTTTACTTCCTACCACTCCGTCTGTTAAGGATCGCTTTCAGACGCAGTGGGAGGATGACCTGGGGACTGTACTGGATGAGGAAGAATGGTCAGATGTGTTTGATGGTACGGCCCACTGTTCTATAAATGTTCGCATTAAAGAAAATGCTAACAAACTGCTGCACAGATGGTATTATGTCCCCTCGAGATTGCAAAAAATATACCCACAGACCAATGCTGATTGATGGAGAAACTGTGGTCAGATGGGAACATTCATGCATATATGGTGGGACTGTCCCGGGATCCGCCCATACTGGGCAGCAGTTCTTGCTCTAGCCTCAACAATCCTAAATGCTCACGTACCACCTGACCCAAAGCACATCTTACTGCCACTACCCATCCCAGACCTCACTAGACCTACTCACAAACTCTTTAGACACATCATCAGTGCTGCCACATGTCAAATAGCGGCCTCCTGGAAAAGCTCCACACCACCAACACTCCAGATGGTCTGCAGTCGGATCTGGCATACTTACCAGATGGAGCACATGACTAGTGTGCTGAGGGGCTCCTCCGTCTCCTTCTACAAAGTCTGGACCCCGTGGGCCATATATCACAATCAATCTCCACTCCAGTTCTAGTGGAATCTAGACATGGAAAGATATTCCTAAGCAAGCATACTTGTTCTCTTACTGGATGCGTGAATCATTTACCCCCCCCCCATCCCTCCCTTTGGTCCCTGTATACCCCCCTCCCCCTTTATACCCTTCAAACTTGAAAAGTTAAAATAACATCTTTGCAGTATTAGATAGATAAATATACATTTATCTCCCAAGTGCGAGAGAACCTGCTGTATGTAAATACGTGTTATCTATTTCTGTTTAACCTCTCGAGATTCTTTAATGCATTTTCTATGGGAAAATATGTTTCTAATAAAAAGTTATAAAAAATAAATAAATAAAATAAAATGTCTTGAATATTGTGATGACACCATTGAATATATACTTTTTATCCCCATGTCCCACAAGAGTGTCTAATTACATGTGGCTATAGAAGACTTTTTAACTATATGTTAGTCACTGTAAATAAATATATTGTTGATTCTGAGGATTTTAGCTTGAAAGGTGCAGTGTAGCAGGTGATGAGTTTTCGTTCTCACCCAATGGACTACATCTGTAGCTGAGAAGAACTCCATGGGTCTTGATGTCAGGACATCCAGGTGACTGCAGTTCCTTAAACTAGCAGGGTAGAGAACAGATAATGTGGTTAACTTCCCTGGCCATTATTTTCTGTGTGTATATAATATTCTAGTGGTTGTTTTTATTACAAAAATGTATTGTTATACTGTCTAACTGCATTTGCCTGAGTGACTATAGGAACCTTAGAAGGTGCTGGGTAGGCTTCCCTGGCATAGTAAAGCGTGAAGTAGGTAGAATTGGACCAGATAAACCCGGTATCCTCACAAATATATAATAAGAAACATCAACAAGACACAGACAAAAAGTTTGCATGCAGAAAAGTTGTAACAAAGTACTTACCTATATTTATAAGTATTTTCTATAACATAAACACAAATTGAGTTCTTATCTGAACACTTTCTGGATGGAGCCCGTTCCTCCAGGGCCAAGATCTTTGTTATGTCCTCATCCCATCTAGATTCATGCAGATCTTTTGGGGCTTGGCCATATGGAAATAATAGACAATATAAAGCGGAAATAAGGCTTTTTGTATTTGAGCTGCGTAAGCAGAGCGACTCCAAGGGAGAGGGCTGAATTAAGGTGAATGAGGAGAATAGTGAGCCAAATAATTTTTTTTAAGTTGAAGATATTGGAAAAACCTGGCACTCATTTCAAAAGCAACAGTATAATGTTTCCATGACAGTAATGTATGCTAGCCCAATGCCCATAGGGAGTCATGAGTTATTAAAATCTTAGAGCATTTGATTAATCTTTGCAATCTGATTGCTTCCTTTCTATATTTTTTTACAAATTGACTTGGAAGTTTAGTTCATATCTATAAACACATATATACTTTCACTGACGTGTGCAATGGAAAACTCCTTCAAAAACTCCCCCCAGTTGTGTGTCAACTGGGAATTCAAAACAAATGTTGTTAAATAATTTTATATTCATTATAGTTACTGTATGTTGTCTGATCCCTGTTATCCTTGCATCAATCATGGAAAACTCAACACCAATGATAATCTGCGATCAAAGAATCTACATCATGATTACATATTAATTTTAAGGACCGCTTCGGAAGTAGACTGAATTTGTCTGGTTTGAGTGCCTCAAATAAGATCATGGTAGAATCGTGATTTTGCATCAGTTTGATTTGGGTTTATTAATCAATTCATGTGTATGGTTTCTTAAAAAACAATCAGTTCATTTATTCTTGATTGCTTAAGTACAAAAATAAGTGTGAAGTTTGTGAGCAGAACATTTTGTAATGGGTAAAAAGTAGAGATGCTCACTGACCCCCCTGTTTTGGTTTTGGTTTTGGATCTGGATTATCGTTGTGTTTTGGTTTTGGTTTTGCCAAACCGCCCTTGCGTGTTTTGGTTTTGGTTTTGTTTGGTTTTGTTTTGCAATTTTGTTTAAAAATCAATGTTTTTGGCATAAAATAACCAAATTTAGTGCTCCACCTGTTTCTTGGATAAGTAATGTAATTCTAAAGCTATAGAATTATGAAAAAAACTGTTTAATTCCTGGTAGGCCGTCATTAATTCTACACACAAACCAGATTGTCTTCCTCTCCATCTATGCATATTGGCAATGCAGCCATCGTCTTTGGGTATATATTACACCCTACACTTATAGTTAAATATCTAAAGAAATGGACAAAGGCAGTTTGGTTTCTGTCTCTAGGCCCCCCTCCACTTGTAGAAAATACTAAAAAATTCAGCCGTTATAGACTGTACAATATTAATTGAAATGGACAAAGCCAGTTTGGGGTCAGTCTGTCTATGACACCCTACCCTTATTGAGAAATTGCCAAAACAGCAGCCTTTCAAGACGGTACGTGATATAGAAATGCCCCAAGTCCCTTTCCTATTTGGGGGTAGATTGCACCCTACACTTAAATAGAAAGTTTTAAAAAGATGTTATCGTCATCATCTTCAGCTTCATCCTCACCCTCATCAGTGTGTACATCATCACCACAGACTATCAATTCATCGCTGCTTGAATCTGCCATTAGAGAACTGTCAGTGCTTGGATGTCTTTGATGGTGAAGGCTTTCCTCGTGGAAGATGTAGTTCAATTTTATAAACATCATTTTCTCCACATTTTTTGGAAGTAACCTTCTACGGCGATCACTGACTAGGTTCCCGGCTGTGCTGAATACTCGTTCAGAGTACACACTGGAGGGTGGGCAGCTTAAGTATTGCAAAGCAAGTTTGTACATGGGTTTCCAAATGGCCTGCGTTTCTTTCCAGTAAGGAAAGGGAGTGTCTGACATTTCCATATCAATTACCTCTTGAAAATAATCCTTCACCATCCTTTGCATGTTAATACTCGTATTGGATGGAGTTATGGGCAAGGTTACACATTTTTTTGAAAAATCCTTCAAACCATCCCAGATGTTAAACTGTTCTGGTCTGCCCCCTGCGTCTTCCCTGCTTCTTTTTGTAAAATTAAATTTTTTATGAGCAGCAGCTGCTTGAGACACTGAAGGAGAGCGCGTTTGTTAAGCCAAGGCCCAGTTCAGCGGACAACATGCTGAGCAATAGCTCCTTGCAAAAGTTCACATCTTGCTCATTTTGAAGCAAAGACTCAATGTAGGTCTTAAAACTTGGATCAAGCACAGTGGCCAAAACGAAGTGATCCGAGTTCAAGATTTTAATAACTCGAGGATCATTGTGAAGCAAATTAAGTACTTGATCTACAAGGGCAACATACTTTGCGGAATTGCTTGCTTTCATCTCCTCCTTCAGTTTCTCAAGCTGCTTTTCCAATAGTCTTATTAAAGGAACGGCTTGGCTCAAGCTAGCAGAGTCTGCACTCACTTCACACAACTTCAAATGGTTTCAGCACCTTGCACAGCACTGAAGGGATTCCCCACTGTTCAAGAGTGAAATACATCCTCCCCTTCTTTCCCAATGTCATGGCTTGTGCAATATGCTTGGATGGCTTTGCGCTGTTCCTTCATCCTCTGAAGCATGTATAGGGTGGAATTCCACCTAGTTACCACCTCTTGCTTAAGTTGGTGGCAGGGCAAGTTAAACTGTTCTTGGAGCTGCTGCAATCTCCTACATGCTGTGGCAGAATGCCTGAAAGGGCCTGAAATATTACGGGCCAAAGAAAGCATTCCCTTCACCTCACTGTTATTTCTTAGGAAGCTCTGCATCACCAAGTTGATGGTGTGAGCAAAACAGGGAATGTGATGGAATTCACCCAGCTGTAATGCTCGCACTATATTGTTGGCGTTATCTGAAATGACATATACTGGGGAGAGTCCAAGTGGTATAAGCCATGTATCAATCACATCTCTTAGTTTTTGTAACAAATTGTTAGCTGTATGCCTGTTAGTGAAGCTGGTGATACAAAGAGTGGCCTGCCTTTGACAAATGTTACGAAGTGGTGTACATGCTGCTGCTGTTCCTGCTTGTGAAGGCGAATGACCAACCCAGTGGCCTGTCACAGTCATATAGTCTTTGGTTTGCCCACTTCCACTTGTGCACATATCTATGGTTAAGTGGACAGTGGGCAGAATGGAATTTTTCAGCACAATCTCTATATTTGTACACAGTTTTTGGTGTAGTTGTGGAATAGCTTTACGGGAAAAATGGTGTTGCGATGGAATTCTGTAATGCGGACACAACACCTCAATTAACTGTGAATAACCAACTGCGTTTATTGTGTATATTAAATGCATATCTAACACTAACATGGTAGCCATGGTGTCTGTGATTCGCTTGGCGACTGGGTGACTGCTGTTATATTTGCTTCCCCTAGCAAATGATTGTTTCACAGTTAATTGTTGAAATGTAAGACTGCTCTTTTTCTTGGCCTTCCTCTGGGCTGACGATTCACCCCCAGCAGCAGCAACAGCAGCAGTGGGACTAACGCTTTCTTCAGAGAAATCAATTATAGTGCAGGAGTCATCCAGCCTTACTAAGTAGGAAGCAGGGCTAACTCCGAGCGCTACTGAGGATATTGATGAGGATGGTGTTGTGGGTGTATTTTGTAGCCGTCGGGATGTAGGTGACTGAAGGGGCCTAGCTGATGATGGAGTGCTTGTAATTTTTTTGGAAGAACTTTCAGCTTTTCCCAACACTTTGCCATGAACTCTCGTCAAATAGCGTAACATAGACGAGGTTCCAAGATGGTTAAGGTCCCTCCCTCGACTGACTGTGGCTTGACATACACTACAAATGGCTATACAACTGTTGTCTGAATTTGGGTAGAAATAATTCCACACATAAGAAGTGGATTTTTTTGTTTTATGCCCAGGCATGACAATGGCCTGGTGCAGGACTTACACAAACAACCTCATCCTCATTAACATCCTCATTAGTGCCCTCGTCACCTACACAAATTTCCCCCTCATCCTCTTCTAATTCCAAAGTGGCATCCTCAATTTGTGTATTACCGGCTACACTCCTGCTGCTCAGGCACACATCAGCAGAACTGCTGAAAGGGCCCTCCTTTATGGATACACAAGCAGAATGCTCACGATTAGACATACCACTGGTGGATGGACTCTCCACAGGGATTGGTGTCATTTCTGATTCAGAGCATTCATTATCCTCTAATGCTGTTTTCTTGCAGCTCGGCTTTGACGCGTAACAGTAGTTGTGCACCACTTTTAGACTACAAATTACTTGGTCTTGCTTGGTCACGAGTGACCGTACAAGAAGAAGGCTCAGTAACATTTTTTGATCTGCCACTAATAGAGAAAGGCTAAGGCCTCATTCTTTCTTTGCCACTGCGTATGTCGAATGGCATGTTGGCAATTTTTTTTAACTTAACTTTTCCTCAGTTACACTTCTTTTTCGCTTCAACACGGTAAAAAAAAATTTGTGTGTGTTTTTTTCCCTGATTTAAAAAGACTATGTACTTTTACATAGGCTTTACCAGATGACGTACTGGGAACACTACCATAAGGACTGGTGCCAGCACCTGCTTGCTGATTCTGCTCATATGTGGACTGCTTTGAATCCATTTTAATGAGCCCAAACCACTTGTAGTGCAAAATATTGTATAAATAGATACTGCTGCTAAATATGACTTTTTGCAGCCAGAAAAATTATTGTTTCACACTGAAGAATATGGGACACCCCAAAGCACTTGTAGTGCAAAAAAATGTATAGATACTGCTGATAAATATCACTTTTGGTAGCCAGAAAAATTAGTGTTTCACACTGGGGAATATGGGACACCGCAAAGCACTTGTAGTGCAAAATATTGTATAAATACTGCTGCTAAATATGACTTTTGGCAGCCAGAAAAATTAGTGTTTCACACTGGGGAATATGGGACACCCTAAAGCACTTGTAGTGCAAAAAATTGTATAGATACTGCTGATAAATATCACTTTTGACAGCCAGAAAAATTAGTGTTTCACACTGGGGAATATGGGACACCCCAAAGCACTTGTAGTGCAAAATATTGAAAAAAAACCTCCTCTATCCTTCTCTCTTCCTGCTCTAACAATTGCTAATAGAATTGGTAATAATAATAGAATTGAATAGATTAGAATTGAAATAATAATAATACAAAGAATAAGGTGTACAATTATTGCTCTGTCCCTGCTCTAATACAGCCTGTGACCTAACCCTGCTCTCTCCCTCTGTCAAATGGCGATAGATTGCTGTGTAGGCGGGTATTTATGCTTTTCAAAAATCGCGAGAACCGAGCTCTGAGATCCGACTATGTCATGATGACGTTTTGCCTCAATTTCGATTCCGAACGGGTAGGAGAGTACCGAGCCTGCTCGGCTAGGTACTCGGATAGACGAAGTTCGGGTGGGTTCGGTTCTCTGGGAACCGAACCCGTCCATCTCTAGTAAAAAGGTCATTCTGGAGGTCAGGAGTCAGCACTTTATTGACTTCATAAACCTGTTGAGTTTTACCAGTATCCCATCTTACGTGGCAGGACATTGATATTCTGCACTTCATTAGGCATCTTGTAGCAGATGATTACAGCTAAAACCTCCAAATGTACAATGATTGTGTCATCTTTTCACAGGCCAGATCTCTTCCATATGGATTAGGGAACAGTCCAAAATCTTCACCCTTTTTAAATTTGGTTCAGTTACAGTTATTATTATGATTATTCCTTTTGCAGGGGAGAAAAGGCTATATCCTCTTGTAAAGCAGGGGATGCTCTCTTCACCTCTTTATCTCAATTAAATTATAACATCCCTCCCATGTAGTCTATTGCAAAAGTAGGGGAAATTTTACACCTAGAAAGAACTTTAGAAAGAATACCCCCAACTCCTCTAATAGGTCGGTACTTATACACCCCTGCAAATGCTGGCATTGAGACCTGCAAGCCCATGCGCTCCCCTATACAACTAAGTGAGTGACATCATTAAACTGCAGATTTACACCGTCATGGTTCATAATGACCCTTACAAGCTTCCACTCTCACAGCAATTATTGAAGCATTCTTCAAACATGGAAACGTGTTTGTTTTCGCCAGCAACAGATTAAATAACATTTTAATAACTGATGAACAACAAAATAATTTATAAAGAATTACAATGCATTATCCTAACTAACTTTAGTAAATGATTTTGTATCATTCTTTTAAGAAAATGCATTTACAAGTTTCCAGCAATCTTAATTACCTGTTCACTTGCCTATATAAAGAATCTTTGCAACTCCTTTCTTTTGCAGTACTTATTTGCCCTTTATTATTCATGGTTCAGTAGGGGACTCCAAGCACCTGGAATCCCCATAATGCTTTCCTAGGGGGGAAATGTCCTTGACTGCCAGCTTTCATTAGGTAAACATAAGCATGACATGTAGTGGTGCGCACGGCCTGTCACAGCTACACCAGACCACACATTTGTAGCACATTTGTTGTTTTGGTAAAGTACCTTAACAGTAGTCAAAAGAATGTAAGGATTACTACTCAACAGCACAGCTGAATATGTTGGCATTTGTAACATTTCTAATTTGCATTGAAAATACATTTATGAACTGAATAGTTTAGTTAAATTAATTGAAAATTCTTTTAGTAGTGATAGGCAGTCATATGACATATGTATTACATTTTTCAATGTCTTTTGGGCATTTTGCATAAATATCTCACAACATTGGAAGCAATTACAGTATACACATGGTTTTCATAAAAAAAACAAAACAAATTGCATCAGTAAGCATTTTACTGAAACTCGACTTTCTTTAATTGGACATCTATAAGCATGTGAGTAATTGCCTTTTTCTGTAAACAGGAAAACTGTATATGATGTACCCAAGTGGATAGTTGAGGCCCAACTCAAGCGCACCGATAGACATTTTTAGCATTTACTGTCCTTCGTAAATGATCCTAACAGCACCTGTCATAAGGATTACTGCAGAAATGTAGAGCAGAAGATCTTGGTTCATTGAACTATTTATGCTTCAATATGGAGCAGCCATTAATGAGTAGAATCTTTTTTAGTTTAACTGATCGAAAATTCTTTTAGTAGTTATTACAGACCTTATGAATTTTACATCAAGGTTCTGATGCCCTAGAATAATGGTGGCCACAAAATACATGTAACTTGAATACAAATTAGAATGTTTTTTTTCACTATACATTTAGAAGCATAACTGGCTATGATGACTGGTTATAGTTATTTGCCATTGTTTAAGCATCAAAACAACAAGCAAAGCAATTAAGAAAAGAATTTCTCATCATATAATTAGAGTTTAATTAATTGACAAGCAGCAGGGACATGCAACATGATAGAGAATTAAAAAAATAGTGATAATCCTTTGCTGTAAATTAATGTAGTGCATTATAAAATTACATTTTTATAACCTAATTTATTTATGGGAAACTGCCCCGTACTATAAAATATAGTGGCTCAATTACAAAAAAAGGAAAATGCACCATCCTATTGCATTTTATTTTATGCAAATGTACTATTAATCCCACATTCCAATTTTTATAACTACCCCTGGAAAATCACGCTACTTCTACTTTTGCATTATCGCAAGTCCAGCTGGGAATAAGCATGGTGAAAACAAATCTCGACTTTGCATCTGGGGAAAATACTTGGCACACAAGAACAGCTAGCTCGCATTCAGCAAGAAACACCAAAGGGTAAACAAGAAATTATGATTACCCTCATATTTAAAACTTGTATTGTATTTCCTATTATATTAACATTAACCAACGGTGTAACAGTGATGTGTTTGCTAATCTCGCCAATACAAAGCAGTGTGTTGTATCTGGTGATTAATCTCAGGAGAGTTTGCAGAATTGCACCTTCAGACATATGGCGACTTTGCTAGAGTGGCAAAACGTCAGGATTGCAATTTGTAGAGATTTTGGGAATGACGATTTTGAAAAAAATCACTTTACTTTCTATCAACTCGCAGTTTTTACTCGCCAGAAAAAAATCGCTGAAAATGCCAAATCGCAGCTTTATGCATTTACCGCCAATTCCTCCGAGCTCTTAACAACAGAAGATACAAACATTTGCATTCCACCCTGCTGTTATATGGATGTGTAGATCTGTGGACTTTCTACTAAAATTTGCACATTCATGCAAAAATGTGTACACAACATCACAAAATGTAATTTGTGCTGCAGACCGGCAATTCTGCTGCTTTGTAAATAAACCTTCCAGTAACATGGATGAAGTTTACCATAAAATGGAAACTTACTGTTATATTTGATGACTAGTTATGTCAATGAGTAACAAACAGGACTTCTTTACAGCTGTTTATTCTCACACCACTTGTATTATAAAAAAAATATATTGTGGTTACCTTCTACATTATAACTAGATATATAGGGAAAAACAAAAATAAAATACTGAAAGATTATTCACTTTATTTGACCCATATTTATGATGCATTCATAATTTTTAGAGCAAATATAGGTGTTGTCTTTCTAAGTTGCAATACAATGGATTGACTCACAGTGAAAACTATATAGGTCATTAGCAAAGTACAAAACATCTTTAGTGCAGTCCTGAAAAAGTGTTGAACCTGCTATGCACTTCAATTTGCACAAGTGTGTCTAGATTATCACCAAGGTACATTTGTTTGGGGAGTAAGATGTTGGATTTTGCAGAGGAGATGATAACTCTCAGGCTATGCAGAGGAGTTGGAAAGAGTGAGGGCGTTCATAGCAATGAACAGAGAAAGCGCAGTCATGTGACTCCTTTAGCGGAACAGTGAAGAGCAAGATTATTGAAATGCGATAATGTGGTGGAGAGGGTGCATTTTTAGTGTCAATTTATCCTATGTGAAGGAGCACACACCCCATTTCCCCACCAAAAAATTGCTTGAATTTTGTACCAGCTAAGAGCTGGTGGCCTTTCGTGCCCATCCTATACTTTTAGAACTCCAAGCAGTGCAATTAAAAGCTTCACACACACAAAATTACCCCATGTACTAAAAGCAGTTTCGATGTCCTCTGGCACTCAGGGTTAATTGAAGCTACACGGAGTAGTATTTGAGGATAAAAAGAGAGGAAGCTAGAGTTTGATGGGAAATTTAGACATTTGCCCAGCATGAGTTTTCAGATATTTTCCAC
This sequence comes from Mixophyes fleayi, assembly GCF_038048845.1. Classification (NCBI taxonomy): domain Eukaryota; kingdom Metazoa; phylum Chordata; class Amphibia; order Anura; family Limnodynastidae; genus Mixophyes; species Mixophyes fleayi. Next base: position 181,551,332 of record NC_134402.1, on the reverse strand, counting down.
CTTTCCATACACCTAGATACACTCTATATTTGCCCAATGCTTTCCCCTCTCTCTACTAAGCAACAATGGCTATTGACAGGGTATATAACTGGGAAACTGCAAGGTCATTATTATTTTAGATGGGAGTGCTGGGACTGCTGCAATATGGGTCTTAAACAATCCCTTGAAGGGAATCTTAACTGACCCCTTCTGAGTTGGGTGCTGGGATACAAAATATAATGTTAAAAACACATAAAAATATGACACCCTACTTGCTTTGTGGGAGCAGTATAATAAAACAGCCCCCAGCCTAGTGATGGGGTACCTACCCAGCCCTGACGGAATTTCTTGATACTTAGATTGATTTAAAAAATCAGGTCAAACAGGTTTCACCATATTTGAGCTAGTTTACACATGAGCCTCCTTTGAGAAGTGTTGCGGCCTGCTACTGTTCTAAGTAAGCCTATCCACCTGCCTTGAGTTACCCTCTCTTCCCCTACCCACCCTGACTCCATTTACCCCTTCATGTTAGTTTGACACTCTGTTTATGACTACGACTGTCTGAACCACATTTTTTATCTGTCTCTGGCTTGTGCCCATTTGTGGCTGCTCCCCCCTTTGGGTGTGTGCCTGCCCCCCCTTTGTGAGTGTGTCTGCTCCCTCCTTTGTGTGTGTGCCTGCCCCCCCTTTGTGTGTGTGCCTGCCCCCCCCCTCTGTGTGGGTGCCTACTTCCCACTTTGTGTGTGTGCCTCTGTTTATTTGTGTGCGTGCCTCTGGCCCTCCCACTTTGCCCCCAGGCAAGGGGTGGTTGTCAAGCAATGTGCCCCCACCCTGCATACTTTCTTTAACTGTGATCATTCATTGAGCATTAATATTTTTTTAAATTTCCTTTATTGAATACTTTTCAATTAGAACTTTCCCTAAAATATAATATGAGCCCCTCATGGTATGTTTCTATACACACAGCAAGCTCCAATATCATTTTAATGTACAGCAAGTAACATGCCATGTTGTAAAAGTTTAAATCAGCTGTGTTAACGTCATGCATGCAGCATTATGTTTCATTAGAGCAGGTGTTTTGGATAAATGCCGAAATACCTCTGTTACCATGGGCCACTGTGACTGTGCTGTGGAACCCAGTTCCTTCCACTACCTATCAGATTGTGGTTTCCTGCTTGGCTTTATTCCATTCCTCTGTCTCCCTCTTTGTGTGCATTAATTTCTGTCTCCTTATCATGTGTGCTTGACCTGTTATTTCTCCATCTTTGTGTGTTTGTCTCTCTGTCTACAATTTTGTATGTATACCAATGTCTCCCCATCTGGCTCTGTCTCCTAATGTGTGTTTCTGTGTGTCCACACTCCAAGCTGTTTCCATGTCTGTCTCCACATTATGGGTGCCAGTTCCTTTCTTCTCTACCTTTGTGTATGTTTCCCTTTGTTCCCTCATCCTATATGTATCCTATCCTTTTTCTTCCGTCTGCCCACACAATCCACACTTTCTCCTTTTCTATCTTCCACTTTTTGCCTCATCACACCTTTCCTTACTCCTCTTCTGCTAGAGTTTATGAATGGTATGCAGAACCAGTGCTGGTGGCTGCCAATCAAAAGTGATGTAGACGAATAGAGGCCCAACTGTATGCAATGCCACAATTGATGGCAGGTAAACACTTGATTCTAATTGTAATAATTTGTGCTGAGTGTCTGAATAATAAACTTTTGTTACATTATGAGTCTTATTCATCATGCCCAAAACCCTAGTGCACTCTCTTTTGGGGTTTGGAGACACTGCTGGTCAGGGAGAGGCTGATTTATTAAAGGGTGAAACGTTCTTTAATAATTCAATGGGGGTTTTCTCACTTCACACCGTTCCCCATGCAAAGGCAATTTTTCCACTGGCAGTGGTTACCGATGACCATAGCAGCATTATTGCTGGCAGTAACCTCTGCCAGTGGAAGATTGCCTTGGCATGGGGAAACTATTTAGCAAGTATTGTGATGGAACTTGTACCACTGCAATACTTGTTCTATTATCCCCATCTCAGGCAAGCCTGCTTACCACTGTTGTGTCTAGGGCTAACAACATGCTAACACTGTCTATGCTGTGTTCACTCCGTCTACAGTTTAGGCCCCGCCTACATGAGGCCACTTACAAAAAAATTTCCAGGGCCACTTTTAGTTCCCAATCCGTCCCTGTCCTTGAAACCCTCAAGGAGGACAGTGGGATCCCCAATGCTAGGCTGGGGCCATTACTCATGCCCCATCCCTTATTGCCTTCAGGGAATATGGGAAGACCCTTCCATCAAGATCATTAGATATATTTAATATTGCCATGGCTCCACAACACATGAGATAGAGCCACCTCCTCAGTGCTCAAGGGGGTGCCAGGATTAGAGTCCCCAGCATTAGGACAACCAGTGTACCAACTACAGAAATATCATTCTTGAACAGAATGCTTAGTTATTGAAAAAAAAGTTATTTTGTGTACATTAAAAAGTGCAAAAGTACAAGGCAAATGTGATATCATGCTCCTACTTAAAAGCAAACACACCATTTTATGAATACATCAATTTGCAGGCCACAATACTGGCATCTGTAAGGGTGTAAATTGTTGCATTGCTGGGTGCAGATTGGATGTTCTCACTCTTGTATTCTTTTGCATAAAAAAGTTTTCATTTTGTGGGATTAAATTAATAAAAAAATATAAAAGGGTGGAGAGAGAGAGCATATGTGGTTGTGTTCCTTACTTTGTGAGGAAGACATAAGTTTTTTGAGGAGGCGGAGATTGAACCTCTTCTTTCAATGGAACACATTGCACTGCTGTGGAGAAGTGCATTTCTAAGCTGACTTCAAGCAATGTAATAAAACTTTCAAACGCATAAAAGGAACACATGTAAAAACAGGCCCATTCAATTCAGAGCAATGTGCCATAGAGTGCCTCCAGTACATTCCATGAAGGCACTCCACAGTGATGTATCTCTGACACCTCTAAAAGGTGTGCAAGAAAATCAACAATGTTAAATGAGCGCATTGGCAAATTGTGCAAAGCTCCTACAGGGCTTTGCGCAGAAATCCCCCCAAAGAGTTCTAATCTGCCCTCACTTACATGATTAACTTAATAGCATAATTGGAACTGAGCAATATCTTAGGAAAGAAAATAAAATACTGAATTGGGAGGTCCTCAAACTAATTTTAGTTTGGACTTTGGAGTGATAAGTTTACGTTTTCCTTAACACTGACTTTCTGGTGCATATGCAAATTCCAAAAAATAGATTGATATTCCTTGGGGAAGTTCATAGTCAGAATGAACATTGAAATGCTGATAGTGGGCAAATAGCCTCTTGTGCAAAAAAAAGAAGCTGTTTATAATCTATGTATCTTGTCCTACTAAGACTTTCAGGCAGATGTCCAGAAGCAATACAGAAAATATGAAATTTGAATAGGTCAGAAATAGACTGCACTCTATGGCAATTCATTTTGCTAATTTGTAACCTTCCAAAGTAATAGTTGCTGGTAATAATGACTCCCAGTGCATGGATTGACAGCAACAGTCACAAACACATCCCCAACTGGATGACTGGCATAGTGTCTTTCTACAATACAGGAAACATTTATGCTGGGAAAGGTTAATTTTTAGGTTAATTCTTGATTGGCATTGTTGACAAAATGAGCTCAGTCAATCATAGAGTGGATATCAGTGGTTGAGTGAGCAATGTAAGAGACTACTCCTGATTGGCTGCCCAGCTATTCACCAGCCGAACTGCTTGGCAGTGGCTTTCTTTGCGCTATAGATTCTTTAAATAATTTTTTTAAAACCTTATGGATAACAAGCTTCCCATTGGGAACATGCGGACCAAGAGAGAAATAGGGGACATTGTTTTATTTATTTGGGAGACATTTTTGATTTTATTGAGAGACACTTTTATTGGACACTATTGTAGCACTAGCAGACTCAAGGGGTCTCAGGCATGCATACTGGGTGCAACCTGCATTTGCTGTAAAATATAGGTATATCGCCTCTGTGTTCTACCGAAGTCAACAAGGTACAGATCGTTACATAGGTTGCTTGTTGACTTGGGTAGTAACAGCATTTATGTTACGTTTATAATGGCGCGCATGCCACTTTGCCTGTCTTCATAATGCATGCATCCACTAGGTACATTTTGGACCTACGTACATTACAGTACACTATGCATTTGAATGGGAAGTCTGTTAGGAATCGGAACATTGCAGCAGAGCTCTTAGGAGCTAGTTTATCATTGTCTACCCTTGTTTGTTATTTAGCAAAGAATGCAGGTATGATAGATGATGTAGATGTGCAATAAAGATTAAAAATGAGGGTTGTGTAGTGGTGTTTGCTGACCTATAGGCACCAGCGGCCTCTAGGTCCCACAGCATGCTGGCACTTGTGAATCCCAAAGTGCCAGCATGCCCTGACAGCCATGGTATTCCAGTGCTTGTTATACTACAAGCTCTCCCATGCCCAGACACTTTATGGCATCCTAGACATCTGTGCACCTGGACACCTGGGACAAAATGTATTTTACATTAACTAAATTACTATTACCCCACACCCTCCACCCAGGAGGCTAGGAAGACTCCTGCTATTAGCACGTAGTACAGCTATGGGGAGGAGGGGGAGGGTGTGGCACAGAGTTTTTAAAGTGAAAAACTTTAATATACATTTCTTTTACACTAATCAAACATTAATCAAACACACCCAAACGCACAAGTTTTTAGAACTATAGTTGTTAAAACTATAACTGGAACTTAATAATGTTTTTATAAAACTTTTAATAATATAAATATATTTCAAAAAATTTTTTTTTAATTATTTGTTCATGTTTTTTTAAAAGACATTTCTTCTTTTTTTGATTGGCATTAAAGAACTAAAAACTAGTGACAATGCACTCTTACTACATAAATATGGTTATATGTTAGCTCTATGGGTGTACTTTGCAAGCTCAGTTGAATTCACACATGGTATATTAAGTAAAAATCAAACCAAAGGTTTATCATATGCATAGATAGGTTTAGGTCTCTGGTGATGAAACGCATTAGTCTATATCCTTTATACTTCAATTTGATATTTTGAAGTACCTGTTGCAAGCTGAGATTGTTTGTAGATAGCTGCTATATAATCTTTTGACACTGCAATTTTTTGGCTGCTATACACAAACATATCACCAACCTGTGCACAGATAGCGTAAGGAGGACTAACAGGAACCACCTGCATGAAGAGGAGGAGAAGCCAAAGCACTGCCGAATTTCAGTCTGGTGCACACATAGCTGTGCGGTATATTGGACTGTCCTATCCAGGTTTCTGGTAAGATTATCAACGTTTGTGTGGCTACAATTTTCCGGTAAGAATCAACACTCCATGATAATATATTAATACATCATTTGCGACTGTTCCATCTATGCATTCTTTAGAGATTTATATGGTGTCTGGACTCTGAACCTATCTATATTAGTACTTCAATATGCGTTTCAATCTACCGCTTGGCTTCAGGAAGATTTTTGTGCTGTCAATACAAACAAATTGATTTCAGCTCCATTCTGAGTAAAAACGGTAAATGATGGACTGATCACCTATCCCATTAACATTCTAATAGAGACTGATTGATTATCAAAGACTGTGCAATCGTATGAATAGAGTTGTTAGATCTGTGACAGAACAAATTTGTGCACCTAAGGAGTCATATATGTATACTGTGTGTATATATATATATATATATATATATATATATATATATATATATATATATATATATATATATATATTATTATAGGTATATATACTTAGGCATATAGTGTTTGTTGAGTACCATATGTTTTATGTATATTTGTAATATTATTAAATGGTTAAAATTATCCACAGTTTATTGACCTGTTTTGTGGCTCTTAGCACACTGTTGCAAATTCACTTTTGGTCTAGAAAGTATTTTCTAGAGCCAGAAGTTATTTTCTTTGTTGTATTAGTTGCTGCAAGACAACCTGCTTCAATCTGCTAGAAAGCTAAAGCTTGGGAGAAAGCTTTCAGCAGTCAATGATCTCATGCACAAGGCCCAAGCAACACTTGCGTATTTTAACAACAAAAAGGTGAATGTTCTACAATAGCCAATTCCAAGTCCAGACCTCAATACAATTGAGAATCTGTGCCACTATTTGAAAATTGCTGTTTCCTCAGAACTTCACATAATTTTTGCTTAATATTTACTCAAGTGCATTATTATTAATTACAAAGTTTAAATATTCATCCACACCACAATAACACAAAATATAAATATTGAACATATTACACCACTGTAACGTATCTTATTTTACAATGGGATATGGCCAGCTCACATTTACTAGCGAATAACAAGTGCTTAAAATATTATGTAAGACTGAAATGAAATCTCATATATAAATAATATAAAATTAATTGTTAAACATCATTAAAAGCACAGTTAAAGTTTTTTTCCAAACATTCCTGTTTTTTCCTCATATTGAAAGTATGACAAGAGAGGCACTTGAGCCGAACTCATTTAAACAAATATGTTTGTGCTCACATACACTAAACACTTACCTGCAAGGGTTAAGTTTTTTTGTTGTACTACCCGGATAGCCAATGGAATCTTATGGGGGAGGGTGTTGTTCAGTAGAAGTCAGCGGACAAATACCATCTGATCTAACATCTGACATTGAGTCCGCATCCAAATTCATTTAGATTCATGGGTTTTAAATTACATGATGGCTATTATATTGACCATTGTCTCCCCAAAGATTTTCTGTGCATACTTTGAGAGGTTTAGTTCATTCCTCAATTGGTGCGTCCAAGCAGGCGGGTAGTTGTCGCCTCCCAATGGATAAAGTGCGTAGAATAGAGGAAGACATTATCTTCATTCAGGGAGTCTCTTCCAACCCACTGCGTAAAGTTTAAGCACTTTTAGGTTTATTTTATTTTGCATGTAGGATCATTCCCATGGGCCGTATTTTTCTCGAAAACTGCAACAGGCAACTACAGTCCTCACGAGGCCTCAAGCTGTGGTTAGATTATCTGAGGAAATCAGATCTGATCTTCGAGTTTGGCAGCATTTTCTGACTTTAATGGGATGAGTACATGGCCCAACCCACCCATATCCAGCTTGCAGCTGGGTTTACATACGGATGCCTCAGGGTTGCAAGGCTTCGGGGCCTACATGAATGGTGATTGGTGTGCCTGGCATAGTCTGGTCATGTGTCCAACCTCCTGGTTTTTAAACTTTTTCCTATTATTGTGGTGATAGAGCTCTGGGCCTCAAAATTACACGTTGGCCTCATTGTTTTCTGGTGTGACAATCTGGGTGTTGTTCAAATGATTAACAAACATGTGTGCATCGTACCCACCCGCAATTGTGCTGCTGAGACACCTTGTTTTATGCTGCCTGGAATACGGCATATCCTTCCATGCGCGGCATGTCCCGGGGTAGATAATGGCATAGCAGATGCTCAATCACACTTTCAGTGGCAGGGCTTTAGTGTTCTCGTGCCTCATGCTAACCATACAGACACCCCTTGTTTTTTTTATGTTTGGCAGATCATCACGTCAGCATAATGGGACTTGGGGAGATGTCGTTGGCGCCAGTCACCAGGTGAACATATCGGTAAGCGTGGCAGCAATGGACTCAATTGCTGCTCGAGGACATTGGGATGCAGGTCAGAGCGTAGACATGCTGGCTTTTATGTGGATATAAAGCAGGTGCCTCTAAGACATCCATGTCCGCTATGCTAGCAGATATTTAATTTATGGCACAATTAAATGATGAAGAGGATCTTACAAAGAGCTTCTTGATCTCCAAGACCCTTAGAGGTTGGGCACGGGACAGGCCTGTACCCAAGGACTATAGGAGATCTTTAAACTTTCAGTTACTACACCGTTTAGTTAATTCTCTTAAATCTATAACTTCGGATAATTACGATTTGCTTTTGTTTAGTACCGCCTTTGATTGGCATTTAGGATCTGTGAATTAGTCGAGCAATCTAAGCAAAGTGCAGGCTCAGGTTTGGTGGCTCGACATGTACTGATTCATAAGGCCTTGTATCTTAGCCAGGTCTAAGACTAATCAAGAGGGTAAGAGATGCTGGATTAACATATCACCTCATGTGGATAAGACAGTATGCCAGCTGTCTTTGGTTAGTCAGTTCACATGGGTTAGACTCTGTTAAAGCAAATTATTCTTGGTTCCCCTCTTACAAAATATTCAGCAATATTTAAGAGAGCACTAAAGTCTTTGGGTATAGATTCAGCTGTCTATGGCACCCACTCCTTTTGGACTGGGGCGGCTAATCTTCCTTTGCCGCTATTAAATCCCTAGTGAGATGGAAGTCTGGAGCCTACAAAAAATATATTAGACCAAATAAATAAATGGCCATTTCCTAACCCTCGGTAATCCAGGGCTTTGTTGCTTGTCGCTTTTAGTGAGGGTATGAAGGGATTTTTCCCTAGTTCTTCTTGAATCCAGGGTTTTCAGGTTTTTTTGTGTGTATAGGTGTATTCCCTAAAGAAAAAGTATGGAGAAATTATAGTTACCTTCTAAACAAACCAACAGAAGAACTAAACAATTTAGCGGGTCTGGTACCTAGGATGCGATGTTTGTTAGGGCAATTAATGTGGCCGCAAGAGGTCTAAATTAAAAAATACCCCTGTGTAACAGTGGACCACCTTAATCATAGCTGAGAATCTCAGGGCTAGTTTTCAGCACTAAAAACAGAGGATTTTAATATCCGCATTCCCACTCTGGAGTTGATTTTGGTCAGCATATTGAATTCAGACACATAAGACCTATTTTGTGAAGACCTGCAACATAGGGTGTCACCTGATCAATCTAACCAGACTTAGATTGATTAGGGGAGGGCCAGCACTACCATTAGATAAACCTAGGCTATTGCCTACGAGGCCAATGAGAAGGGGAGTGTGTAAACCACTGCATGAGTGATTTTGCTGCCACTGACATGAAGAAGAAGCGACCAGCAGCTTCTTACATAAGAAGGTGTTATCTACTGCTCCTCCATTTTATTGTTACACTGGGAGTTCTGTGCTATGATCTCACAGCCAAGCACCATGCTCCCAGCCTGAGGAGCTGAAGATGCTGTCCCTATTTCCGCCTACCAAGGTAAGAAGAAGCAGAGGGTGGGGTGCTGCTTCTGAAGAGGGGGGGGGGTATTCCTTCCGAGTGGGGGAATCAGTGCCAGATAGGGTGGCCATAGAGCTTGCACTCATCCGAACTGTGCAGAGCCACAATTCTTTACAAACATCTACAGTGTTAGAAACGGACACAACACTGTTTAATTTGAATTCTCCCAGACTATCAACACTGAGGCACAAGGCATTAAATCACTGTAGTAGGTGTTGCAGGCATAGGTAGATATGAGTTCTCCTGATCAATGGATGCCCTTGGCATGATAACTGTACAGTTATGCTAGTCTGTTTGTGGGGATATTAGTTACAATTTGGTTTTGGTAGGAGTTAATAGTTAACTATAATAAAATGCTATTGTTCATGTACAGGATGGGATTTTAGCTTTTGTGACAGTTTGGAAAGTGGAAACATTAACATCTAGATGCAGGAGCAAAGGAAAAGGGGGGATGGGGGCGAGTTAGCTATATACGTAGCATGCACATACCAGAAATTTCAATCCGGTATTTTCAGACAGATGTAAACTTACGTCCAGTGAAAACAATATTATCATTAAATAGAGATATTAATTTACGTTCAAAGTAATAGATCAAGTTTGGTTTTCTTGCCTGAGGTACTGGATATGTTAACTGTAATTTTGTGCACAATGCTGTCTTTTTCTCTAATGACTGCAAAGTAGATGGACGTGCACCATCTGTGAAGCAGATGTCATTGCGCTAAATGGGTGTTCTCATAAGATGATTTTCCTCACTTTTGGGGTTGTGCTCAGAATGCTTTTTCTGTAAAAAGACAGGTGGGAAAACTTGCTGATTTTGAGTTTGTTGACAACAGTTTAATGTGTTTTGGTATGTACTTATGTCATTTACATTCATCTGTTGGAAACAACATCTGGTTTGAAAGACTAGCTGGAATCCCTATGCAAATAGAGAAAACAAGGTAAGAAAGGCTATAAATAGTATGAAATAGCATAAAAATCTCATTACTCTAATGTTATTCATTTATGCACATGAAATCTCATTTATTGCTATTCGTGATTCTTCTATCCTAAATTGTACAAAACAATTTCCAACATTCCAAGTTTTAAAGCAACTGAAGTTACTTATCTAGACCTATCTTCGCTTTTAGTTATGTTCTCTTTTGTATCCTTATATGTCACTCTGTACTCCTGTTATCTAGTTGCCATTTGGGATTAGTTCCTAACATAAATGTGCACTACCTCTAAGAAACCAAATATAGCTTTTGCTTTTATTATCTAATGTATCTTGCATAGGGTTAATCAAAGCTTATTGCTGATCGGTCGCTGTAGGTTACTGCACATTTGCACTTTGTAGGTTGTAAGTAAATGTTAGTAACTTATAGGAAAGGATTTTTCAGAAATCTACCACTAAGCAGAATAAGATAAACTATTTCTTGAGAAAACTAGCCTGTTCTGAAAACCAAAGAAAGGTAAGGCATTGCCATGTACCCTACACTAGCCTATTTACCATAATTTAGGTATACAGTTGTTTAATTTTATCAATTTATGTATGTTTGCTTTCCTATTCCCTTCATATGCATATATATCTATCTACCATTCACGTTAAGGCTGGATATCTTAAGTAGTGGACCCTTACATATAGTTTCCTACTCTCCCGGAATGTTCGGGAGACTCCCGAATTTCAGGCAGTCCTCCCGGACTTCTGGGAGAGTAGAGCAACCTCCCGGGTTTCGACCAGTTAAATAGTTAAGTGGCGTGGGGAGGGGCATAGTGATGCAATTCACACATCATCGTGGCCCTGCCCCCTACTGTATGTTACGAGCCGCGGTGGCTCCAGGCACCGCCGCGACTCGCTTCCTGTATAGGCATAGGGTCCCAGCTGTCGTCATGACAACTGGGACGTCACTTCCGCATAGTCCCGGCTGTTGCCTAGGCAATGGTCGGGACGCTCTCAGCCCTCAGCACCGCGTCCTGACAAGCCCTCCCTGCCGGTTATAGTCCCTGCTTCTGTGCATACTACCCTGCTGTGTCATTGCTTCCTGTTTGCCATTGAACCTGATTACTGTTGCCGACCCTTTGTCTGGATACTGACCTTGATTGATTGTGACCCTTGACCTATTGACTGATTCTGATACTCCTGATTGCCTGTGACCCTGAACCTTTGCACGGATACTGACGCTGCCGTATTGCTTGCGACCTATTTGACCTCTGGCCTGGACCTAGACGCTACTGTTTACTGGCGACCCTCGAAACCTCTGCCGGTATCTTCACTCCACTTCTACGTGTGCACCAGCGCTATGTTCTCAGGCTATCAGCTCCTACTACTAGAGCACAAGACCTGGGGGCATCAGAGTACCTGTGAGCGCACCTAGTTCTACGGGAAAAGCAGTTCCTATAGGTGAAGAGCTCAGAAGCGGTTCTAGGAGCTGATACCTGGGGCGTGAGCCTGAACACTGCAATAGGTCAGAAAATGCGATGACAGATTAGGGGGCAGGACCAAATGGTGAGATTCGTTGAGCCCACCTCCCCTTCCACGATCTCTCGGAACAGAACTTAAAGAACCAAAAAGTAACTATTCATACTACCAATTAGAGCTGCAGAGATAAATGAATTCCCAGCATAGTAAAAAGCTTATTAACTACCACAAGACAGATGATAATGATAAGCATAATTCTACATTCTTATGCTTTCTGGTTGGATTATTATATCAATCAGCATTCAGATCTACATGCAACCTGAAGTTCAACAATGTGGCTTACGAGTGAAAATTTGGGTTGGGCCCAATGTTGATTACTTACAAAAACAACTGATATTATAGAAATCAGTATTTAGAGATGACTGCAAAGATGTGTCCGAAGTGTAAGTGTAATATGATGGTTACAAAATTATGATTTTTTTTCCTGTGTATTTTGCGAGCAAGTGCAACTTAAAATACAGTTTATAGACGCAGCCATAGCAAAAATACTCTCTGGCATTTAGAAGCAGTGGCAATTAAGATACAGTAGTATCATCATCATAGCTTGGTCTGGTTACTGCTAATGTAGGTGGACAACGAGCATGATGTGCTCATTCAAACCAGTAACCAGCACCAGGCTTTGCCAGGTTGGCTGGCAACACTATAATAGGGAAACCCATATTGTAGGGTCCTCCTGTCATAATGTGAACCAACTTCAGCCTGGTCAGCATGTGTCACGGATCAGAGTAGAAATACAGCTGAGGAGTCATGGATAGGTGAAAAACAAACAATGTTTATTGCTGGAGAACAGTTGATGACATAATATCTTGCAAAGTTTACCAGATCTACAGCTGATGCAGATAAATGGGAGGTGAGGAAATATTTCAGGCAGCATGCACAGGGAAATGCACAGATAAGTCCCAGGTACAAATAAGGAACAGGTCAGCAGATTGTATGCTGAGATAGATCCCAATGCAGCATAATCACAGGAGCAAGGCAGGAAAAAGATTCCACAGGGTGCAACAACAGGATCTGACATCAGGATAGGACAACAATAACCAGCCATGTGTGCTGGGAGAAACAGGTTTAAATGGACCACACCCAGGTGCATGGAATGATTAGTGAACAGGAAGGTTAACCCCTAATGCACACAATAAAGCACAATAGCAGCACCTCTGGTGAGTGGAGGTACTGCCAATACAATACAATAATAGAACAAAAAGGCAGGAGCTGCCATGCAAAGCAGCATGTAATGTATAAGCTTGCAGGCAGATCCTGACAGTACCCCCCCCTTAAAAGGGCGGATTCCAGACGCCCAATTACCAAAAATGTCTAAATTCGTCAGAATCATAGTCCACAATTGGGGGCCCGGCAGAAAAGTCCTCGACCATGGGTGGAAGGGCAAAGGAGACTATGCCAGCTGCCAGTTCAAGCACCGTAGACCCTGCTCTCTTCTTTCGCTTTTTCTTTTTGCGAGAATTCCCTGGAACAGCAGTTTGAACCAATTGGGTGGAGCACAAAGGAATCTCTAGGCCAGGTGAGATGGGTGGTACTGCCGATAATGTAGAGGCCCCGCAAGATGGCATAGCGGGAGGTGTAAGTGAAAACTTGTTGATCACAGCCTCAACAAATAGTTGTAAGTCAGACAGGATGGAATGATCCATTTCAATAAATTGATTTGCCAATTCCAAGGCTTCTCCTCTAAAATATGAAATAAGGAACAATACCTGTCCCTTAGGATTGTTAACAAGCTCTGGTATGGAGGAAATATAAGAAGCAGCAAATTTCAGAAGGGCACAAAGTTGGGAAATGTGCCCCTCAAAGAAAAGCAACGGCTCAGACTTGGCACCCTGAGCACAGGATGACTCGGACTTGGCAACAGACTTGACAGGGGACCCGGACTGGGCGGCAGACTTGGCAGCAGGCCCGGACTGGGCGGCAGGCTTGGCAGCAGGCCCGGACTGGGCGGCAGGCTTGGCAGCAGGCCCGGACTGGGCGGCAGGCTTGGCAGCAGGCCCGGACTGGGCAGCAGGCTTGGCAGCAGGCCCGGACTGGGCGGCAGACTTGGAGGGGGCAGTGCTGTGGGAAGCCTCAGAGCAGACAGCACTGTGAGAAGCCTGAGGGCAGACAGCACTTTGAGAAGCCTGAGGGCAGACAGCACTTTGAGAAGCCTGAGGGCAGACAGCACTTTGAGAAGCCTGAGGGCAGACAGCACTTTGAGAAGCCTGAGGGCAGACAGCACTTTGAGAAGCCTGAGGGCAGACAGCACTTTGAGAAGCCTGAGGGCAGACAGCACCAAGTGGTAACTTGGGCTGAACCGCATGGACTGGCAACTCGGGCTGGACCGCATGGACTGGCAGGCCCGGACTGGGCGGCAGACTTGGCAGCAGGCCCGGACTTGGCGGCAGACTTGGCAGCAGGCCCGGACTGTGCGACAGACTTGGAGGGGGCAGTACTGTGGGAAGCCTCAGAGCAGACAGCACTGTGAGAAGCCTGAAGGCAGACAGCACTTTGAGAAGCCTGAGGGCAGACAGCACTTTGAGAAGCCTGAGGGCAGACAGCACTTTGAGAAGCCTGAGGGCAGACAGCACTTTGAGAAGCCTGAGGGCAGACAGCACTTTGAGAAGCCTGAGGGCAGACAGCACTTTGAGAAGCCTGAGGGCAGACAGCACTTTGAGAAGCCTGAGGGCAGACAGCACTTTGAGAAGCCTGAGGGCAAACAGCACCAAGTGGTAATTTGGGCTGAACCGCATGGACTGGCAACTCGTGCTGGACCGCATGGACTGGCAACTCGGGCTGGACCGCATGGACTGGCAACTTGGGCTGGACCGCATGGACTGGCAACTCGGGCTGGACCGCATGGACAGGCAACTCGGGCTGGACCGCATGGACAGGCAACTCGGGCTGGACTGCAAGGACAGGCAACTCGGGCTGGACTGCAAGGACAGGCAACTCTTCTGGAGCAGACTGGAGGGACAGGACCCCCTCTGGAGCAGACTAAGGGCAGCGCTCCCTCCGGAGCAGGCTGTAAGGGCAGCGCCCCCTCTGGAGCAGACTATAAGGGCAGCGCCCCCTCTGGAGCAGACTGGAAGGGCAGCGCCCCCTCTGGAGCAGACTGGAAGGGCAGTGCCCCCTCTGGAGCAGACTGGAAGGGCAGCGCCCCCTCTGGAGCAGACTGGAACGGCAGTCTGGAGTAAACTGTAGCTCAGGAACAGAGACAGAGGCTAAAGACTCGGAACTGGAGACAGAGGCTGAAGCCTCTGAACTGGAGACAGCGGCAGGAGACTCAGGACCGGACACAGTGGCAGGAGACTCAGGACCGGACACAGTGGCAGGAGACTCAGAGCAAGGGGCAGATGATGGCACCTCGCAACAGGAGACAGAGGCTGGCACCTCGGCACAGGAGACAGAGGCTGGCACCTCGGCACAGGAGACAGAGGCTGGCACCTCGGCACAGGAGACAGAGGCTGGCACCTCGGCACAGGAGACAGAGGCTGGCACCTCGGCACAGGAGACAGAGGCTGGCACCTCGGCACAGGAGACAGAGGCTGGCACCTCGGCACAGGAGACAGAGGCTGGCACCTCGGCACAGGAGACAGAGGCTGGCAACTCGGCACAGGAGACAGAGGCTGGCACCTCGGCACAGGAGACAGAGGCTGGCAACTCGGCACAGGAGACAGAGGCTGGCAACTCGGCACAGGAGACAGAGGCTGGCAACTCGGCACAGGAGACAGAGGCTGGCACCTCGGCACAAGAGACAGAGGCTGGGATCTCAGGACAGGCGGCTGGAGCTGGCAGATTGGGTCTCTTCCCAGAGAATAGAAATGGTGGAGCATAACCAATTTTGGAATACAGAGGGGAAGCAACAGGGGATGGATCAGTAGGCCGACGTGGTCTACGGATAGGACAGTCCTGCAAGAAATGTGCATTGCTGGCACAGTAGAGACACAACTTGTATGTTATCCTGCGCCGCCGTTCCTCTTCGGTCAGATGGGGGCGTGGACCACCTGTGTACTGGGAATTTGTTACCCCATAGTTCATAGAAAACAGCAAATTTGTAGAAGCACTTTTAAGAGGTGCTGTTTGCACAGGTACATCAGCAGAGAAGGTGGATTGAGACAGCTCAGCAGCTTCTGAATTAGGAGAGACAGAATCTGACAATCTCCTGAGTGGGTCCAAAAGTAAGGTAGAAAATTTAGCCAGCTGGGAGCGTAGCAAGATAATGTCCATCTGTAAAGTTTGTAGCAGTGGCAAATGATTAGTGAAACAGACATGTTGCAAAAAACAAATGAAAACTTGATTGCTGAAAAAAGGTCCCAGAATAAAACAAAACTTTCACCTGACCCCAAAGCTGTTTTGTGGGCTGGTTATACTGTCACGGATCAGAGTAGAAATACAGCTGAGGAGTCATGGATAGGTGAAAAACAAACAATGTTTATTGCTGGAGAACAGTTGATGACATAATATCTTGCAGAATTTACCAGATCTACAGCTGATGCAGGTAAATGGGAGGTGAGGAAATATTCCAGGCAGCATGCACAGGGAAATGCACAGATAAGTCCCAGATACAAATAAGGAACAGGTCAGCAGATTGTATGCTGAGATAGATCACAATGCAGCATAATCACAGGAGCAAGGCAGGAGAAAGATTCCACAGGTTGCAACAACAGGATCTGACATCAGGATAGGACAACAATAACCAGCCATGTGTGCTGGGGGGAAACAGGTTTAAATGGACCACACCCAGGTGCATGGAATGATTAGTGAACAGGAAGGTTAACCCCTTATGCACACAATAAAGCACAATAGCAGCACCTCTGGTGAGTGGAGGTACTGCCAATACAATACAATAATAGAACAAAAAGGCAGGAGCTGCCATGCAAAGCAGCATGCAATGTATAAGCTTGCAGGCAGATCCTGACAGCATGGGCCTGAATTCCCTCTGGTAATTGCACCCACAAAAACCATGTGGGTTCCTGGTAATAGTGAGAAGTAAAAATAGATTACTACTAGTGCTAGCATGCCCTGTCAACCACTGACTACTTGCACGTCCTGGTGCTGGAGGAACAACAAGTGCAAGCATGCTCTCATAGCTACAGCCCAATGGAAACATGTAATTCCACAGTTATTACTACTAAAATTTACTTATCTAGAGCCAGTATATTCTGTGGTGCTTTACAATTGGGAAAAACACTGAAAAAAAGGTATTAACAGACTGATTAGTGCCGCATATTACATATTGTTCCACCCAAATTGCAATAGGGAAAAAGTGATTTGTGTGTGATCCATTCCCACAACAATATTGGTTTGGGTCAGAGGGTTGTAAGTTTTGTGTGAACTAAGTAGAGAAGTGGTAAATGGGTAGAATAGCCTAGTTGGGTTAAGTTTAGGATTTAAAAAATTTGCTTTAAAAGGTGAGTTTTCAGGGAATGCTTGAAAGTTTAGTGGCTAGATGAATTGTTGTGCGAGGGAGGGCATTCCACAAAGTGGGTGCAGCTCAAAAAAAGTCCTGTAACCAGGAATGGGAGCAGGTAATGAGTGTGGTTGAGAGACACAGTCTTTGCACAGAGCAGAGGGGTTGAGTTAGGTGATACTTTGAAACAAATGAAGAGATGTTTGTCAGTGCAGTTTTGTTTATGGCCTCAATAGTATCCAATAGAAAAAAGACACAGACAAAATATAAAAAATATTCTATTCAAAATTAAAAAAACACCCCCACACCTCTCGTTTACCTTTTTATTATACATATAAATCCATAGGGAATCTTTTCCTGAAGTAGTCCATAAGGAATTAAAATAAAAAAACATGTAATGAATGCAACTTAATCCTTACATAGCTGCAATGAGATACATAAAAAGTAACTTTTAGGATTGGGTGCACTGGGAAAGGAATTTTGAAAAGTGCTAGGATATGTTGTTAAATGTATAATGTGTCTTATAAAACATGTCTCTAAATCATGTAACCATTAAGGAAATGTAAAACGCGAAAAATATTAAATGTATACGTGTCCTAGAAACACGTTATCCTAATCAGTCTAATAATAATTACAAACAAATGGGTATACAATAAATATCAAGATATCTAAAGTTGTATCTTTGGTGTCCCAGTGATGAATAAAATGTGAAAGACATAGTCCCAATGTATCTTGGCTTGTAGATGTATAATGTTCTTCTTATGTTGTCTCCTTGTTTTCCTCCGTATACATAGAATATGGGGGATAAAAAGAGCAAAGAGGAACAAAAATAGTGAAGTACCGCAATTTATTCACAACAAATATAACATTAAAAACACTCACATTTCTGTGATGTAGTACATTCACATAAAGGTATCTTTTATTGGCGTCACTGAAGTCCCCAGTAATGCAGTGGATAGAGGTGATTAGGTCCGCTGTTGGTGAGCCGCATGCGTGCCTCTCTGATTAAATCGAGGTAGTTCTGGTCCATTGTTGATGAGCCACATCTGTAACTCTCTGCTGTGTCGGGTAACTCAGTGACATCAGTATTGTTGATAACCAAACTTGCTGTGCCATGATTGGTTCCAACACATTTGTCACCCCTGATGAAGACATCACTTATGACGAAACGTGATTCAGTGCAAAAAGGCACGAACGTAGCTAATATGTAACATGTAATATTTGTTGTGAATAAATTGCGGTACTTCACTATTTTTGTTCTTCTTTTCTCTTTTTATCCCCCATATATTCTATGTATACGGAGGAAATCAAGGAGACAACATAAGGAGAACATTATACATCTACAAGCCAAGATACATTGGGACTATGTGTTATGTCTTTCACATTTTATTCATCATTGGGACATTGAAGATACAACTTTAGATATGTTGATATTTATGGTATATGAATTTGTTTGTAATTATTATTAGATTGATTAGGAAAACGTGTTTCTAAGGACACCATTTAATATTTTTAGCGTTTTAAATTTCCTTAAGGGTTACATGATTTAGAGACGTGTTTTATAAGACACATTATACATTTAACATCATATCCTAGCGCTTTTCAAAATTCCTTTCCCAGTGCACCCAATCCTGAAAGTTTCTTTTTCTGTTTTACTAAATTGGGAGTTGGAGGCAACCTCTCTAACTCGGATAGTGGTAGCATCCTAATACTCTTTTTCCATCTGAAAAGTAGCGCTTTCCGACTGCATATTCTTCTTGAAATGAGATACAGTCATCACCACCAGCCTTTAGGGAGCCTCAACATACTGGGGCTTTTTCAAATTATCACAAGTGTACCAATGCTGCAGGTTTCAATGTTATAGTATATCTAGTTCAGCTTGCAAGGCCTGGAAAAGGATACCAGTTTGCAGTAGGTCCTCGCGTTATGTTCCTCTACTTTAGTAGTAACCAGCTCAGACAAAAGGGCACTAGGGGTAAATGTATCAAGCTGAGAGATTTCTGGTGGGTTTGTAAAACCAATCAGATTCTAGCTGCCATTTATTTTGTACAGTCTACAAAATGAAAGCTAGAATCTGATTGGTTGCTATAGGCAACATCTCCACTTTTCAAAGCCGCCGGAAAACTCTCACCTTGATACATTTTCCCCCTGGTGTTGATTAAATTATTTATGTATGTTTTTGCATGTCTGCAGAAACTAATCTTTACACCTGCCTTTAGAAACACATAAGTGATATGTCACCTTTAAAGAGTGCCTAGTGGGCCTTATGATCCAGTCACAGTTGGTCAGGGGCTCAGAGGGTTGTAATCTTGTGTGAACTGTGAAAACTGTGGTAATAAGGTAACTAAGGGAGGTGAAGAGGGTGGTTGAGGAATATTATAAGCTTGCCTGAAGAAGTGGTGTGACTGGATCACTGATAAATAACTTTTGGTATACATTTATTTAAAGGAAATAGCACAGGGCGCTTATTTATATAATTGCACGTGTACTTGTTTTTGATATTGTGTATATTGTGAGATAGGAAATCGTTATTTCTGAGGCCAGGGTAGAAAATTTGTTTTTTCTGTTTTAACCTTTCAGAATACCTTATTTCTGATGTATACCTGATACAATAAGTCTTTGTTTTGAAAGCCTTTTTCATATCTTGGTGCAAGAAAATGCTTTGTTGTACCTGTTGTGTATTCCGAACTGTCCGAAAGGCCCATATGTTAATTGGATCTTTTGATGTGTGAGGTTTCACTTGGAGACAGAAAGGTTTAATTTAAAATGTGCTACTACCTTTCCTAAAACAAAGATGCAGGACATCACAGCGTTTCTAGAATTTTATAGTTAAGTGTAAATATTATTGGCTTTGCAATGCATGTAAATTCGTATTTTGGTAAACAGGGTTACATCCTGATTCTAAAATAGCCTGTGTCCAAATCTGTATAAAATACACTGACTTGTACACTGAAATGTATCTTCTGATTTCAACATCTGACCTGATTTATGGTACCTCTAAACAGTGAGAGAAAATAAACATCTTGCTTCAAAAACCTGCTTGAAAACATCTACAATATTGCTGTATTCCTGTGACCTGCAGATTAGACTCTAAATCTAATTCGTTCTCCGGCTGATTCTGAGGTTGGGCCCAGCTTTCCAGTACCACCGCTCTGCCTGCTACCCATGCAGCCCTGGTCAGTGTGATAGGCCAGGGGAGATCCATCCACAGCAACCCTGATCTATAGTAAGAGGTCAGGAGTACTAGCCCAGGTACACCAGCAACGAGGTACGCTAGCAGCATCAGTTACCAAGAAGGAACGTGGTTCTGAGAGCCATAAAAGGAGCTCAGTGTTGGCAGCAGGCCCCTCCCACTGTAGCAGGAGGGGCATATCTGGAATAACGAAAGGGGACGGTGGCAAAGTAAGCCCAGTTGGTTTCCAGCAACAACAGAGAGGGTGGCATAGGCGGTCCATCCTGTCACAGGTGGATTTTCAGAGAACGCTTGAAGCTTTGAAGACAAGAGGAAAGTCTTATGGTGCAAGGGAGATAATTCTACAAAGTGGGTGCAGTCTGAAAAAAGTCCTGTAACCAGGAATGGGAGCATATAATGAGAGTGGATGAGAGACACAGATCTTGTGCACAACAGAGGTGTCGAAACCTTTAATCCAGAAACCAAGCCAGATACCATCTACAATTTTTTTTTTTTTAAAAAAATCTTAATAGATAATTGTTGCTGCTTAGTGATAATGTCATACAATCTGACATGATCACAAAATGCCACACTACACAGTCACTGTGAGGAACACTGCTATACAATGAATAGGATTATACCTGGTAGAGGATGGGAAAAGATGTGTTTAATTTTTAAACGTAATTAAACTTTTTGGGTTTGGTGATCCATATTCGAAACAAACTATTTTATTTCCTTCCCCATGTCCTATGTCTAGATAATAGCACCCATTTCAGTACATTGTTTTGTGGCACTTAGATCATTTTACTTATGATGTATCTTGAAGAGATGCACATTTTGAACCAGAAAAAAAATAATGTAGTCACAAATCATATCCACGTGTAACATTTGTTCAAAGAACTATGCAAAATACACATTCAATTAGAAAACATCAAAGCAAAGAGTCTTTACAATACACCCTGGTATTGTGGTGATTTAAGGGAGAAAATTCTAAGCAATGCTGTGGGCTCTGACTAAACATTTCAACATTAAACATTCTACAGTTGATCCAAGGAAAGATTAATTTAGTTGCACACATCCATCCACGCCAAGCCATTGTGTACCCTATTATTTCAATACCAAAGCAAGAACGTGTATTAACCTGTGATGCATCACAGATAAACAAAAGTCCCCAAATCCCACAGCTCAAGACGCAGTGTGTGTGTGTTCTTTCGCTAGAACTTTAAATTACTCTGTCATTTCTTTCAAGCTATCTAGCGTCCTTCGTGTCCATGTATCATTTTTGTTATAAAGCAAAAATATTCACAAAAATGATTTACATTGGATTGTGCACAACATAGTAGCTATTTAAACCAGGGGTGCATATCCTCTTTTGGTAATTTAAAGGTGTCACAATAAAAATTGCTTAAACATATAAAATACTTCTAATTTCTTTTCTGTTATGACATACCTCAGTTATGCCATTCTTTCAACATTGTTAGAAACTATTCATGGAGACAGTGTGCCACCAGAGGGGACATGACCATCCAATGTAGTGGGTATATTCAAATTGCATAGGGTGCAAGTCATGCCTATCCCCTGTAACAGATTTGGCCTTCCTTACCTTCGTAGTACCAAATTTCACCCTCTGTAGAAGCACGTTCCCCTCTACCTCTGTAATAACAGACTCCCTCCCCTCATCTTTGTAGTTATACATTTCTTCCTCACCCCTATAATTACACATGTTTTCACTCACCTCCCTCTTCCCCTGTAGCACACATTCCCTCCTCTGCAGTAACACACTCACCCTCTGTAGTAACATAATCCCACATAGTAACACTTTCTCCCCATTCCATCATTTCCTTTGTCTCAACACATTCATCTGCATATTACTTATCCGTCCCCATGAGCACCGACTTAATATCTCTCGCAAGACTAAGCTCTGCAATAGTATAGGGACAGTCTGGCAGTGAGTCTGTGGACTCTTATAGTGAGACCCAGTACATATATAGGGAGAACTAGAACATCGACACATATTACAGAAATATTACAGACCTGGCTTCCTGGTTCTCCCTGTACCTAAATTTGCTTCCCACAGGGCGCAATAAATGGCCTTGAGGGCCACATGTTGTGCACCATGGCTTTATTCAATAAGGGCTCACTACAGATAAAAGAGATGCTCAAAATTGCCTTTGCATATGTTTTAAAGTTTGAAAGTTCACAAAAAATTCTCAAATTTTAGATAGACAAAACATTTAAAGCTAAATATGACAACGTGAACAGGCTCAATCACAATTGAGCTTGTTTGAACATGCGCAAGCGTGTTTGAATTCAAGAGGTCATATTATATAATATTTTTAACATTTGTCTATGCAAAAAGCGAATTTAAACACAGTAAAATTTGCTGTTTTACTTTAAAAACCATTATAATTGATATTAAATGTATCCAATTAAGCTCCAACTGTTACAAGCCGTGGCGGTGCCTAGCCGCCGCGACTCCCCTACCACCGTCCCGGCCGTCGCTATGCTTGTTCCTGCTCTAGTCTTCTGAGACCACTTCTGATTTACCGTGTATGACCTTTGGCTTTGAACTGACTCCGCTTGTGTATCCTGTGACCCTGATCCTTGGCCTGTTTACCGTTTCTGCTATCCGCCTGTGACCCCTGACTTCAGCTTGTTTACTGATACCGCTGTCTGCTGCCGGCCCTTGACCTCTGCGTGGACCTTACTCCGCTTGCCTGGGTTCTCCCCAGCCAGTACACACTTCACGACCCTCTGTCAGTCTGCAGCCCAGTCTGTCCCCACCATCAGGGGCTCCAGTGAACACCTGACTGGCAGAGTAGATTCCGGGTTGTGTTGTGTCGGCTGGAGGGGTTCTTAACACCAACAAGCACAAACATATCTGAGTCAGCTCACAAAATATATTGACACCATACATATTATACTGTAAACTAGTGGCCGTAGTGAGCATTTAGAAATGGCGGTAGGGAAATTTAGATATGATGGCAAGGGAAATGGAATGGGAGATTGTAAGTGAATGGAGTTTGACAGTTTTTCAATCAAAGCAGTAGGCGGATTGGCAGTATAGCATGCCACTGTATGCACCCCAAATTCGACCACTGCTTTAAACTGGCTATTGTAAGTAGTGATCCATAAAAAGCAAATAACAAATATTCTGGTGATCTACTTGACTATGATAATTTTAATAATCATGAAAGGCATGTTTAATAAAGAAGATGCAGTCTAAACTTTGTAGGTCAAAAAACAAAAGGGATCATGTATATAATTTGCCACGTTATTTTTAGTAGAGATGCTCAGGCTCGGTTCCTCGGAAACCGAAAACACCCGAACTTAGGGGATACTTTTGCTCCTTTTCGGATTCCAAAACAAGGCAAAACTTCATTGTGACGTCGTTGGATCTCGAAAGTTTTGGAATCTATAAATATCGCCCTCGGCGATCTAGCGCCATTTGAGAGAGACATACAGAAGGGGTAGCATAGAGTGTAGAGCAGTTGGGCAGGCAAAGTGAGAGAATTGAAAGAGGAGGGTGGTAGCAGTGTTAAAGAAAGTAATCAGTGACATTCAAGAGAGCTCCATAGATCCAGTGTTAAATCTCATTGCAGAAAAATACAAATACTATTGCTGCTGTCGGGGTTAGTGTAATTCTGCAGTAAAATTACAGTGTTGTATAGGTAACACAAAAAGGAGAGCTGCATTGCTAATTGTCATGTCACTGCTGAAATACAAATATACTAGTCCTTGCAGGCTTTTCTTCTGAATTTGCACCAAAAAGTGTAGGATGTTATATACACCCAAAGACAAGAGCTCCATTGCTAATTGTCATTGCTGAAATACAAATATACTAGTCCTTACAGGATTTTCTTCTGAATTTTCACCAAAAAGTGTAGGGTGTTATCCAAAAGGATTCACAGCAGTAAACAGAAGAGCAGGAGCAGCAATCAGCTGCTGCCACCAGTCCTGATGATAGTAATCCCTGTGCGTCATCTGGTAAACCCTATGTAAAAGTACATAGTCTTTTTAAGTCAGGAAAAAAAGCATAAAAAAACACCCTTTACCGTGGTGAAGAAAAACAGAGCTGTAATCCAGGAAAAGTTAACTGCCGAAAAAAAATATAGCCAACATGCCATTCTACACACGCAGTGGCAAAGAAAGAATGAGGCCTTTGCCTTTCTCTATGAGTGTGAGATATAAAACTATTACTGAGGCATCTTCTTGTAAGGTCACTCGTGACCAAGCAAGACCAAGTAATTCAGATTCCAAAAGTGGTGCCCAAATACTTTTACATGTAAAAGCTGAGCTTGAAGAAAACAGTAAGACATTAGAGGAAAATGTATGTTCAGATTCAGAAATGACACTAATCCCTGAGAGTCCATCCACGAGTGCTGTGTGTAATCGTGACCATTCTGATAGTGTACCCATAGAGAAGGCCCCTTTCAGCATTTCTGCTGATGTGTGCCTGAACAGCCCAAGTGTAGCCGGTGATACACCAATTGAGGATGCCACTTTGAAATTGGAACAGAATGAGGGGAATATTTGTGTAGCCGACGAGGGCGCTAATGAGGATGTTGAGGCTCAGGATGGTGACAACAACATCTTGTCACAGTAGAGTTAATTAACAGCACTGTTACCTTAGGTATGTTAGAGTCATTGCTCTGTCGCTTACCATCGAGCCAGGTCGCTGCAGTATTTGTCCGGAAATGTATAAAAATAATAATGTGACCTGTGATGTGGTCAAAATTGACTGAAAATGACTTTAAATTAGTGTTAGTGAGGTTAATAATAATGTAGGATCAAAAAAAGAGCAAAATTATGTGATTTTAGCATATTTTAGCATTTTGTCTTAAAAGAAATACAGATCCAAAATCAAAACACACGAGGGTGATTTTGCCAAAACCAAAACCAAAACCAAAACACGAAGCTGATCCAGATCCAAAACCAAAACCACTTCATGAGGGTCAGTGAGCATCTCTAATTTTTAGTGACCACATGTTCTCCAAAAAAATGTTCTTCAATAAACCCATAGATAGTTTTAGTAGACGTTGATCAGGGATAAACAATAGCGGGTATATTTACTAAACTGTGGATTTGAAAAAGGGAAGATGTTGCCTACAGCAATCAATCAGGTTCTAGCTGTCATTTTGTAGAATGTACTAAATAAATGATAACTAGCATATCATTGATTGCTGTAGGCAACATCTCTACTTGTTCAATCTGCAGTTTAGTAAATATACCCGCAGGAGTTTAATGTTAATATAGAAAAATTTTGTAACATGTTGGTTATATACTTAAATAAAATGTCATCACAGATGCGGACACTATAGTGTCTGCTATATATAATTCCACCAGCATTTAGAAAATGCATTTTTAAGTTAAAAAAATAATAAGAAAACATCACACAATAGGGGTACAATTAACCAGCTATTTGCACACTCCAAATAGCTATTTCCTTGCAGGGTAAGGCACAAAGAGGCCAAAATCTGACCACCAGAAGGCAAAATCATCAGACAAATATGATAGCAACTACCTCCTATAGCCTTGAAAACAGGATGGGTCATAAAAGAGAAAGCCTTTTGCCAAAATTGAGGGCTGATGTACCAGTGGACTGCGTAGCTGACAATGTACAGGACCCTGCCCAGATATCAGATAATGTCTTATATGTTGGGGCAATTCGTGGGTGCAACAGGTTCAATTAATGCATATGATAAGATGTAGTGAGTGAGCTGTAGGCCTGATGGTCCAGTGGTGAAACTTGATGTGGCCACGGTCAGCCAGTGTGGCTGCATGGTCATAAGCCAAAACTAATTTCCTACAGTTGTCCTATAGCCTATGAGAGTCTTGTAGGACTAATATTGTAACTTTAAGTGAAGCAGCCACATCTAGTGCTTCTTGATGGGCCACGTTATTCACTGGCACCATATCGGTATCACAGCCCGCCCATCTGTATGCATCACTTGTTTATGAAGTTATGTGCGTGATAATTTGCTACAAGCAAATTTAAAACATCTGCATGAAAAAAGACATTTCACAAGTGATGGATACACCAGTAAGTTTGATACCCCTGAAAGTCTTAACTCCTTTACCTGACTAGTCACAAACATTAAGTGTTGTTAGCTGATTAGATTGAAGCCAATATAATCTGAGACTGCTTGGCAAGCTACATTTAAATATAATACTGCAAATAATTTATATTTAGGTCATTATTGGCCATTTATGCAAACAATTGACAATTACAAAGCATAACATTTACAGTGTACTTCTTATTACAGAGCGTAACTTAATGTTGGTAAATAATAAAAACATAAACATTGTTAGAACTGTGTTAAATCTTTCATTCTGTTTTTATGTGAGATTTATGAATTAATATAACTGGGTGGGTTTTTAATATGAGAGTCATTGGGCCTCTTTACAAAAAATTACCAGTAAAAGCTGACTTTAACTAGCCATCTGAGTATTTTCATGCTGGGTCGCC
The DNA here is from genome assembly GCF_038048845.1 of Mixophyes fleayi. Taxonomy (NCBI): domain Eukaryota; kingdom Metazoa; phylum Chordata; class Amphibia; order Anura; family Limnodynastidae; genus Mixophyes; species Mixophyes fleayi. The sequence continues at coordinate 181,524,711 of NC_134402.1, read as the reverse complement.
AATCTTGCAATCTTGTTTTTACTTGTTATGAGCAAAGAAGAGTTTGGATGAAATTAATATGTGCAATGGAGCTCTTTGAACTGATAGTAGAGCAACATTATATATTTAATATACAGAACCCACAAAAAATCATGATAGTATTTCTTAAATACTTTGTCCGGGAAGGTTGAAGTTAAGCAGTAGGTCAATCTCAATAATACAGTTTTAAAAGTAGTCAGGTGTTTAAATCTTTTTCTAAAGCACAATGTAATATTTCTTCTTCTAAGGAGAGCCCTCCAGGCACAACAGTAATTTCTGTGTAAGGGCCTCATGTAGCCTACTGTGCTCTCTGCTTGTGCAGGTCCATGCATGTGTAAGGAAGCCATAGTTGGAACTATGGCTTCCTTCCGAACTCTTGGAGGAGGGTGCTGACATGGCATTGCTGGACCCCCTCACCTCTAGGCCTTGTAGCGGCCGCACCTGCTGCAATTGTGGTAGTTCCACTAATGCCTGATGATATATCATAGTCGATTTTAAAGGGAAAACTGAGTAATGGGTTATGTATGTCAACAACTCTACATACTTTATTTTGTTTCTGGTTTCTTGTCTTGCTATCTTTGGTGTTATCTTACTAAAAAATAATTAATTCCTATTTCATTTTGTTAATTAAATTATATTTTGAAGTGAATAGTTATCTACTGTAAACAGTGGAGGTTGCCATCAGTATATAACATCTATTCAATAAGAACTAGTGATATTATATCCATGCCTCAGTGTATATTTGTTGCCCCATCCAAGCCAGTTTTTTTCGGTGCTGCTCCTAAGTCTCCACCCATCTCTTATAGTCATAGTTCTCTGTAATTCCATCCCACACTGCATCCCATCAATACAAAAAAATTACATAGAAATAATTTAGCCCTAAATGAGACCATCATTTAGCCTTAATTGAGACCATATTTAACCCTTTCAGTGCTATGGACAAATGAAATGAGTGGTAATCCACAATTAACATTACATTGCTAAGGATGAATCCGACTTGCCTGTCCACCACAGTTGAGACTGTAGGTGCCTGACCTCCTCCATCCTGGCATCTCAGGGGCACACTTGTTTGAAAGATGCGACCCTGAAATGATGTGGGTCCTGAGAAGTTGTTGTCTGGTTATTATGTCTGATTACTAGACAACGACACCCTACACTGCAAAGATCATTAAGAAGCCCAGGGATGGGGAAGGGTATCAACCATCTTAGTTTCATTGACATCAGGGGTAACCTCATTTGAAAAATGGAAGCCCAGCTTTCAAATTATGTGGCGCTTAGTAGTTATTGTTTGGTGATCATATATGATCACCAGACAATAAGACCATACATTACAGAAAACACTAAGCACCGCAGGCATTGAAGTGGGGTGTTGTAATGACAGATAATGCCAGAGATCTCCCTCATTCTGTCTCTTAGAAACTAAGAGCTGAATAAGATTTGCAGTTCTGCTGAACCCATCTTTCAAATTATGTATGCCCTTCGTAGTTATTCTTCTGGTCATCAATAACACTCTACACTACAGAAAGTGGTAAGGAGACAAAGGGGTAGGGGGTTATAATGCCCAGACCTCCCCCCGCCTTCAATAAACTCAAGGACACCTTCATTTGATGTGGTAGGTTGTCTAGTATTCAAAATGGTATACCATGTTATATAATACACATTTGCTTTTAGTTCACTTTCTTGCAATTTCCATTAAAAAAAATTGATTATTTTGGATAGATTTTCTTTACTGTGTCAGGAGATATAAGCAAGCTAATGGTATTTTCTGTGTGTACTGCAAAAATAAATTACTGACAATAATTACTGACATTGATGGCCTCCATCATATCCAGTAAACAGCTATAAGCACGTGGATAGGTGGATGGCACTGGCCTTTCACAAATCAGAGTGTTGGGGGTGTTCCCCACAGGCTGATTTGTCAATCACTGGAACTATCCACCACTCACAATGCTAGTAGCTGTCTTCTGGTTATGACACCAGAGATTTCAAGGTGTGCATTTTGCTACAAGTCACTCGTATACATTGTGTTTTCTGTAGTGGTCATGAAAATGATCTTTATATTTTATAGCAGTCATTACAATAGCATCTGGATTGAATATCTGATATATTATTTTTGATGGAATAGTTTGATAGGGCAATATCCAACTCTTGGATAACAACAAAGCCTATCAGTAACTAGTTACATTACAATCAAAAAAATTGCCCGAACAATCGTATGATTAAAATACACACGGTTATTGATATAAGTGTGGAGACCATTAACGATCATGGAATTGTGAAAATTACATTTGTCTTATCCTTATCCTGTACCCTATTCTATATGACTATACAGTGGGGCCTCTTGTTCTTTGACCCTATACAAATCAATAGGGACCACTACCCTGCTCCCCATGTGATAATACCAGTATTCAATGCTTTATTATATAATATTATACATTAGTATAATATTAGTTTTTAGTTCCATGTACCACCCATTGCAGCCTGCAATTGGGGTAATTTAGGTAATCTTAAACTATTGTACTCAAAGAAACACCTAGGAGAAAAGCATAGGCTGATTACTTACTCACTATAGAATTTTCTGACCAATGTGTTGTCTACAACGATTTTATTAATGACTGAAAAAGAGTCCTGATCAGCATGCCGATCCATGCGTACGCACACTGTACACATTTTACAAGATTTACCTTCAGATCTGTGCTCTTCAACTGTCATAACCATTGGCTGAAAAGATCATGACTCTAAACTCTGACGAGATCCTGATTGTGAGTGTATACACATTGGAGAACTGGAAGGATGTCGTTCCATAGCTGAACGAGATTTCTAGTTCTGCTGAACATTCAAAACCATCATTGTCTAAGTGTACACATGAAAGCGATATTTGGCTAAACGATCATTTATCGGGTGATTGGCCCGATGCTTGGCTGAAAACACTGTAGTGTGTTCCCTGCCTTAGAAACTAACTAGAGTTATTTATCATCTATAGCTTGATACAATAATTTGCAATAACAATTGTCTGTTGTTTTTTTTTTAGCATACAGACTTTCAATTTTATTATCACTACTAATCCACTAGCAAATTTAAATATTCAGACAATCCAGGATTGGAAAATATAAAATTCATAACACACAAATCTTGTGACAGTGATTTAAATAAGAACAGAAAAGGGCTTCACACAAGCACCATCAATGTAAGATCACAGTAATGAAGTTGGCAGGTGACATTTGCACGGGTAACTCTAATTACTGTACATGACTTTATATTGAACTGACTTTGCATTTTCCTAATTGGTGTCAGCAAAATGAAATAAACACAACATGTAATTTATGTTTTTGGATATGTACAATGAACATTTTATGAACATTTTTCTGTTAAAAACATAACAGGTAAGAGTTCTGAAAGTGGTGTCAAATGAACTTGATAAAAAAAAGACCATATCTCCAGTTTAGCATCACAATCAGGCCCGCCGCTCCCAAGGTTAGGCACTTGCATAGGGCGCCGGGCTCTGGAGGGCGCCTGGAGGGCGCCACAGAATTCTAAAAGACTTTAAAACTGTGCGGCGACCGCTGTCCATACCTGTCACGGCCGCCGCACAGCATTCAGATGGACGGGGATGGGGGGGAAGAGGCTATTTTGTCACCACCGCCGCCTCTCTGCTCCGTCTCCTCCCCTCCACTTACTAGTGTCAGTGAGTGGAGGGGAGGAGATGGAGCAGAGAGGCGGCGGTGGTGAGACAAGGTAAGGAGAGGAGGGAGGAGGGCGGCGATTTTTGTGGGGGGGGGGGGCGGCGATTTTTGCAGGGGGGCTTTTTTAAAAATGCCTAGTGTGCCGTGGACCATAGCACCGGCCCTGATCACAATGTAATTGTAAATTACAGACAAAGCTGATATTAATGCATTTTTAAATATATATATTTCTAGATTTTGCACCATTGATTATTGTGGTAGTAATTCTTAAACCGCTTTTGTTTTACATTCATGTTTCTATGTGTTCTGTCCTGTGCACATCAATGAGCATGTCTACTGTCTGTTCTGTTGTGGTGCACTTAGAAGTGCACTTAGAAGTGCACCACAACTTAGAAGTGTGCTTAGGTGTCCACTGTACAAAAGTATGATATTCATTTCCATACTGCACATGTGCACCAAAATGAACACACATACGTTCATATGCACTTGCATTAATAGAGGTGTAGGGCACTAGCAATGAAAATCTATGGATGGGCCTTGCCCATTTCATGTTTCGTAAATAAGGCCCATTATGTTTGTGTCGTCATTTGGAACATCAGAATAAACATATAAAGTTAAACTTACCAGCAGTTTTTGCAGCTTAACAAATGAAGGGTAATGCAATGTTCAACCCAATTCTATTGGGTCCGATAATATAGTGGTCAAAGTAGTCTGTCCTCACTTCTGCCGGTAGTGTGTTGATTGACATAACCTAGTACCTACATGAAAAATTACGGTCTCTTCAGGCTTAGGCAGATCACTGCAATTCAGTAAAGTCATATTTTGCATCCCTGTTTTACATATAGAACTGCATCCAATTTTTTTTTTTGTATTTTGCATTAAGTTATCTGATAACAGATTAAGGGGTAAATTTATCAAGCTGTACTTTACTAAACAAATTTAAAATATTTTAACAAAAATGAGAAATAACAAGCACACATTTCAGCCTGGTTACTTCTGAATTTAAACAGAGCCATTCTTGTCACTATATGACAATTAAAAACTATAATTATGGGCATGTGGACACCATTGTATGTTCTCTTGCGCATTAATCATTCTCTTAACACAAGTAATTGATGAATGTTATGAATTATAATCTTCAACTGCTTTATTTCAGATGCTTTCTAAAAGGATTTGCCATGACGCAATGTCTAGATCTAAGTCTATGTCACAGGTTATTGTTGCCGTTTGGGAGGTAATTGTTAATGCTAATGATCTGATGATCTATACTATGTTTTATTGAAGCAATGTTGTCTTTTTATTTTATTATCCCAGATTTCATTACCACAAACTCATTTGAAGGATGAAAATATCTCTGCAGATATTGCCTGAAATTCACACACAGTGGGCCTGATGCACTACGGCACACAAAACTAATGTAAATTGCGTTTTAAAAAAAAAAAATACTTGTAAAATGCACATATTCAACTAGGAACGGACCTGAAGAAATGTATCCTGTTGAATACGGGTAAAATCTATGATAAAAAAATAAAAAGACACAGCCGTCATCACTAGTAATCAGCACACACCCGACCTGTAGCTGGTGTAAGTGATACAACAGAAAAACACGTACCTTTGAGATGCTCAAAGCTTGAATCGGGCGCTGCTGTGTACACTGGAGCTTGGCTACTTTGTGCTCGAAGATGTGAATGTTGCTGCGTCCACTGGCGTATAGTCTGGTTCTGGGCATGCACAGAGCGATTTTACGCAAAAGACGGCACATATAGCCATTTATGTTCCTTAACTAATCAGGCCCACTATATGTAGGGATTGTATATGTCCTGCCTATGCCAGGAGAATCCCAGTTATTGTCACTGGAAATCTTTAAATCAGAATCTTTTTTAACTCTTTAATTCAGAATCTTAGAATATTTGAAGTTACCATGAGTAGTTGGATTAGCCAACGCGAAACTGGGCTCTGGGCTCTTTCAGGCCTGTCATATCTTCTGAATTTTTTGTGAATTTCCCACATTTGTACCCTTGTCTGCCTGTCTTACAAGTTTATCCCGCCCACCTGTACTTCAACAGCAATAGAAAGCAGGTACAGATCAACACAGCAGAGGCTAGTTACTGTGTTAAAGCACCATCTGTATCTTGAAACAATCATAATGGCTATACCAATGGCTATACCATTCACGCTGATTGGTAGGTAGTAAAGATGTCTAAACCAGTTGCAGTTCGATTCTCAAAGCAACGCCACTAATCTTAACATGAACAGTTATCGCAAACCTTATTCTGTCAGGCTATCCCCTAGCCTGTATAGCTTCAAATGGTCATTGAAATCCCACCTGTTTAGAAAAGCCTAGCAGTCCTCCACTTAACCATTTCACCCCGTAGTACAGCTCACCCTCTTTAATCCTCCATCTCTCCTACACTTGCTTCTTGTGCTCAGATCTCCTTATATTGGCTCATCCCCATGTGTCAACCATTTGCCTTCCCCTTTTCCTTAAGATTGTAAGCTCTAGTGAGCGGGACCCTTTTCCCTTCTGTCCCCATTACCTATAACTTTTACTCACCAGCTCCACTGTAAACCTCCTCAGTTTGTTCACTACTCATTGCCTTCATTCCTTTATGTTTGCAACTCTTTCACTGGCTCTAAACCTGTTAGTTGCATCCATGCTAATTGGCACAGGCTTTAGCCTGTGGTGAATATACCCCTTGCACCCCAGTGTCTGTAATGAGAGTTGTAGTGTTATTTGTTTACTGTGTAGTACTGTTTTACCATGTGCTGTCTTGTTGTTTTCCTTCTGTACGGCACTACCGTCCTCATGTTGCGCCCTATAAATAAAGATTAATAATAATAATAATAATGAGAGACCCCTGTATACACACATTCGAATCAGGGTCCATATCTGATTTAACGACAAACTTGTTCGATGTCATTGAATGGTTAAAATGAATCAATTTGAAAATCTTAAGCATCTCTAGAAGGTAGTTTGTGCTAGTTACCATTCAGAATGATAGAAGCAGTCTAGCTGACTGCTTCAAGACACTTCCCATAGAAAAGAACACATTGAGGGAGCTGAGCACCATGACAGAACAAGAGTGGGAAGTAGTGACTATCTGTTATCACATGAGATTTGGGGTGTGCATAGGCAACACATATATTGACGACTACATAAACACCAGAGAGTTGGGTTCTGCATTGCAAAGCCACCAGAGATCGGAATTATACATTGTGTAGTCATTATTAAGAAGCTCTCTGTATTAAATTGGTCATTAGAATGTTCCATATGTTGTTATATTACATATAAGTCACTAAATAGGTTTTTGTACAATATTCTGGTCATAAAGTGCTTTCTGTATTGTATATAGGGTCACTAGATTACTCTCTGTATTACACATTGGTTGCTCAGCATTTTCTGGTCAGCAGATATTTTAGCCAATTACTTATTCAGACTCAAATTTGTGAATGGCGCCATATTTCACAGATTGTTGTTTCTACCAGTGAATTGGTATTACCAACAACCAGTTATCAAAATCTAAGTTTTTTTGCAAAGAAAAAATGGTTGTGAGTCCTACAGCTAGTAAAATGCGTACACTCCACCGATTAGTCTTATTCTAATGATCTTGCTCCTCAAAAAAAAATAATTGCATGGGTTTGCAAAACCAAGCACAGTTCCCTCTGCCAACACCTTCCATCACCCACTGCAATTGGCCACCGTGTTGCCCAACAAATGCATACAACTTGGTACATAGAGTACACTAGGATGTGGGCAGGTAAGCATTTCCATGGCACATAATTCTCGCCACTGGTCAACCCTCTTCTATCAATATTGCAGTAGAAGTAGGGGGTTCCAGGCATCTGCCAGACCCCTGCCCTACAATTTCATGTATTGCCTTCTTCATCCGAAAAGAAATGCATTCATCCTCTGACCTCTAACTGAGACAAGCCTAGGAACTGCCAGATGAAGTGAATGGTTCTGATGTGGATTCATAGAAATGACATGTGGCACAATCACAGTTTCTGACAATTTGTGCACACATTACACTTCAGCTGCTGGGCACTACTGGACACTATGGAGAGGATAAGAGAGGAATTGGATGGATAATCATTTTCACTCCATTTCTGGTCTGGATTTTGAAACAGCTCGAAGCTGGCAATCTTAGGTCTCATCCGAAACATTTATTGTGAGTCATTTTGTGCCTTCATGCTACACTTCAATGGATAAGCACTTTCCAGACATCTCTGAGAAAAGTAATACAAAGCTTCCCACCTGCCTCACTCCAATAAGTTCTTTCCAGAATTTTGGCATACCTACTCGATGGAGTTTATGGCCAGAGTCCTTCACAACTCCTAGAAAACTTTTCCCAAAACTTGGGATCTATGGAAAACACATTACACCATCCTCTCTTTTTTCTCTTGATTCCATGAATTCCTCTATATATCACATTCTTTGAACTGACCAGCTGACCATAGTTTTAAGAACTCTCTTGGAATAAGCACAACCTTGCTGCTCCATCTGGATCTTTCCCCTACCAATCTGAAAGCAGATGAAAGCCTTGGGGGGCAGCAGGAGTTTTGAGGGTTGAGGGGTTGACCCGGCACTGCTGGACTCTTCTCAAATCTGAGCCCCATATCTGCTGCAACTATTATTGTTATGCTTCGGCCTCTGATGAACCCAAGGTTCCTCATTAGCTGCTCTACTGCACATTTCACTCAATCAGAAGCAAGGTGTGATACGCATGGACTGAAAAAAACTTTTGTATATTTGGGCTTTATTTAATCTTTACACAAGACCACATTAGAAGTACAAGCACATAGAATCAAAACATAAGTTCGGGACTTTGATTGAGTATTGTTGGTGTTCATGGCCTGAACAGTTTTGTGGAGCAAAACATACATTTCAGACGAGTTAACAAGAATGTTGGCAAATCACATGGATATATACTATAGTCACAAGAATGACATAATGTTGAAAAAAGGAAACTAAGTCAGGTGACCCGAATATTCCACCCAAGGCGACAAAATTTGCTAAGGTTACTGATTTTATTTGTTGGTTTATAAAAACTCGAAATAATGCAGATGAAGTATCAAATCATAGCATGTTTCCTCATTTTTAACCATTGGGAAAGTTTTAAACTGACTAACCTTTTAAGGTCAGTGCTGTCTGTAACTCTGAAAGCAAGCTAGTTTTCTAGTGTTGAAATATCACTTGTTGATGAATGTAGAGAGACCTGTTTTATGAGGACTTTCACAAAAATCAAATATGTACTTTAATTCATGTAAAATTAAATATGATAAGAGATATTTTTAATTAAGGTTTTTGTTGTTTTTAGTCTTGAAAAAAGAAATAAAACAGAGGCTTTTAACAAAAAATATCAAATTACCACATTAGCCCTGCATTTTAACCCAGACATATGTAATGTAGCTCACTTGTAGATGTATGTACCATACATGGACTAAGCTATTTATTATAAAAATAAGGGGAAAAGGAACAGAAAAACATCAATGCTAAGGTAATGGTGTTTTCATGAAAGTAGAACAGCGTAGTGAAATAGGTAAGCAGGGCATAGCTATGATTTCCCAGATAGTGTATTAGAGCTGGGCATGCACAATTGGGCAATGGTCATGGGCAAGGTAAATTTTCTATGTAGTTGTGTATACAATGTGAACAGAGGACTAATGTAATAAGTAATCAGATTCAGGCACTAATACAAGTTTGCAATCTTGTGCAGTTCTGAATGACCTCCAGTATATCTAATGTACTTGATGCCATACACCATGACACTCTTCACTTTCACATCCAAGTAACAGTACTAATTGTGGTCATGAGAAACCATGCAAGTTCACACCAGAACATATGGTCATTTTTAAAGATACTTTATTAACTAACAAGAGTTTCCTATACACAATATTACCGGCTCTCAAAATTTCCATAGTCCAGTGCCAAGTTGTTCCCAGATATTGGGTTCATGATTAAATAGTGAGATTGTTATCTTACACATTTCTTTACTCATCAGTATTATTTGCAAGTCATAAGACTGCAATGAATAATTTACTGCAGATGACATTAAATATATAAAAATATCTATAAAGGCATCTTTTCTTTATCTGTATTTTTAAACCCAGTGTTCTACGATGCAAATGCTGTTTTGTTTTAATGCACCACAGTCATAGTGTGAATAATGGACTAATTTAGCATGATGCATAACAGCAAAGATGAATCAGTGGGGAAAAGAACTGATGAATATTTATGCTGTATTACTCTCCAGATTGTTGTTCTTATTTTTTTAAAGAAAAAAGTAGATGCTTTTAAACATATTTTTCTTTATTCGGCAAATCTATTTTAATACTACACCTCATAAAATCTGTGAACACAGGAAAACACTTATAACTTATATTTTTGTTACTAATGATTTAAAATGAGAGCAGTTTGGCTTGAGTGTAGAAATGAGCAGGAGTTTTAAAGCTCTGAAGACATCTTGCACATTACGCTATCTCTTAATGTCATTTACTTGACATTAAGAGTGCCAAGTCCCAGGGCTGGCACTACCATTAGACAAACCTAGGCAGTCATTTAGGGCGCCAAAGATAAGGGGTATGAGTGATATTAGTAGTAACTGATCCAGTGTTTTTAATGTCCCTGTGGCACGCCTATAGCTAGTGCAGGTCCCTGATATGGAGGAGAAACTAATCTTTATAAGAAGTAATGAGATTCCCATAAAAAAAATGTAGTAGATTCTTTTACTTGGAGAACAAATATTCCCTATGACTAAAGCCTCATGATGTTATTAATAATAACGCAGAAATAACGATCTGGAATTAGCATATAGTTTTGTCTAAACCAAAATGATCATAAACCAGTGCACTGATCCGCTTAGAATAGATTTCTGAAACAATTGGTCCTCAGAATATACGCAATGGTACCAATCAAATATATAGGTATGTTGTAGGGAGTATATCGAACAGACATATAGGGCTACGCATAGGAGTTGGTTACCGAAGTGAAAAATTCAAAGGTTCATCTATTCCCACAGCTCTGTGATAGTAATACTCACAGACCTCCATGTCCTATAACCACTCCATAGCTCCACCTCTCTTTCACATGAAAAATGCTCTCAGTTATCCTAATATTAGCTGAACACAAGCATGATGGTTCCTTAGATATGATTATAGAGTGAGGGAGTTTGGGATCCGTCTCCTGGCAAAGCTGCGTGTGCATCCAATAGTAAAACTGGTGGACCTCTGTGTCCTGCAATCATATCGTAGCCCGTATCCTCTGTTTCACCATAGAAAGGTGCTCCCAGCTGCTCCAGTGTGGTATGATATATAAACACCTCAATTACTTAAATTCTGTTCCTATAATAGTATAGGCATGAGGCTCGCAAAATCTCAGAACTTCTCAATATCACAATATCTTAGTCCAGGTATCACAGCGATCGGATCAGTCTGATGCGTTTCATCTCATAAAGCGATTTCCTAAGAGACAAAAGGGCAATTCTATTATCACTCTCTATATAACCAAACCTAATTAAAAAAAACATATGCACCTGATTACTTAACTAATCAGTTATCCGCAGAACACAAAAACATGTAATACACTTAGAAGGCTCTTGCCAACCATTTATTATAACCACTGTTTTTTAAAAAATCACCTTTGTTTCGAATATTAGAACAATTATTTGATCATATAGTACTAATAAAATACATAATACATATCCATTATTCCAGAAATTAAATCAATGAATATAACCAAACTTAATAAATTAATCAAAACACAGATCAATGTAATCAACATGTTTAGCTGGGTCGGCAGAACGCGGTAAGCAGGGTAAGCAAGGCGGGGGGGCGCCATGCTGGAGAGGCGCTTTCCCTGCCTGCCTTCCCAGCTGTCCATCGGCTATGGTACAATTAAAAAAAAAATGCTCTTGCTGCGACGCCCGGCGCCGTCCTCTGTGCTCATTGACAGTGTTGGGAGTGACGTAATCACACCCCGACACTGTCAGTGAGAGCCGCACAGAGAAGGGTGCCGAAGAAAAGAAGACAGAAGCGGAAGAGGAAAAGACCATAAAGGTAAAAAAAACACAGAGGACAGTGTGAAAATGCAGGGGGGGGGGGGGGAAGGATCCTGCAGGGGAGAAACAGTGAGAAGGGGGGGATGCTGCAGGGGTGAAACAGGGAGGAGGGAGGAATGTTGTAGTGATGAAACAGCAGAGCCGTAACTAGGGTGGTGCGGGCGGTGCCGTCGCCCAGGACGCAAGCCCAAAGGGGCGCAGCAGCCGCCCGCTCCCTAGCCCTAGACCCGCTTTAAATCGCGGAGGATCACGGGAGATGTAGCACGTTGTCCGAGTGTTGTGTTGAATACACAGAACTTTATTGTTCCCGCACAGCGAGATGGCGGGGTCGGAGTTGAGCTTGAGAGAGTTGATGACTGCACTGCAGACATGTAACAGAGGGTAGACGGGGTCCTGAGAGACAGAGGGCAGCGCTGCAGCAATAGGAGCGAGCGTGACTCAGCGCAAACAGAGAGAGGAATATCGGGTCGGGGGGCGTGGGGGACAGACATAGTGCCAGCTGCTGACTATGGAATGTGACAGGATTACGGCGAATACCAGGGGTGGCTGTGCCGCACACAGGCCGCTGCCAGGTCTCTTACGCGATTATAATGTAAGCTAACAGTGCAGGAAGAGACTAGTACATCAGAAAGATCCAGCAATACTGGAAATATCATGGAGGTGTTATAGAATTATATAAATGTAACAAGCTTACTTGTCTGCATTTGTCACCAGGTAAACTTCATATATATATTATATTAAAATCACCTCTGGGGTTCGTGACCTGTGTACCTCTTGTCCTTTATATGGTAACAGAGCTCCTCAATAACCAATGATAAAGTATGGAGTACATTATACCATATATAATTTACAGTACAGAGTACATTATACCATATATAAGTTACATTACAGAGTACATTATACCGTATATAAGTTACAGTACAGAGTACATTATACCATATATGTTACATTACAGAATACATTATACCATATATATAAGTTGCAGTACAGAGTACATTATACCGTATATAGGTTATTATTATTATTATCATTTATTTGTTGGGCGCCACAAGGTTTCCGCAGCGCCGTACATAGTACAAACAGTAAACCATACAGGGTTAAACAGTACAGAACGATAAACACAAAGTACCAATGCTTCAGTAACTCCGAGACAGACCTATGAAGTAAGGACAGAGCAGAAGAACAGGTATGGAGACACGAGGGAAGACGGGCCCTGCTCATACGAGCTTACATCCTAAGGGTGGGTGGACAAATCAGGTACGAGAGGGAGCTGGTGATGCCAGGGGAGAGAAGAAGGGGCCAGGGGAGAGAGGGAATGGCGAGCAGAGTAGATGAGGGTTAAGTGGATGGCTGATAAGCTATGAGGAACAGGTGAGTTTTAAGTGCACGTTTGAAGGAGCACAGATTGGGAGCGAGACGGATGGAATGAGGGAGGTCATTCCAGTGCAGGGGGGCAGCTCGGGCGAAGTCTTGGATTCTGGCGTGGAAGATGAATTAGAGAGGAGAGGCGACGGTCATTAGCAGAGCGCAGGGATCGGACAGGAGTGTGAATGGTGAGGAGGTTAGAGATATAGGGAGCAGTAGACTGGGAGAGAGCCTTGTAAGTGGTTATGAGGAGTTTGAAGAGGATTCTGTAGGGGATGGGGAGCCAGTGTAAGGAGGCGCAGAGAGGGGAGGCAGAGGAGGAGCGGCGTGAGAGAAAGATGAGTCTAGCAGCCGCATTGAGTACAGAGCGGAGGGGGGCGAGATGAGAGAGGGGGAGGCCAGTGAGGAAAAGGTTACAGTGTCTCGCCCAGGGTACTAAAATGTCTAGTTACGGCACTGTGAAACAGTGAGGGGGGATGCTGCAGGGGTGAAATAGTGAGGAGGGGGGGATGATGCAGGGATGAAACAGTGAGGAGGGGGGAATGCTGCAGAGGTGAAACAGTGTGGGGGGTTGTTGCTGCAGGGGTAAAATAGTGGAGGTGATGCTGGAGGGCAAAGTGGGGGGGGTGATGGAACAGGGCACAGTGGGGTGATGGAGGAGGGCACAGCGTGATGAAGAGACAAAAGTGTGACAAAAGAGGGGGCACATTGTGTTGAAGTAGGTCACAGTGTGATGAAGGAGGATTTTTTTTTTCTCTTGAATACTTCTCACCAAATTAATTTGCTAAAAATGTAAAATTTTGCTGCAAAGAATACATATTCTTCATTTAGATTATTCATAGAAGAATAAATGTTTGCAGTTTAATGTATTTATATCACTCTCTTTATGAAAGTATAAAATATTATTTGTATTAAAAGGAGAAAAGCATTATTGAATGAACAAATAATTTATAAAAGAGGAGGGCACAAATTAATTTTCTGCAGGGGGGGGGCGCCAGACATGCTAGCACCGTCCCTGATGTTTACCCATATTAATCAAATGTAAAATAAGGGGCACTTGTACAAAATAAACACTAAGCAACTGCAATATGCACAGACAGAAATTGCTTTAGGTTTTAGTTGTCATATTATGAATTTGTGTAGTGTTTTCAATTAAAATTAAAATGTATTAACATTGAATATTTGTAAGTAACTCATGAGCTTGATGGGTTATTTATGTTATTTATTTCTTAGGCACTTAAATAACACTATAAATGTCTAAGAACAGGGGGCTGTGTGTTATTGGGGAGTGCGGCCCAATTATGACAGCAATACGGTATGACCAACCTTTATGGTTAGTGTTAGGAGAAGATTATACAGAGGAGGCTAGAAACCTAGTAAGAATCCAGTATAGTACATTATATTGGGATACTAGAGATGAGAATAGGAGGAAAACTTTATGAGACAAGCTAGGAGTGAGACCTTAAACAAAGAGAGAGACTTTGATCATTGAGGTTTTATTTTTAGAGGAAAATTATCCCTAAGAACTCAAAAGGTTTATACAACCCAACTCTTTTCAGCCTTTATTAGAGATGAGCGCACTCGGATTTCTGAAATCCGAGCCCACCCGAACCTTGCCGATCCGAGTCTGATCCGAGACAGATCCGGGTATTGGCGCCAAATTCAAATCTTAAACTGAGGCTCTGACTCATAATCCCGTTGTCGGATCTCGCGATACTCGGATCCTATAAATTCCCCGCTAGTCGCCGCCATCTTCACTCGGGCATTGATCAGGGTAGAGGGAAGGTGTGTTAGGTGGTCCTCTGTCCTGCTATATCTCGTGCTGTTCAGTTCAGTGCTGTGCTGTGCTGTGCTGTGCTCAGTCCAGTGGTGCTGTGTCCTGTGCTCTGTCCTTCTGAGGTCAGTGGTGCTGCTGGGTCCTGTGCTGTGTCATGTTCAGTCCAGTGGTGCTGTGTCCTGTGCTCTGTCCTTCTGAGTTCAGTGGTGCTGCTGGGTCCTGTGCTGTGTCCTGTTCAGTCCAGTGGTGCTGTGTCCTGTGCTCTGTGCTTCTAAGGGCATAGTTATTTCCCCAATATTCCCAAGTGTTTAAAAAAAATAAATAAAAGTTATTTAAAAAAAATACAAAAAACTAATTAATTTTTTTTTTAATTACAACATAATTTGCACAACCAATCCTGCAGTATAAGCCCATTGGTACTGCAATATTACCAAGTTCACACATTCAGCAGTAAAAGTCCAGTGGTTCTGCAATATTACCAAGTTCACACATTCTGCAGTATCAGTCCAGTGGTGCTGTGTCCTGTGCTCTGTGCTTCTAAGGGCATAGTTATTTCCCCATTATTCCCAAGTTTTTAAAAAATAAAAAAAAAGTTATAAAAAAAATAAAATAAAAAATAAAAATAATTATAACTAAATTTGCAAAACCAATCCAGCAGTATATAAGCCCATTGATACTGCAATATTACCAAGTTCAAACATTCAGCAGTAAAAGTCTAGTGGTACTGCTATTACAAAGTTCACTGATTCAGCAGTGCATAAGTCCAGTGGTACTGCTATTACAAAGTTCACTGATTCAGCAGTGTATAAGTCCAGTGATACTGCTATTACAAAGTTCACTGATTCAGCAGTATAAGTCCAGTGGTACTGCTATTACAAAGTTCACTGATTCAGCAGTGTATAAGTCCAGTGGTACTGCTATTACAAAGTTCACTGATTCAGCAGTATAAGTCCAGTGGTACTGCTATTACAAAGTTCACTGATTCAGCAGTGTATAAGTCCAGTGGTACTGCTATTACAAAGTTCACTGATTCAGCAGTATAAGTCCAGTGCTACTCTCCTGTGCCGCATATAATTTTTAAAGGCTTTGCCGAGTGTGTGTGGCTTAGGGGTACGCTCTCTTGTGCTACATATAATGGAAAACCAAAATTTGGAGGATAAAGTAGGGAAAGATCAAGAACCACTTCCTCCTAATGCTGAAGCTGCTGCCACTAGTCATGACATAGACGATGAAATGCCATCAACGTCGTCTGGCAAGCCCGATGCCCAATCTCCTAGTACAGGGCATGTAAAATCCAAAAAGCCCAAGTTCTCCAAAAATAGCAAAAAGAGAAACTTAAAATCATCTGAGGAGAAACGTAAAGTTGGCAATATGCCATTTACGACACGTAGTGGCAAGGAACGGCTTAGGCCCTGGCCCGTGTTCATGACTAGTGGTCCAGCTTCATCCAAGGATCTAAGCCCTCCTCCTCCCCCCCTACAAAAAATTTAAGAGAGTTATGCTGTCAGCAACAACAACAAAACAGCAAAGAACTCTGCCTTCTAAACAGATGACATCACAAATCCCCAAGGCGAGTCCAAGGGTGTTGTTGGTTGTGAACCCTGACCTTCCCATCACTGTACGGGAAGAGGTGACTCCATCCAGCATTTGCAGCACGCCCTCTGCATATGCTGGAAGGATCACCCACATTCCAGTTACAGATTTGGCTAATGAAGGTGTGAATGTTGTACACTGGGAGGAGGATATTGATGTAGCTGGCGCTGAGGAGGATGTTGATGATTATGATGCAGACAGATACCAAATTGCCTTTCTCAATTTCTATTTATATTCTAGATTATATAACGGCTGAAAAGTTTTCTGTTTTACTCCTAGTGGAGAGGGGATCTGATACAGACAGATACCAAACTGCCTTTGTCCATTTCTTTGTATATTTGAATTTCTAGTTCTACAGTCTATGCAGGCTGCTTTATTTATATTCAACTACAAGTGTAGGGCGGGGGGGGGGGGGGCATAGATAGCCACCAAAGTAACGTGGTCCATTAAATTTCACTTTCTAGCTCCACAGTCTGTGCAGCCTGCTTTTTTTATCTTCAAAGTATTTATATTTACAAGCCTTGCAATCTAAATTAACTAGTAGTAGTGACGTGGTAGAACTCCAAAAGGCAGTTTGGAAGCCCCTGTACAAACTGGCTCTATTTTTTAACTGAGTTGTCCCCCCTCCAGTGTGTACTCGGAAAGAGTTTTTAGTGCAGCGGGGAACCTGGTCAGTGAGCGGCGAAGGAGGTTGCTTCCTCACAATGTTGAAAAAATGATGTTTCTAAAAATGAATAATCAATTCCTCAATGAAGTACAGCACTGCCCTCCAGACAGTACAGAGGGACCTGTGGTTGTGGAGTCCAGCGGGGACGAATTGATAATGTGTGAGGAGGAGGAAGTACACACTGTAGGGGGAGAGGAATCAGAGGTTTAGGATGAGGACGACATCTTTCCTCAGTAGAGCCTGTTTAGTTTGTACAGGGAGAGATGAATTGTTTTATTGGTGTGGGGGACCAAACAAACCAATCATTTCAGCCACAGTTGTTTGGTAGGCCCTGTCGCTGAAATGATTGGTTTGTTAAAGTGTGCATGTCCTATTTCAACAACATAAGGGTGGGTGGGAGGGCCCAAGGACAATTCCATCTTGCAACAATTTTTTTGGTATTATGTGACCATTCAACAGTCGTTTGCCATGTTCAAAAAGTAAAAGAAAATGCCAACAAATTCAATAAATTAAATCAAAAGTTAAATGCCCTGTCATTATTTAAAACAAGAGGTTTTGACGTGCTAGAATTAGTGTAGTGTTAAGATGTTATAAACACTACACTTGGAACTTGGAGGAGGTATTGTGGCCCCGGTATCAAATTGGGTACCGGGGCCACCCCACTACGCAGTCCAGATACTTGTTTGGTGGAATTCACACCAGTTGAGGGTGTATTTATTTTATTGTGACCCCGGTATCTAATTGGGTACCGGGGCCACCCCACTACGCAGTCCAGATACTTGTTTGGTGGAATTCAGACCAGTTGAGGGTGTATTTATTTTATTGTGGCCCCGGTATCAAATTGGGTACCGGGGCCACCCCACTACGCAGTCCAGATACTTGTTTGGTGGAATTCACACCAGTTGAGGGTGTATTTATTTTATTGTGACCCCGGTATCCAATTGGGTACCGGGGCCACCCCACTACGCAGTCCAGATACTTGTTTGGTGGAATTCAGACCAGTTGAGGGTGTATTTATTTTATTGTGGCCCCGGTATCAAATTGGGTACCGGGGCCACCCCACTACACAGTCCAGATACTTGTTTGGTGGAATTCAGACCAGTTGAGGGTTTTATTATTATATTGTGGGGACCACTCTATACCACCCTACCACTCTATACCACTCTATTTAATACTTTAATTCTATTTAATACTTTAATTCTATTACTAATTCCCATAAAGAGGAACTGCCGCTTCTATTTAATACTTTAATTCTATTAGTAGTTACCATAAAGAGGAACAAAAAAACCCAATTTTACCAAAAGTATAATATGACTTACAAACACTACACTTGAAAGATGGTGCCTTTAAATGAAAAAGTCAGTCTTCATTGCACGACTATGTGCAACAGGGACAGTTTTTTGGTTTACAAAGTCAACCAATAACACTTCGACCCTGTCTGTCTTTAACATACTTGATGGGATCTCAATGACGAATGGTCTGTACCATGGTTGGAGGAGGTATTGTGGCCCCGGTACCAAATTGGGTACCGGGGCCACTCCACTATGCAGTCCAGATAGAGGTGTATCAGATATTAAACAGCGTTGACTGTTGCTGCAAAATTTTTAAATAATATTGTGGGGAACACTACACTACGCAGTCCATAAACTTTTTGGGTGGAATTCAGACCCGTGTAGGGTTTTTTAATAATATTGTGGTGACCCACTCCTCTACGCAGTCCAGGTACAATATTGGTGCGAATCCTACAAGTTCAGGGTTTTTAATTTATATTGTGGTGACCCACTCCTCTACGCAGTCCAGGTACATTATTCGGTGCGATTCATACCAGTTGATGGTTTTCTTATTATATATATTGTGGTGACCCACTCCTCTACGCAGTCCAGGTACATTATTGGTGCGAATCATACAAGTTCAGAGTTTTTAATTTATATTGTGGTGACCCACTCCTCTACGCAGTCCAGGTACATTATTGGTGCGAATCATACAAGTTCAGGGTTTTTAATTTATATTGTGGTGACCCACTCCTCTACGCAGTCCAGGTACATTATTCGGTGCGATTCATACCAGTTGATGGTTTTCTTATTATATATATTGTGGTGACCCACTCCTCTACGCAGTCCAGGTACATTATTGGTGCGAATCATGCAAGTTCAGGGTTTTTAATTTATATTGTGGTGACCCACTCCTCTACGCAGTCCAGGTACATTATTCGGTGTGATTCATACCAGTTGATGGTTTTCTTATTATATATATTGTGGTGACCCACTCCTCTACGCAGTCCAGGTACATTATTGGTGCGAATCATACAAGTTCAGGGTTTTTAATTTATATTGTGGTGACCCACTCCTCTACGCAGTCCAGGTACATTATTCGGTGCGATTCATACCAGTTGATGGTTTTCTTATTATATATATTGTGGTGACCCACTCCTCTACGCAGTCAAGGTACATTATTGGTGCGAATCATACAAGTTGATGGTTTTCTTATTATATATATTGTGGTGACCCACTCCTCTACGCAGTCCAGGTACATTATTGGTGCGAATCATACAAGTTCAGGGTTTTTAATTTATATTGTGGTGACCCACTCCTCTACGCAGTCCAGGTACATGTTTTGGTGCGATTAAGACCAGTTGATAGTTTTCTTATTATATTGTGGGGACCACTCCACTACGCAGTCCAGAAAGATACCTCGTTGCAACGTTTTGGACTAATAACTATATTGTGAGGTGTTCAGAATACACGGTAAATTAGTGGAAATGCTTGTTATTGAATGTTATTGAGGTCAATAATAGCGTAGGAGTGAAAATAAGCCCAAAAACTTGATTTTTTAACTTTTTATGCTTTTTTCAAAAAAAATCCGAATCCAAAACCTTAAATCCAAACCAAAACCTTTCGGCAGGTGTTTTGCGAAACAAATCCGAACCCAAAACATCGAGAAAATCCGGATCCAAAACACAAAACATGAGACCTCAAAAGTCGCCAGTGCACATCCCTAGCCTTTATGGATCACAAAGTGTCGAAGATGAAACTCGTAAATGGGGAGTAAAAAGCACTAGAAGAATTTCAATCTATCGAGAAAAGACTTTACCCCAGCTCAAATTTTATTGTTGTGTAGGGGGTTTAAGTTTGCCCCTGCCTGTGAATCCAATGTGTTTCTATTTGTTGAGACAAGTACATTTGGTCCCTATGAACAAAAAAAAAAAGTGTAACAAGCAGATGAAAAAAATAGTGATCCTTTTCTTCTAAATGCATTGGACAAATATAACGAATTGGGCGTATCCATCTTGCAGGAGCTGTTTCACGAAAATGTCGACTACCCAAATTCTAATCTTCCGATTTATTATATAAATTTTTATTACTTTAGCTTATCTTAATGATGTATCCCCCCCCCGTACAAATTTCTCGATGTAACAACTCTTAAATACTTTGATTAGTATTAAGGAGACCGATAAATGGCCCTAATTCAATAATTCAAGTTCGATTATAACCTATCTCCTGGAATCAAAAACTCAAGAATGTATTAGACGGTGCATTGACTGATGGGATGTTCTCCTTTTGTTTCATTTTCTGTCACATCAGTCTATTGCCACCTATCCAAGATCCACAAATTACCTTCTACGTCTCCTGGAAGGCCTGTTATTTCTGGTAGGGGCGTTAACATCTAATCTTTCATTTTACACTGAATCTATTTACAACCACAAGTTACCTCTCTGAGAGCCTCCCTGAAGAGCTCCACATTAAGAATATCATTTGGCAGGATTGTTATAGTTTTGAAATCTTGGACGTTCACCATATACTATATTCCCTATGGTAAAGGTGCTATCATATTTGGGGAACATCTCTAACAAGTAGGTGTGATCTCACAGAGGCACCTTAACTTTGTCATGGATGTCATTTATTTCATACTCATAATTATTTTCTTTTAGATCATTTTTTTTTATCATTATCATTTACATGTGACGAGAATGGCCATGTGAATCAAGTTTGCACCCAGAATTTGAATCCCGCTATGTTTGGGGTGGTGGTTGGACTGCGCACATGGTTATCTAAAGCTGTTATATTGACAATTTATTTATATTTTTGGGATAAGGATGAGCGGAGTGAACAACTGTTCAGATGAGCGGAGTGCACAACTGTTCATTTACTTTCAGAGCACCAATGGGCACAACTTAGTTTTCACTCAGTTTACGGCATAATCTCGACAAACCTTCTCGCTTTGACCTTATAAACCCAGAGCTCTAATATTGTAACTTCTTCATACAGGAAAAGTATTGATACTTACATTTGAAGAGTGCCCACTACAGATTTTAGAAGCGTTAGATACCAAAATGGCAACTCATGCAAATTTAAAGAAATCGCTCCATGGAAGAGCTACCTTGAAAGAGTATTCTCAAGAAGGAGGGCTGGGAGCCACTAACATGGTTACAGCTTTAGGCTATTGACATAAGCTTTCAGAACAGGTGACAGAGGTCTTCGCCTATTGCAATTGCCTTTCCCTTAGAGCTTGTTGCGCTCACAGGTATTTGGATGCCCCCAGGTCTTAACTCTTAGCATAGTGGAAGCTTATATACAATACCTGAGCAGGTGGATAGGAGGTATTAGCCAAGACAGGAGCCGATGTTAAGGAGCAGTCCGGGGTTAAATGTTGGTAGCAAGCATAATAATTAGGGACAGGCCAAAGGGACAGTACTGACATTGAGCAGGGATATCCAAATAACAAAGTCAAAGATCAGGGCTAGCAGAGTACAAGTAGGGTTCAGAAACAAGCTAGTGGTCACAACAGGAATCAATCAGCAAATGGACAGATTATCCGCAGGATAAGACCAGGTCAGTAACTAATAGTCTTAATGTTATAACTGGCAGGGAGGCTAAGCCCTCCCTGCCTTAAATACTAGAATGGACGAAACAGGAACCAGGACTGCAATTAGCCACAGGAGGCTAATTAATTAATTCTTATTGTGCATGCGCCCGGCTGTCCCCTAATGCCAAGAGGCGGTGCTGATTCAGAGTGCGTCCAGCCGTTACCCTGGTGATGGCCGAAAAGAGTTGGAAGTAACTTGCCCAGGTAATCATGATGACAGCCGGGATGCGGCCCACAAGAAGACAATGAACCACTGCGGCTCGAGGCACTGCCGCGGCTCATAACAAACATGCTTAAATACTATTATGCAGGGCACATGGCCCAATGTATACTCTGGCACACACCCCAGCCCACCACATATTTTGAATAGGATAGAGGATGACCTTCTAGGTCTATTTTCTCCATTTTTGCTACTTTGGATAACCCCAGAATTGTCCAGTCAAGGGAAAAACGATTCCCACAATACAGTTTTCTCACTCAAACTGGGACCACTGCACCAGAGCCTATCAATCAATTTCTCAACATCCCCTTTAAGCTCCCTTGTGGAATAACCCAACCTCACACCCAGCTTTGACCCCAAAAGCTTCAACCAGTGGGCTCTTCACAATATCCAATTCTTATATAAATTATTAAGCAATTGTGTGCCAAGTATAGTAGACAATACAACATGTTCCAATACTTATGATATAGAAGGCTTACAGTACTAAGATCTCCTCTTTCATATCATTATATTAAAAAATGTATTACTATTACATGTGGCATAGATATTAATGTAGTACTTTAGTGAAGGTAACAGAGAAAGTCAAAATACCGATTGCACAAGTGGACTTAACAGTTATGTAATTTTGAAGGTGTTCTTGGCAGAAGTTATGGAGGTTTGAGCTGAAAGAAAATAATGCAATAGGGGGAGAAAATGACAGTGTTGCTATGTGGATTTTGTCTGGAGTGTTAACAAACATACACAAGCACATACAGTTAGCTATTGTTGTATGCGTTTGGAACTTAAAGAGCAATTAAACCTGACTTTCTAGTGCAGCTCCATTCAGAAGCATAATATCACATATATATATTGAATCCACCAATCCCCACAGGGAATTTTTGCAAACACAGGGGTATATTTAACAAAGTGTGATGGTGCACTAACGTGCACTTAACATACAATTCATGCCACGATGTGTCCCCCGCATATTTATTAAAGATGCATCGCAGCAGATATCGTGGATATCTGCTGCTTTGCATTCTGCTTCGTTGTGGGGAGCAGTCACCATTCAATAGTATGGTGACTGCTCCCTTTTGCAATCTAACAAGTTCCGAAAAATAGTTTTTTTCGGGAACTTGTCTTGGGAGCTTGAGCTGGCGTACATTATCATAAATGAGAAATCTCAGTGCTGTCAGCTCTGCTCCGAAGAGCAGAGCTGAACAGCGCATGTGTGGAGGGATCATGTGATCCCTCCCTGTCAATCACAGCTCTCTCTCTGCAACGATAGTTGCAGAGACAGAGAGGGGATCTTTGTGCGCATGTCCAGTTCTTGGAATTGGACATGCGCAATTGAAGAATGAAGAGAAGACCCGGAGACAGCGCTTCCGAAGACGGGGGTAAGTATGATTTTTTAGATCGCAGAAACAGCAGTTTTTCGGAACTGCTGTTTCTATGCAGGGTTGTACATAAATGTGTGAAATAGTTCAATCCTTATCATTGCGATAAGGATTGAAAACTATTTTTCACTTTATGTTAATATTGATAAATGTGCCCCAAAGTTTGGCTAGCTCCCAGTCACTGTCTGAAATAGTGGCTTTACTTTTACTTATTTAATGGAATAGCACAAAAAACGTTTGCATTGCTTTCGTCACTTGGTAAAAATATAAAATATATATTTATATATATTGCATTCTTTGCAGATCAGGAAAACATTAATACATTACAAATGAACATTATCCTTTCAACTTGTAGGATGTCAAACTTATCCAAAAGTAGAATCTTGTTGGGAAACCAAGCCTAATTTATGGAGTCTTTTGAACTGACTATGCACAAGAGAGGTCATAAATGTAATAGACATGTTTAAAGAGTGGTGGGGAGTCACTGACGCAAACTAATGAGTGTCATGCACACACTCATCTACACTAATAAATTATTATAAAAGTTTAGCCACAAATGATTTTCAGATGATTATACAGAGTTGAGAAGCTTGCATGTTATTTTTACTTTTTGTGCAAAATATCCGAGTATTTCATCCATTTTTAAAAACTACTTAATTGTGAAATTAACCTGTTGGTTCATATCTGAAATTTACCCATAAAACACATATGAGAACATGAAGGAGAGACAAGAATCACACAATGTTTAACTACAGTAGACTACTCTGGATAAATGTCATATTCAGGGCTGCCAAGAGGAATTCAGGCCCCGGTACAGCAACTTCATGGGGCCTCCCTCTTAGTTGAGCATGGAAAAATTTTTGCTCCACCATGTAGTGCTGGTGGTTGTGTTCATACAATTCATACAATTAGGGGAGTGGTTATGGATCATTGGGCCTGGCTAGCAGGTGAGAAGCGCTAGGCTACCTTCCTACAGAAAAAAACCCTGCACTGTTGTGTACACTATTGGCACATGGGTGCAGTACCTGCTCGCCGGAGTGTGACATATGTCCCAGCACTCGTGACTTTCAGAACATCTGGCACCATAGTGTGGTATATGAAGAATGCAGTGTGTACATAAAGAGTTCACAGTTTTGGCCTGCCCCTTACATTGGGCAGAACAGTCACCAAAAATTGGGATTGTCCCACTAGAATCACACCATTTCACAGACTGTCCTGCTCTCTCCTAACTGTTCTTGTCACTTTCGCCACAAGTGGCTGCAGGTTTCTTTAGTTGCGACTTGCCTGGATCCTGGAATGTTGGGGGCCCTATTTGTAAAAAAAAATGGGTACATTTAAAATATTCCATCCAGGCCCGGCGTTAAATCAATAGCACCCATGATTAATAATTAAGCCTTCCTCCAGCCCCAACATTAAAATAATGGTATTCTCATTTAATAAAAAAAAAACTATTTCGCTCCCTCCAAACAGCCCCAGCAATAAATTGATAGTATTTACATTTCATAAATATACTTATATCCCGCAACCATCATTGCCATTAAATAATTTATAGTCACAAGTAATAAAGATACCTCATTCTACCCAAACTCTCCCCCACATTCAATAGCCCCCAAGCCACCCCATCTTAAATGAACAGCCCCCACTATTACATTACCCCGCCATCACCCCACAAACAAAATTACACCCATTAATTAGCCACCACCTACCTCACACTACATTGCCACAAGCCCCCTGTGCCATCACACATACACACACATTACCACAAGCCTCTAGTGCCATCACACACACTACCACAAGCCCACTGTGCCATCACACACACATTACTGTGCCCCTTCATCATCACCACGCTGTGCCTCCTTATGATCACACTGCGCCCTCCATGCTGCCTAGCCCCCCTTCACCACACTGGGCCATACTGCTCCCCCCCTTCATCACACTGTTTCATTCTGCCCCCCACTTCATCACTCTGTGCCATGTTGTCCCCCCTCCCCTTCATCACACTGTGTCATCCTGTTCCCCCCCCATCCCCCATCTCCTTCTTCCCCTCTTTGTTTGGGTTTTCTCTCACACCCCAAAAAGCATACTGGTAGGTTAATTGGCTGCTACAAAATTGACCCTAATCTGTGTGTATGTTAGGGAATTTAGACTGTGAGCCCCAATGGGGCAGAGACTGATGTGAGTGAGTTCTCTGTACAACACTGCGGAATTAGTGGTGCTATATAAATAGCTGATGAGGATAGAATTTTTGTTACCTTCTTATTCACGTTAGAATTTATATAATTGACAAATGAGTTTAAAGTGTTACTCAGTTAAATCAACACACCTTTTTAATCACCGACATGAATGATCATATAATGTGTTTGAGTTGAACTGAGTGCATGGATGCAAATGCATCTAATTTGCTAAAATAAATAAATAAACATGTGTATATATATATTAAAATTAATATATGCTAATTTGTGTCCTGACCGTTACAAAATGAGTCAAGAATCAAACTCATGACTCCATAGTTGGAAGGTGGATTGGTAACCCCTAAGGTAACGTTCTATAGACTAGAGCAAGAAACTCAACAATACAGCATGTGTGCAACAGATGTAAGAGTTAGATAATAGTAATGCAAGAAAAAAACAGCACAACACAGCCACTCTTCCTTATTACCCAAAAATATATGCTAGACAAGATCTGCACGAGTATCTTAGTGGTTAGCACTTCTGTCTCACAACACTGTCGTTCTGAGTTTGAATACCAAACATGGCAGTAACTATGTGTACAGCTTGTGGGCCTTATTCATTAATGAAAGAAATACAAGATAAAGTTTGCCCAAACCAACCTATGTTTTTTTTTGGCAAGGGCTAGTATTAGGATAGTTTGTAGCTAATAAGGAAAGTAATGGTTTGTTTTCATGTAACACACAAACACTTGATAGCTTGATGTTTACTATGTCATTTAAACGTGATCTACTACACGCTCTACCACAATGATAAATCTGTCCTTATATTTTAGATGTATCTCCCTCTCAAATGCAACTTTATAAGGCCAAGGAGCATTTATAATAGTTAATGTTATTGGATCCAAAATGAATCTGGCCCACAAGGTACATTCATTCACATTATCTGCATGCTGCCATCTATTACTACGACTGTCCTTAGACTTTTGCGTGGGAGGGGGTTGATTTTGAGGGGACATGCTCCTTTGAGGTGAATGCAAATATTGACTGCAAACCTTTTATTTTTTATTCATCTACCACTTGTATGTTATGTACTCAGCTTTCCTACAAATCAATGCAAAAAACAATGTAGTAGCACTTCTGCCTTACAGCCCTGGGGTCATGAGTTCATTTCCCAAAACATTGCCTTAGCTGCATAGACTTTGTGACCCATTAAGATAAGTAAAGTCACAATTAGATGAACCTTGCAGTAGTGTGGAATAAAAGTTTTTTTGGGCAACCAAAGTAAACTAATGGCTGTTTTTTCAGGTATCACACTGACACATTGAAAGTTGATATAGGACATGCCTTACCCCAATTATAAATATATACCAACTTTTTCTATATACCTGCAATCAAACATGCTTTGACCAAGTTACTCCTTTTATTGACTAACTTTTCTTAACAAATCTTGCTCTGTATGTTATCACCATGTTTTTTTTCCTTCCTGAACTCCCTTTGACTTCATTAATCAAAATGCGTGTGTGTGTGTGTGTGTGTGTATTTGGGATTTTGGGCAGCATGGTGGCTAAGTGGTTAGCACTTCTGCCTCACAGCGCTGGGGTCATGAGTTCAATTCCCGACCATGGCCTTATCTGTGTGGAGTTTGTATGTTCTCCCTGTGTTTGCGTGGGTTTCCTCCGGGTGCTCCGGTTTCCTCCCACACTCCAAAAACATACTGGTAGGTTAATTGGTTGCTATCAAAATTGACCCTAGTCTCTGTCTCTCTGTGTGTGTATGTTAGGGAATTTAGACTGTAAGCTCCAATGGAGCAGGGACTGATGTGAATGAGTTCTCTGTACAGCGCTGCGGAATCAGTGGCACTATATAAATAAATGGTGATGATGATGATGATGATGATGATGATGATGAATTGTTAGACTGTAAGCTCTATTGGGCCAAGGACTGTGTTCTCTGTACAGCGCCTCAGAATTGCTGGTGCCATCATTAATAAACAAATGATGAAATAAATTATACTGTAGTGCAAAGAGACCAATGTAAATTAAATAATAAGGTATGTTCTAAATGTCCATCCATTATTGGCTAAAATAATCTTCACATATTTCTTAAAATTAAATTACAAAAGACACACACAGAAATGAAAAAAATATATATAATAATTTTTTAAACATTAATATTGTAAAATACAACATTATAAATATTTGGGTAAGCTAATAATTTTGTAGCAACATAGTATTTTTTTTTAATAATTTGGATTTTTTTTTTCGTTTTTCTGCGATATTTTAGGATGTCATGCATGATTTCATCTTTAGTTTGGGGGATTTCCCCCCCCCCCAGCCTAGGTGTCTTGAGCTATTGATAAAAAAGAAAAAAACACATGCTTAGCTAAGTGTTCAAACATATATTACTTCAAAAGGGTGTACTTTGTTTACCCCATTTGATGAGATCAGCAGAGGCATGAAGTGTTACATAACTTTACATTGTTGGAAAAGGTTAATGTTATGCTAAACACAGAACTAGGCAGAGGATTCATACAGATTTTGTGTGGCAGATGTATTTATATATACACATTTGTGGGTTGGGTTTACTTGAATCACAAAAAATATTATTATGGCCATCATGGTAGAAAACTGTGGAATGGATATCTAGCTATTTGGAAAATTGCATGTGGTTAATCATGATTTGTGCTCAACTAAAATGTGCCTCAAAAGGAATACAATTAGGAAAAAGGTTTAATTTCAATACTTGCATTCATCCATTGCCACCTCCAACACCACCTGTGTGGCAGCCACCTCCTCCTCAAGGGCCACCTTCTGCACCACCTCCTCTGGCGCTTCCTCCGGCTCCTCCTACACCTCCTCCACCACCTCCTCACCCCTGGCTTCTGGGTCGTCACGTCTCTGAAGGCCTGTTGGAATAAGTATAACACATAAGTTTCTTTAAAAACATGTACTCATATAATAATGTGAGCCGACATTGTAAAACATACATTTATCAACAGAGATAATTTTGTGTCTTTAAACAAAAACCTCAAAAATTAGACACACAACAATTTCAGATGGCCTGTAACAAATCTTGGATTTGACTTAGGTGACTTTTTAAAATGTAAAAACAAGTACTACATTACTATTGTATTTTCCCTGCAAAATAATTGTAGAATCTAAATAGTGACAGATTATGGAGACATATTACAGGAGGTATTTGGTTAAGGACTTGTAATATGCTTTAATCAGTTTAGGACAACTTTGATCGTTGTTCCCAAAAATCGCCTGCTCAAATATTTGTAATATACCTCATCTTCCACTGTTAGATTAGAAATGTCTGGAAGTGAACATCACCTTGTTACCTTAGTGGTTAGCACTTCTGTCTCACAGCACTGGGGTCATGAGTTTGAATCCCAAACCTGCCTTATCAGTCTGAAGATTGGGCCTCCATCAGTAATGATACTAAATGAAATGTTAACATAAAATAAAAAAAACAGGCCCAAAAGCATGCTGCATTGGAGGGGGAGTTACATTTGTAATCTGGAGACAGATTAAGATTTGGGGTAGGGCATGTCCTTTGGTAAAATATAAAAAATTGCTCCAAAAAACTCCAAATATGTGGATTACACTATTATACGCCATTAATAGATAACTCACTTCTCTCACTCTCTCTTGCCTGTAGCTCCTGCAGAAGCTGACTCTGCTATCGCCACAGATCACTTAATAGCCTCTGCAGTTGGGATCAGCATGGTAGTAAGCATCGATATGCTGACTATCACCGATCCTAATTATACCACACAGTATAATAAATTCACCATCATCATCTTGGCTTTTCTGGGCTATAAGTTTGGCAAACTGCGTGTTTACAAATAAATTGCAGAATTTATTTAATGGTCCTGATGAAGCAAAACTGAACCGACAGGCTGTATTACTGAAACTTTGTACTGTTGCAAAACAGGGAAGCTCAGATTGTGTACAATTTTCATCCCTAGTTGGGAAACTATATCTGGCATTCCCCGCACACTTTAAATTTAATGAATTTGAATAATGGTGCACCAAACCTATTCAAGAAATTTACTAGCTCTTTGTGTAAAGTATGAATCACTTCAGCATGCTAATATTACATGACTATTCTTCAGGTTACATTCTCTTCTTCTTTACATAAACATCTTTAATATGAATGATTGTATGATTTGTATAGAAATATGTGCCTTTTTATCTTTTCAAAATGTTTTAATAATTATACAAAACTAACTACACACATGCTTATTTCTGTATATTATTTTGCTGTAGTAATATTATTTATTATCTTTATTGGAAATATTTAATTCTTAAGTTACTTTGTCCTTAAAACAAATAAAATAAAACATACAACAAGACACAAAAAATAAATAAATAATAGTCCTGACTTACAAATAAGTATTTTTAATAAGCACTTTCCAGTTCTTTAATTTCATTAGGAATATACAGGCATGCATATTCTCACCCAGAGGTACCAGATGCATACCAGAGTGTCACATGCTTTTCTGAATTATTTTGAATTAGTAAAACAATGAAGACAGGACATACTGCAAGGACAGAAGTCAGTTATTAGCATGTTGTTTCACTGAAACAGTGGAAAACATAATGAATAAACCATGGAAAATCCTTTTACCGAATGACAGAATGTGAATTGTAACAACTTACTGCGTAATGCTTTGGAAACATAGTTCTGTACAACAGCTGTATTCCATCTGCCAGTATTAGATTACATCACTGACACTCTGTTGTCCAGGGAAAAGAGCCACACAGAGGTTTCATTCTGTGGTTTTTGCTCTAAATTTTTACTAATGACATTGGATATTTTTAAACATCTTTTAACCAAACCTTTGTGACCTTTCACAAACTATGACTAATTGTGTAGGGGAGATTAATTTATTTATATTAAAACAAATTTTGAAACTTCTTTGATATGATCTGTAATTTAGAGAATGTGTTCCACATGAGCATTCAAGTACGATGTTTCATCGTGCAGTCATTAAAGCAAAGGGACCACAAAAATACAAATGGCCAACTCTACACAAAGGGCACATGTCCTCTTCACATTGTGAGCATTGTAACCGTATGTCACCTCCTAATGTCAACTGCGTCACACTGTCAAATGTTACTCTGTTCACACATAGATATTTACTACTCCAGGATCCATTGGCATACATACTAAAGGGTTATATATTTAAGTTACACTTGCTTTTCTACGACTCAATGCTCTACTCCTTAGTGTTATCAGGGTGTAACATCATTACATTCTTTATGTTTTCTAATTTTGTCGTTTCATAATTTTTATTTTGATTTCTGACCCTGAGCTTTTTGTAGCCCATTCACCATGCTACTGCCTTTTAATATTTTACTATATCCACGAGTTGATTTTACTTAAGGAGCCTGACAACTGTTCATTTAAAGATCTGTGGATTATTATTATATTATTATTATTATTATTATTATTATTATTATTAGCACCGTACATGACATATACAGAGAGCAGTGAACCATATAACACATAACATGATACATGAAGAACAAAATACCAGACATGCTGAATGAATAAAAATACAAGTAACATGGTAATGTAGATCAAATTATTTGGGGGACAGTGAGAGAGAGTGATGGTAGTAACCAGCGAAAAGTAGGCCTAATCTTAAGAAAACAGGACTAGGGAAGAAGGCCAAGAGGTACAGAGGGTGGTGGAATATTAGAATGAGAACATAAGGAAAGAAGGCCCTGCTCCTGAGAGCTTACATCTTAAAGGAAGGGGGGGAGACACAAATAGGGTGATACCAACTGGGGAATGGGGGTGAAAGCCAGGATAAGGAAGTTAAGAAGAAGAAAAAAGAACTGAGTCTTAAGGGCACACTTGAAGCCTTTGAGAGTAGAGGCAAATCTGATGGAGCATGGGAGATCATTCCAAAGTTGGGGGGCAGCCCAGGCAAAGTCCTCAAGGCGGGAGTGGGAGGAAGGGATCAGTGAAGTAGTAAGGTGGCCGTCATTGGCAGAGCGGAGAGGGCAGCGAGCAGTGTAGGTAAAGAAGAGTTTGAAGATGTAGGAGGGGGGGATTGATTGAGAGCTTTGAAGGTGAGGATGATGAGTTTAAATTTATTTCTGTAGGCCATGGGGAGCCAATGTAGGTACTGGTGGAGGGGGACAGCATAGATAGAGGAGCAGGAGAGAAAAATGAGGCAGGTAGCAGCATTAAGGATAGAAGGCAAGGTAAGAGTCAGGTAGGCCAGAGAGAAGGAGGTTACAGTAGTCAGGGCAAAAGGTTACAAGAGAGTTAATAAGAGGTTTGGAGATTTTCGTGATGAGAAAGGGCCATAAAATTGAAAGTATGACAGAAAGAAAGGATGGTGAGAGTTTAGAAGTGAGGTGAGGAAATGGTGAGAACAGGAAAAGTGAGTAAAATGAGAGACTTCAGCGGTAGTAGGTAGAGGTAGTAGGAAAGAAAAGAGGAAGAAAAGGTGTAAAGGATCAGCAAGGGAATGGGAAGTAGATAGGACAATAGAGATACGGGTCGGATGAGATTAGACAGTTACATAAGCCAGGAGTGGAGAGGGATTGAGCAGGGAGTGTCCAGGCAGTGCACAATGCAGGTGCATGAGGTGGAGGATTTCACAGCTCAAAGATGATTGTTGAATGCTGTCCATATGTAGCAGTGCTTCCAGATTGAATTTTCCCCTCCTGTTCTCTTCTTTTTCAACTGTTGTGTAACTCTTACTATGCTATCTAAATTTGTCAATACACTTGTAACAAATCCACACTGGCTAAATACATATAATCTAGCTAATACAGCCTCCCTAGGATGACACAGCCTCTGTCTGATGGTTAAATAGGGTCACAGTATCATGTGATCACTTTCTTAAATTAACCCCCACACTACAAAGATAGTAATAACATTTTTAAACAAACAAATAGTTAGAGGGTAAGCATACCATACACTACAGAAATCTACGACCAATGTGCTATCTACATTGATTGTATCAATTACTGAAGTTCCAATCTGGTTCATGTGTACACACTATACATGTTTTAAATTACTTTTGCCAAACTTCTGGGCAGCCACTTTTGTCAGTCATAACCACCATTCAAATTATTGTAGCTCTGTATGCACTGTACTGATATATATATATCTGGTATGTAATATAAGAAGTATAATCTGTTGTGAAACTCCACCTTCTTAATGTGCCTCACTGGTTAACGTGGATCCGTAAGTGAATATAAAAGAATAAGCACTCATAGTGCATTATCATTTTATAAAAAGTGAGTATTTATTTCCAAACATCCAGCATATTGTACTGATAAAAAATGAGTTTCCAAAAAAACATAAAAAAAATACATAAAAACACTTCAGCACATCCCGTACTAGGTGGACTCTTACCCCAGAGCCGATGGTATACAGCGTGTAAACCATATAGAAGGAGAGCCGGCTTTCTCCACCCACGCTAACTACAGGGGAACAGGTGTCCCAGATTGAGTGTGCAAACCAGCCAACGCGTTTCAATCCTCAGATCTTTATCAACGCTAACGGGGCTCTGACTCTTTCCTCTTTTTAAATTGTGAATCACAATCAATCAAATTGTGTCAGTGAATCACTTCCTCATTATATCAAACTCATCTGTGTGGCCCGATGTGCTCACTAAATTAACACATCTCTGATAGTATCATACACCTATGTGTATTAAAAATATATCAACATGAATTCGCAATTGACCACTTATCACTTTTCTTTTTTCCGATTGACATAATAAAATATAAAATTTTCTGATCCTTACATTTACCGTGCCTATACATATTATCATCACCTGATTACCCTTCTGATGTTCAAATGTGATCTGTTCCAAACTGCACCATACTAATAACATTCACACAAAATTTAATAGGTACTAGACTTTATGTTCTTATATCTATATAATAGCATGATAATCCTATACCCAATCACTGAACATCTATCTGTGCTCATCCATTTGCCCATATAAAGTGTTAAATGTATAATACCCATTACCACGATACCTTTGTGACTTTTCAACCCTTATATGATGTACGGCAGACCCCCCACAAGACCATTCGGCAATAGTATATAGCAGACTACAAATTAACCCATAGTCTCTATGTACCGCGCATTATATAATTCTATTATATAATGTATGACAAATTATAACTATCTATTTCTAGAGAACAATTTTTAACTTTTATAGATCTATCCGGACTAGTAAAACCAGGAAGTTATTATCTATTCTAGAGCACTTCTTTCAATAAACAGGTCATGTTCATATATACACATAAAAACATATAAAAATGCTCACTTCATCTCTATGCAATATTTAAATGGGGGATTCTGGGCTTATTTCAATCCCATGAATTAACAAAGAAAAACAAACCCTCATCCATATCCTGTAATGCTACATAAGGAACCATTTGGTCTCAAAGTCACTGTTCAGACCCTGTGGCAATAAAGTATCCATTGAATATATCAATCTCATTTTGGCCTGAGCTAATTCGATATTGGAGCATCTTTTTCTCCAATCAACATCAATCTTTTTAAACCGCAGAAAAATTCAATATATTTAGTATCACAAGTATGGGCTTTTTTGAAATGGGATGATAGATAATGTAGTTCATAACCCTTTTTAATGTTCCTCAAATGTTGCCCCCTTAACTTTCTAGAGGTTCTACCAATATATTGTTTTTTACATGTATACTGCACAATGTATACACAATTCGTGGAATTACAAGTCATAAAATTCTTAATACTTAGTACTTGACCTGTAGAAGAAGATTGAACCACCTTTCTACTTTTAATTTCTTTTGGATTATTTCTGCATACAGTGCACAACCCACATCTAAAAAAAACCCTTTGTCCTGTTATTATCCGATTTCTGCTTCCTAAGAGGACTCTTAACCAAATGGTTTTTTAAGGGTAGGGGCCTTTCTATAAATAATTCTAGGGTACTCAGAAATAGAGAGGGTCTTTACTAAGAATAGGCCAGTGACGTTTGATGATTTTTCTATATCCCTATGGATAGTATCGTATTGTGTGACAAATGGAATGCCTATTGTTTTTGTGAATTTCTTATGATCTTCCTCCCTATCTCTTGGAACTAGAAATGTATTCCTATCTGTATTGCTGCTCTTCAACTGCCTAAGCAGCTAGCAGTGATAAAGGTACAGCGACACACTAGAGAGCAGACCTCAGAAGCCAAAGGTAATGCCCTAGCAGATGCTGCTCCAAATCAAGCTGCTGTAATGCCACTGAATCCTGTGAACATAAATCATGTGGCCCTAACCCCAATCCCAGACTTATAGACACTCATAAAATTTCAAGAACAA
Source organism: Mixophyes fleayi (assembly GCF_038048845.1). Classification (NCBI taxonomy): domain Eukaryota; kingdom Metazoa; phylum Chordata; class Amphibia; order Anura; family Limnodynastidae; genus Mixophyes; species Mixophyes fleayi. The sequence continues at coordinate 181,489,584 of NC_134402.1, read as the reverse complement.
GCCCCAAATGTTAAAATATAGGCCTGGAAAAGGCTGGGGGCAAAAGAACAAGGAAGCGAATGGCGGTTGCAGGATCACTATTGTTTGCCAAAACCACTGTACCCAGTGATGGCAATAGCCCTTGTGCCATCACATGGTGTCCTTGGACACCATCACATGGTGTCCAAAGACACCATGTTAAAAGACCTGCAAAGAAACTGGGTGGCTCCTGGATTTGCACAAGTTGCACAAGCATATGTATCTCAATGTGTGATATGTGCTTTACACAATCCTGGTAAGACTGTAGAGGTCCCACCCAAAAGTACCTCACAGACTCTGTACCTTTTTGAAAGGCTGCAGATTGACTTTATATTGTTTACAAATATAGTCCTCGTGTGCACTGACCTATTTAGTCACTGGGTGGAGGTGTGGGCTTGCAGAACAGCAATCATTAAAGCAATGGCAAAGAGACAAATTTCAGAAGTAGTATGTCGATATGGGGTTCCAGAAGTGATTGAGAGTGACAGAGATACCCATTTTATTGGAAGGAACTATAGCAGTTTCTAGAGGAAGTGGGTATCACATCAGCACTACACCCCCCCAAAAGTAGTGGGTGGGTAGAAAGGCTGAAAGGTACATTAAAATTGAAAATGCAGAAACTAATGGCAAAAACAGGAAACAATTGATTAATATCCACCACAAGATGTTCTCTTCCATTCCAGATCCAAGCCAGGATCCTAGCAGTCATATGTTGGAACCTGGAGATTGGGATGTTATAAAGAAAACATGTGAGAAAAGCCTGTGAATCCAGGTTTGAAGGAACATGCCAAATCTTATTGACGACTCCCACGGCAGTGAAGAAGCAAAGAAGAGAAACCTGGTTACACGCTTCGCACTGCAAAATCTTCAGACAAGGGGAATCTGAGCAAAATGTATAAGTACAAGTTACTTAAAGGTCCAAGGAACACCAGAGAGTGGTGTTCAATGCTATTAGCAGGAGGTATATTGATTGCAAGTTATTTTCTTTTTTTGTAGGCTGTAGGGGCTTATCAGTCTACAAAAGAAAACCAGGCCTGGAAGAACCAGACTCACGCCAATAGCAGTATAGAGATCATTATACATAATGAGAAAAATTCCAATATGAAAGTTCAACTCAAACACATAAAGGAAAGAGCAACCCATGACTGTAGGGATTTACGCCCAATACACAAATATATTGGTGAGTATTGTGGAAACAATCCTGAAGCAAGGTGTATCAGATGGTGCCAGAGCCCCACAAAGAGCCCAGTTTTGTATATTTTTCATTAATGACACAGATGACCAAGAGAGAATAATTGATGAACACTTACAAGAAATAAGAGACATGAAATATAAATTTTCAAAGGAGCACACTGAAGATGCTTATCTAGAAGGATGGTTTATATGGCTGAACCTGGCCAATTGGCTCAAGGGTATAGGAGTATGGATATCAGGTCTGATACTGATTTTGTATTTCAAGGACTGTTACTAATCCTTATTGCTTATATATGTATATACACTTAAAAAACTAATGATGTGGCTTATCAACAAATGTATTAAAGCTAAGGGGTTCCTCTTCCAGAAAAATTAAAGCTACCACACCTGTCTTAACTGTCGTACTGTACACCCCGATAAAGAAATGTGGTTTGTGTGAAACCCCAAGAACCACTGCCATTTGTTCAACATGCTCATTACTGAAAACTATCCTTATGAAGATGTACAGCATAATGGACAATCCCTCCTATAGTGAAAAAAGTAACATATAACATTTGTTAAGTGCACTATGTATTTTTTCCTTCCTGTTCCTTTTTCCTTTCCCATGAAATCCATAGTTAGGGTGAGATTCTATTTGGTACGGCCACTTGGCTTGAATGAATCTACAAGATTCCATTGTATAAAACCTTTTGGGAATTATATTGTGAAGTAGGGTCTACACAGGAGCCAAATAGGACTAAAGGCAGGGTATAGTTTAGAGGTTCTAGATTAAAAGAAGAATCAAAAGAAGGGAATGACAGTGTATTTTATATGAAATGTAGTGTATGTTTAAGAATGTTTCACATTTTAATATGCTCAGGGATATATGTATATATTTTAGAATTTGTAAGAAGTTTTGCAGAGGATGTTAGAAGCAGAGATGGCATTTGCAGAAGTAGCTGATTACAAATAATGGTGCTCCCTTTAAGAGTCTTGGAAAATTGCACCATAAAGCTAGAACAAGTACAACCCCAGGCTTGTCAGGAAACTGATCTTGTGACTCATCAACTGTTTTTGCACATCAACGAGTTCTTCGGAAGTACTATAAAAATGTGTAACCTGGTATGCATTAAACAGAGCAGAATATTCAGACAACCACTGACTGTGTTGTGTAATTCTCATTCTCCGGCCGTAAAAAAGGAAAAAAAGGGATCATCCTCTCTGCTTGTGTATGGATCAAGCATCAGTCCATTGGTAGCCCTAAACTTTCCCTGCGATCTTCTTTCGGCACATTCACACACAGGTGTCCCACATGGGTGTAACTGGTTTGTTTTGCTGTGATTTGTTTGAAGTGCTTGGGTGGAGAATAAAGACACTGTTTATATTTGTGGGCAGGATCACCAATGCCAGTAAGTGGTCAGCTAGTAGTCAGGGAACTAATGTTCTGCCAGATGTAGGTGGTGGGAGATTTTGGGATAATTTTGCTGGATATGACTGCCGTACCTTGGCTGAAACTATTTAGCCATCGTGACAACTGCTGTGACAATAGTGAAATGGTTCAGCAAACCTATGTGAGATTCCAGTGTATGCTGTACTTTATCACAATATATATATATATATATATATATATATATATATATATATATATATATATATATAAACATATACATATATATATATATATATATATATATATATATATATATATATATGTTTATACATATATATATTTTCTGGACTCCTTTCACAGGTATAAAAAGAACAATATAACATAGTAACATAGTAACATAGTTGATGAGGTTGAAAAAAGACACCAGTCCATCAAGTTCAACCTATTTTGGATCTCCTGCGATCCTGCACTTATATTTGAAATTAATCCAGAGTAAGCAACCGCCAATCTGTTTCAATTGTGAAAATCCCCCCAGACTCAATGTTGCAGTCCTATTTTTACCCTATATCCACTACTATCCTTCATTTTAAATTAACGGTCGTATCCCTGGATACACCTTTCCACTAAAAAAAATTCTAACCCTTTCTTAAACAAATCTATTAAATCTGCCATCACAACCTTCCCTGGCAATGAATTCCATATCTTGACTGCCCTTACTGTAAATAACCCCTTCCTTTGCTGGTTGTGAAATTTCCTCACCTCTAACCTTAGGGGATGACCACGTGTCCTGTGTATGGTCCTTGGGGTAAAAAGTTCCCATGAAAGCTCTCTGTATTGACCCCTAATGTATTTATACATAGTAATCATATCTCCCCTTAGACGCCTCTTTTCTAAAGTAAACATGCCTAAACTGGCTAACCTTTCCTCATAACTTAATGACTCCATACCCTTTATCAATTTTGTCGCCCTTCTCTGAACCCTTTCTAGTTCCAAATTATCTTTTTTATAGAGTGGTGCCCAGAACTGTACTGCATATTCAAGATGAGGTCTTACCAACGATTTATACAGTGGCAAAATTACACTGTCTTCCCTTGCATCTATGCCCCTTTTTATGCATGCCAATACTTTATTTGCCCTTGCAGCTGCTGCTTGACATTGAGCACTATTGCTAAGTCTACTGTCTACGAGCACTCCCAAATCCTTTTCCATTATAGATTCTCCTAAATTAATTCCATTTAATTTATAGATTGCGTTCTTGTTTTTGATCCCTGAGTGCATAACCTTACATTTATCTATGTTAAACCTCATATTCCGTTTGGCCGCCCAATCCTCCAGTTTATTTAAGTCCCTCTGTAGAGAAGCTACATCTTGCTCTGATTTTATTACCTTACAGAGTTTAGTGTCATCTGCAAAAATAGAAACTTTACTCTCTAAACCATCACCAAGGTCATTAATAAATATATTAAAAAGGAGTGGTCCCAGCACGGAACCTTGAGGTACTCCACTTAAGACTTTTGACCAATTAGAAAATGTTTCATTTATCACAACTCTCTGTTCCCTATTCTCTAACCAGTTTTCGATCCAAGTACAAATTTTGATTCCTAGACCCAGTTCCCTTATTTTGTAAACCAACCTCTTGTGTGGCACTGTATCAAAGGCCTTTGCAAAATCTAAGTAGACCACATCTACTGTCCTGCCCTGGTCTAAGTTCCCACTAACTTCCTCACAGAAACTAATTAGATTAGTTTGACATGACCTATCCCTCACAAATTCATGTTGATTCCCACTAATAATTTTTTTGCGTACCAAGTAATCCTGAATACTGTCCCTTAAAATACCTTCCAGTAGTTTCCCCACTATTGATGTCAGGCTTACAGGTCTATAATTCTCTGGTTGTGATCTCGTCCCCTTTTTAAACAACGGCACCACATCTGCTATTCGCCAATCCCTTGGTACTGAGCCTGATGAGATTGAATCTCTGAAAACTAAGAATAGCGGTCTAGCTATTTCCGAGTTTAACTCCATAAGGACCCTTGGGTGTATGCCATCTGGACCTGGAGCTTTATTTATCTTAATATTCTTCAGTCGCCTTTGGACTTCTTCCTCTGACAACCAAGTATTAATTAATGGCATGGTTTCATTGCCATTTTTATGTATTACTCCTGCCATTTGTTCCTCTCTGGTAAATACTGAAGAAAAGAACGTGTTTAATACCTCTGCTTTTTGCTTAGTATCATTTATCAATTCACCCATCTCACTTCTTAGGGGTCCTATATTATCTTTTTTAATCCTTTTGCCATTTATATACTTAAAAAACTTTTTGGGGTTTGTCTTACTTTCTTTTGCAACGTGCCTTTCATTTTCTAATTTAGCCAATCTAATTTCCTTTTTGCATGTTTTATTACATTCCTTGTACCTACGGAAGGACTCCTCTGACCCTTCAGACTTAAACAATTTAAATGCACGCTTCTTCCTTTGAATTTCTTCCCTTACCTTTTTATTTAGCCACATTGGTTTAGACTTAATTCTTTTACATTTATTTCCCTTAGGAATGAACTTATAAGTGTATGTTTCCAACAACATTTTAAAGACAGCCCACATTTCTTCCGTATTTTTTCCTTCAAAGGCTTTGTCCCAGTCTATGCTCTATGACATGTCAAATTATTTTATGAGAGGGGTCTTTGTTAATGTGGTCCTGAATATTACTAGTTTGACATAGATCAACCAATCTGATTGAAGAGGCGTGTGGTGCAACTTGGTAGAACTGAAGACAACTAGACTTCAAAACAGGCACAATACCTGTGTTAACCTGCTGCTAACTCCTTATATGTCATATGTCTTGCACACAAATTGACTTTCAAATACACTCATCCTTTGATTTTGGGCTAAATCTTATACAGAAGTTCTACAAAGATGAATATCTACTAGGGTGTCTTCCTAGTCTAGAGAACTTCTTGCATAGAAATTTAGGACATAAATACATTTTGTGCTGTGGGAAGCTTACGGTTAAGCTATAAATCTGTCCAATTCATTTAAAAGGATTTATGTAATGGAAAGTGGCATGTCTCTAATGTGCATAAAATTGCATGTTTACCCAGATTATTTTGCGTTCCCTCTGCATATTAAACACTGCAGACAGTTATGCAAAAAGTGCTAAGTGTGTATGTGGTAGGGAATTTAGACTGTAAGCTCCAATGGGGTATTCAGTGATGTCATTGATTACATATAATAGCAGCTGAGTGCACCAAAGATTGCTGCCTCACCTTCTTGAACATTATAAGATATATATAGAGTCCAAATGGGAGAAACACACTATATTAAAAAAGTATTATTGTTATAAATAATAAACTGCTCATATGACACTCATTTACTAATTAGCATTAATAACTCAGAAAGTAAAGTTCTCTTCATTTCAAGAGTAATATTTAAGGAGTTTGTCATTCTTATTAATTTGCTTTATTTGTACCATACCCCTGTCCAGGTGCATCTTATGATGCCTAGGATATGGATATGACAGCCAACAGAAAAAAGTGCCTTGAGCACATGCACGTATGTAAAGTAGTAAAACCTTTGCAATATCACCACCTCGTAAATCTCATTTAAATATTTTGAGCACAGAGATCATACATTGTGTGTTCACTTTTATACTGTTCCAGATGAATGTCTGAAATGGTCAGTATCCACATTAGAGATGCTTGGCCTCAGTTTTCCGAAAACCGAACCCATCCGAACATCGCAGATCCGAGTACCGAGCCGAGCCTGCTTGGTACTTTCATGCACTCTCGGAAATCAAAAGAAGGCAAAATGTCATTGTTGCGTCATCAGATCTTGCGAGTTTTGGATTCTATAAGTATCGCCCTCCATGGAGATCCGGCACTGTTTCACAGACAGACACAGAAGGAGTAGCAGCTTTCTTGGCAGTCTCCAGTGCAGCTATAACCGAAAGAGGAAGGCTGGCAGTGTTCTTGGCAGTCTCCAGTGATATTGTACTGTGCCATAGCTCACACTGAAACAGGAAGGAAGGCAGTGTTCTTCTTATCAGTCTCCAGTGACATTGCTTTTACAGAAACAGGAGGGGTGACAGTGGTCTTGGCAGTCTCCAGTGACATTGTACTGTGCCATAGCTCACACTGAAATAGGAGGGAAGGCAGTGTTCTTGTCACTCTCCAGTCTCCAATCACATTGTTCTTGTCACTCTCCAGTCTCAGTGCCATTAGTCACACAAAAACAGAGGTAGCAGTGTTCTTGTCACTCTCCAGTCTCCAGTCACATTGTACTTGTCACTCTCCAGTTTCAGTGCCATTGCTCAGTGCCATTGGTCCCACAGAAGCAGGGGTAGCATTGTTCTTATCACTCTCCAGTGTCCAGTTACATTGTTCTTGTCACTCTGCAGTCTCAGTGCCATTGCTTAGTGCCATTGGTCACACAGAAACAGGGGTTGCAGTGTTCTTGTCACTCTCCAGTCTCCAGTCACATTGCTCGTTGCCATTGCTTTACACAGAAACAGAAGGGGTAGCAGAGTTCCCATCAGTCTCCAGTGCCATATCTCAGCTGTATCGATATGGCAGCCAGATGCTGGCAGGAGTCATAATGAGACTAATCCATCTACATATTCTACTAAAACCTATGCTCAAGGGAATAGTGGGTTTAAGTCAGGGAAGCTGAAAACATGAAATTAACAACATGCCATTCTACCTAAAATATTAATAAGCATTCCAGCATCAGCTAGCTCCCTTCTCTCAGCTAGATCCCACCACCTGCAATTTACACTGTCATCATCCTCACCCTCATCAGTGTGTACATCATCCTCACACAATATTAATTCATCCCCATTGGAATTTACCATTATAGATGTCTCTGTACTTTGATGTCTTTGCCTGTAAAGGTCTTCCTCGTGGAAAATGTAGTTCATTTACGGCACAGCTGTCACAATTTTTGGGCCATTATTTTAGACCAGACCAGGGGGTAAATGTATGAACGTGCGGGTTCTTCAACACCCGCGTGTTCAGCGTGTTTGGCGATTAAATTTCAAGCGGCGCTGCATTGTAAAGGGAAGTTTAATCGCCGAACACGCTGAACACGCGGGTGTTGAAGAACCCGCACGTTCATACATTTACCCCCTGGTCTGGTCTAAAATCATGGCCCAAAAATCGTGACAGCTGTGCCGTAAATGAACTACATTTTCCACGAGGAAGACCTTTACAGGCAAAAACATCAAAGTACAGAGACATCTATAATGGTAAATTCCAGTGGGGATGAATTAATATTGTGTGAGGATGATGTACACACTGATGAGGGTGAGGATGATGACAGTGTAAATTGCAGGTGGTGGGATCTAGCTGAGAGAAGGGAGCTAGCTGATGCTGGAATGCTTATTAATATTTTAGGTAGAATGGCATGTTGTTAATTCCATGTTTTCAGCTTCCCTGACTTAAACCCACTATTCCCTTGAGCATAGGTTTTAGTAGAATATGTAGATGGATTAGTATCAATATGACTCATGCCAGCATCTGTGTCACGATTTTTGGGCCATTATTTTAGACCAGACCAGGGGGTAAATGTATGAACGTGCAGGTTCTTCAACACCCGCGTGTTCAGCGTGTTCGGCGATTAAACTTCCCTTTACAATGCAGCGCCGCTTGAAATTTAATCGCCGAACACGCTGAACACGCGGGTGTTGAAGAACCCGCACGTTCATACATTTACCCCCAGATCTCATTTGCATCACCACTGGGTCCTTGGGAAAGCTAAGTTTTTCCTAGCAGCAGTTGCATGAGAAACTAAAGGAGGAGACGTTGTCATGTCATGTAATACTTGATCTGTCAACTTGCTGACCAGGAGCTGATTTCATCTCCAGAGAACTAGGTCAGTTGGTAAGAAAGAGAAGACATAGCTCTTAAACGCTCAAGCACAGTTGCCAAAATGTAGTGATTTGATTTCAAAATGCTGATAACTCTTCGATCCTGGCAAAGCGAATAAAGTTCTTCATCTACTAGTCCGACATACTTAATGTAATTTCCTTGTTTCATCTCCTCCTTCAATTTCTCGCAGTGCTTTTCCAAAACTCTAATTAGGGGAATCACTTGATCAAGCTAGCATTGTCTGAACTCCCTTCACAGGTGAATGCTTCCAGTGATTTCAGCACCTTGCACAACACGGAAAGTATATTCCACTGCACTGGACTGAAGTACATTCACCCTCAAATTCTATTCTTCTGACAGCTGCTGCAATCTCCTACATGCTGTTGCAGAATGACTAAAATGACCCGAAATATCTGGGGACACAGACGCATCCCCTGCATGTCACTATCATTTTTTAAAAAGCTCTGTACCAACAAGTTGATTGTGTGAGCAAAACAGGGAATGTGATGGAATTCTCACCGCTGCGATGCTCTGAAAATATTGGTGGCGTTATCACAAATTACATATCCTCAGAAAAGTCCAAGTGATAAGCCATGTTGTAATGACAAGCCTTAGTTTTTCAAACAGGCTGTCAGCGGTATGCCTCTTAGTGTAGCTGGTAATAAACAAATGTAGGATACCACTTTGTATTTGCTAAAGGATGAGGGGGATATTTGTGTAGCTGACGACGGTGCTAATGAGGATGTTGATGAGGATGATGATGAGGATGGCGTTGTTTGTGTAAGTCCTGCATCTTTGCTTGTTATTGTACTACTAGGGAGGGATCCCTGGTCCTGTTTGCAGCTCCTGCAATCACCAGGAGGTGAGCGCATAATCTCCATCTTTTTTCCAATTGTGTGTCTATATCCATTTGATTTGCTGCTCCCCCCTGAACTGCAAGGTAGTAATCTTATGACAACAAGATGTCAAATCAATATAGAGACCCATTAGGTCTGAGATCCACACGCGAGTACACATCTAATGTCATCTTTCCCACTACACTTAAATCCAATATACCTAATACTCAAGGGAAGAATTATTGTCTCCAACTACTTGAATTTGAGAAATTAATATATAAAGAAATACGCACTTGGTGGGATATTCACAGTTTAGAGAAATACTTATCTGAAAACATAATACCTAGGGGTTTGAAACTTGAGAAAATTCCCTTCTGTTATAATGACAATCCCACCTTTCTGAGTGAGTGGCAGGCCATTCTTAATGATTGTTCCTCCCGTCTCATCTCCTTACTTATCTCTCAGCATAAACAACATTTGAGTGTATTAGAAAATAGAATAAACTCTATAGATTCAGAACTTAGCCCTCTCATGGAAGAACCAGTATTTGATGATCTCTTAAAACTGATGAAAAGTAGATTAGAACATAAAGAAAAAGAGATCATACACACCAAGAAAACTAAGTACAGTCGAGACAAATTTGGATTCAAACATAAATCCACAAAAAATTCCCAAGCAGGAAATAACAAACCCCCCTTAAAAAATAGACGGCCCTTCGGCTATTAATCACTATCACCAATGTATTGGTAAAACAATACATGAATCACCTAAGAAATTTCAATTCAACAACCGGAAAACTTACCGTAAATTAGGATTAACATATCAGCAGTACATGAAACTGATCCATCAAAAACCAAAGATACGAACCAATACTGACCAACTAAATAATATTATTGATACCACAGAAGATACTTCACACTCATCATGTAGTGAACCAAGTCTGGAATATCAAAGACTTGCCATCAAATCCTTTGGAAGTTGTTGGCAACATGATCTTACCACACACTTAGAATCCCCTATAACCACACAAGATCTAGTGATGACACCTAAATGCATCAATTCAGATCTTCAATCCTACTCTCCCACAACAAATACGAGTATGACACTATACTCCACCCCATTGAGTAAACCCACATTGTTTCACACCACTCCACATGATTCTTCCACCATCGATGCAGAACCACAAAATCCCATTTCACAACTGAGTAATTTTTTAGGTCTGGGACCGAGATTCACAGAGAAATATCTACAAACAAAACCTCATCCCCTCAAAAGAAAGGTAAAATAACTCGAAGAGGATGCAGGGGAGGGCACATCCTCCACCCATCCTCTGTCATTAAGAACACAATTGAACCAATAGGAATTTTTAACCTCAGTAACCACATATTGTCTACAGATGAGATCAGTGTTTTAAACAAAGGGCTAAAATTCGCTCCCACCAACAGATTGAATAAATTTGAGACGTACATTGATGTTCATAAATTTATCAGGAAACTGACACTTAAAAGGTTTTTTCAGAAAACCCCTTTAGAAAAATCAGTACAACATGCTTCCACTCCAGAAACATACAAGCATACAAACCTCAAACCACCTTCTTCATTTTATCCTAAGCAGACCAAAAGTAATGAAATAATTACATATGAAACAATGGTGTTAGCAGACTTGGAAAAACTAGATACACGGAAACACCGTTTACAGGTTAATCTAGATAAAAAAAGAGATGCTAGCCCTCAGTCAGCTACAAAAATGAGAACAGATCACAATTAAACCAGCTGACAAAGGGGGGGGGGGCATCGTCCTTCTAAACAAAGAGGATTATATCAATGAAACCAACCGACTTCTTTCCGATTGTAACACCTATCAGAAACTGGACCATGATTCAACTGATTCATTCTCAAAAGAACTTGTCTCCATCCTTAAACATGGACAGGAAGTAGGTATCATAAATTTACGTGAATATCAATATATACACAATTCACACCCAGTAATCCCAGTAATATACTACCTCCCCAAAATTCATAAACATCTCACTAACCCACCTGGTAGACCGATCATTTCGGGTATAGGTTCAATTACAGCCAATTTATCACACTATATTGATACATTTTTACAACCCTATGTCACCAAACAGAAAGCATATCTGAAGGATACCACCCATGTATGGCAGCTCTTAGAAGAAATCACTTGGACACCAGAGTATTGGCTAGTGACGTGCGATGTGTCATCACTGTATACAGTAATTAAGCATGAGCTAGGATTACAGAGCATCAGACACTTTTTAGAAAGTGACCCTTCCCTAGATAGCAATCAAATTGAATTTCTTCTCACTAATATAAATTTCATTTTAACCCATAACTACTTTTGGTTCCATGATCAGTTTTATCTTCAGATAGAAGGAACAGCTATGGGCACCAGGTTTGCGCCCAGCTATGCTAATCTATACATGAGTTACTGGGAAGACCATTACATTTGGGCCAACAATGGCTGGGCGGCAAACCTGGTGCTCTGGAAAAGATATATTGATGATGTGCTGATCATTTGGAAGGGATCTGAGAATGACATATCTCAGTTTTTAAGACAGATAAATGACAACCAATTTGGTCTCCAATTCACAGCCAATCACAGTCGTCTATCAATTGAGTTTTTAGATCTCGAGATATTCATTCAGAATGAACAACTAGCCACCCGTACATTTAGAAAGCAAGTAGATGTAAACAGTTTCATCCTATCCAACAGCAACCACCATCCTAATTGGCTAAAGAGTATTCCCTTAAGCCAGTTCATACGTATTCGCCGCAACTGCACAAATATGAATGATTACATTACACAGAGTAATATCATGAAACAACAGTTTCTAGAAAAACAATACAACGATAAAATTGTAGACGAGGCCTATCAGAAAGTGAAGAGTACAAGTAGGAACGACCTTTTGAAGTACAAGAATACACTAGAGACAAATGGCACTATATCTCCAAAGATAAACGTACCAGAACCCATTTACTTTGTTTCCAACTACTCAGGAGATGCAATCCACATTAAGATAATTCTGAACAAGCATTGGAATATCCTCAAACAAGATTCAGTATTAGGCCCGATACTTCCCAAGTACCCGCAACTGGTTTTCAAAAAGCTTGATATCAAAAAATCGATCACATCTACCTACATCCCTGTCAATATTCAACGTACAGATTCAAACTGGCTCAGTCAACAGATACCCACAAAAGGTTTTTTCTATTGTGGGACATGCTCCAACTGTAAAACGTTAAAATGCAGAAGTACCAAACCTGTTATTGAATACGTATCGACCTCCAATGGGAAAACCTTAAAAATTCAAGAGTTCATCACTTGCAATAGTATGAATGTGGTCTATTTATTACAATGCCAATGTGGCAAACAGTACATCGATAGAACGATTAGGACCCTCAAAACTAGGATCAGGGAACACCTGAGGAATATTAGAATAGGTTTTGAGAATCACCACCTATCCAAACATTACAAGGACACCCATAATTGTAGCCATTAAGGTACATCCTTTATTGGTATCAAACAAGTGACTCAAAACTGGAGAGGGGGTAACATAATACCAAAACTGAATAGGGAGGAATCCAAAGCCATTTATTTGGTCAGAACCCTCACTCCAAATGGACTGAATATAGAACTAGATCTCACCTTGCATTGACGGCTAGAGTCTTCCTTATGGTAGTGCCATCTGCACAACACCTTGCCAAACCAGGCGTTGTTCCATTTGAGAGGAGCAAGTCCTACGGCCATATCACCTTGGCCATGCCCCAACCCACCCGAACTTGGAAGCCAAGCAAGGCGGAGCTAGGTAAGTAACGGGATAGGAGACTACTCGAGAACACCTAGTGCAGTAGGAACTCATCTCCCCATTTGGACAATGTCAATACTGGTGTATACGGGCAGGTGGCTGTGCAAAGAAGCATACTGGTACCAACATTACAACTGTGTATGTTGTTATTATAACACCATACACTGAACAGTCGTGAAATCATATATACAACTGAAAGAGAGTACATCACAAACATTCTGTTCATTAGGCGTCGTTGTATGAAGGGAATGCAATGGATGATTATTATTATCATGTTCCCAACCATGCACAAATTCATAATTATCTGTAGACATCCTTGTGCATTCAATTCAGTATATTAACTAGCCAGTATACGTATTAATTTATATGTGTATAAAACTAAGACCATCTTTGTCAATATCCTTATAAACAATATTGTCTAGACATGTCAAGGTGGTAATTCAAGATAAATGTATTTATATTGTGTGTTTGTATATTGTGCATACATGTGTATATAATAACCCTCAACTTTGCACTTTATATTTATTTGCCAAACAAACACATAATTACATTATGCACACAATTGGGCTATTATAAGAGTTACCTCGAGATATATGTTACACGTATGTAGCCAGAAGGTTGTGACATGAACTTTGGTTTAACACCTTTATATTATAGTTTTATTCTGCACTATGGTTCCCAGGACTTATGGAGTTTGAGCATATAAACATCTGAAAAATTAAGGCATACCACGGACCAAAGATAGACCAATAGCGCGATTACCCAATCAGAGGTCAACATACAACTGGGAGCTCTATAAATAAACACCCACCAACATTGGAATCATCTCCCTTGAGAAAGTCTTCTAAGACGAAACGCGTTGGAACTCCGCCCCCATCCATCTATTGGCCAATAGCAACCGACCGGAAGTGACCTCAGACGCGCAAGTCAGGACCGGAAGCGAGTCGCACGCTTCATGTGGACCGCTTATTCACCCTCACAGTAGTGGAATTGATCACCCACTGCTGTTTGTATTATTTGGAACCTCACTTTGTACGCCGCAATCCATCAGCGGGACCGCTACGAGAGACTGACCCCATTATCCACGGTTCACGCAATCGCAAGTATTAGTCTCACCAGTGTGTGGGATACATATTAACCTAATACCATCTCTTCATTAGGTATATTATTTACATTACACCCTCCGTTATCGCTACCTCTTTATCATAAGGACGTGATTATTCACGTCTATTTTCAACCCAGGATTCATTAGAGACATCATGCAAATGTGATTAAACCTTGGGCAACCATTCTGTTAAATTAGGACACCTTGTAACATCCGAATATCTACCCATTGGAAGTTTGGACTATGTTGAAATACTAATCTTACATCCATTCGGCTGCACCACAAAAATTATTATGGTTTTGGATTCTTTTTTAGCTTATTCAAATATATGTCATTTTTATTCTTGGAACCAATTTATTGTTTTTTATTGTCTGCTATCTCTAACCTTGGTCTATCCAGGGCAGCACTTGTACATGTAACTATGTGTTTTAGAAAATATTCCATTGCTTTTTATCTCTTTTAGCTTACAATGTATAGGGACAAATAAACAAGTTATTTATGCCATAAAGTATTGGTTTATGATAGAGGTTACCCACACCATATATCTGGTACATCATACAACAAAAATTATTATTATTTACAATCATTTAGCCAGTGAAAATCTTTGCTTGTTATTGTACTACTAGGGAGGGATCCCTAGTCCTGTTTGCAGCTCCTGCAATCACCAGGAGGTGAGCGCATAATCTCCATCTTTTTTCCAAGTCCTGCACCAGTGGAAGCAGTTCTTGCAGTGATAAAAAGAAGGCCATTGTCATGACGTTATCAGAAACCACATATCTTCAGGAGAGTCCAAGTGGGATAAGCCATGTTGCAATGACATTGCTTAGTTTTTCAAACAGGTTGTCAGTGGTATGCCTCTTAGTGAAGCATGTGATACACAGAATATCCTGTCTCTGAAAGATCTGGCACTGTTTGTTAGATGCTGCTGCTGTTCCTGCTGCTGTAGGCAATTCAACAATCGAGTAGGCTGTCACAGTCACATAAACATTTGTTTTCCCAGTTCCGCTTGTCGACATATTTGAGGTTACGTGTAAAGTGAGTAGAATGGCATTTTGTAGCCCAATAATTTTCTTTTTTTGAAATCTCCTGGTGCAGGTGAAGAATTGCTTGTCTAGTAAAATGGTGTCAAGATGGAATTTGGTAACAGGGACTCAGGACCTCAATTAACTGTCTAGAACCTGCCGCATTAATGTAGCATATTGGCCGCAGATCTAATACTAGCATAGTCGCTATGGCGCCTGTGATCTATGTGCAACTGGGTGATGGCTGTCATACTTGATTCCTCTTGCAAATGATTTTTTAACAGTCGATTGTTGTAAACTACTAGTAGTTTTCTTCTTGGTCTGCTTCTGGGTTGAAGATCACCCCCCAGCAGCAGGAGCAGCAGCAGCGGGTCTAACACTCAAGGATTCTTCTGAGGAATCCTGGATAGTGGAGGAGTCATCTAGCCTTAGCAACTTGGATGCAGGACTAACTCTGATCATTAGTGAGGATATTGATTATGAAGGTGTTGGGGGTGTAAATTGCAGGTGGGATTTAGCTAAGAGAAGGAAGCTAGCTGATGCTGGACTGCTTGTTATTTTTTTAGCATAAGTTTCAGATTTTCCCAAGAGCTTGTCATGAACTCGTTTCAAATGGCGTAACATGGAAGAGGTTCCTAGATGGTTAAGGTCCCTACCTCTACTGACTGTGGCTTTACAAATACTACAAATGGCTAGAAAACTGTTGTCAGGATTTGGGTAAAAATAATTCCACACATGCAAGAACTGCTTCCACTGGTGCATGGCTTGCCACTGTAGAGTTCATTAACAACACTGTTTTCATAGCTGCCTTAAGCTTGTTGGTAGCTTGTTTTGTGGGGTCCCAAAACAAACCAAGCACTTCAGCTACAAAACTGGCACTCCTTGTCACTGAAGTGATTGGTTTGTTAAATTGTGAATTTTTAGGATCCAACATAAGGGTGGGTGAGAGGTTCTAAGGACAATTCTATCTTACACCACTTTTCTTTCCTGACACTGCTGTGTGGCACTGGCAGTGTTTCCTATATGTGAAATAAACTGTTGTGTGTTTGTGCCACTGGTCTAACCAGCCTCTTGCTGCAGTCTTACAGTTCACTGACAGCACTTACCTTAGCTGCCTTAAACCCATTGTTAGCTTGTTTTGTGGGGGCCCAAACAAACCAAGCACTTCAGACAGAAAAGTAGCAGTCGCTGAAGTTTGTTAAACCTTTTTAACATATGGGTGGGTGGAAGATCCTAAGAACAATTCCATCTTGCACCACTTTTTTGTTTTTTTCTGCCACTGCTGTGAGGCAATGTTTCCTATATGTGATATAAACTGCCGTGTGTTTGTGTTGTTGCTCTGTCGCTCAGCATCCAGCCAGCTCGCTGTAGTCTTTGGCCAAAACTGTATGAAAATCATATTGTGACCTGTGAGGTTGTCAAAATTGAATGGAAGTGACTGAAAATTAGTGTTATTGAGGATAATTTAATTCCTATTTAGCACATCATTGTGTTTGTTTCATTATCAGGTGTTTGTTTATTTAAAGTAATAAAAAGGCAGCTAGTTACCTTTATGAAAACCATATTAGGCAGCTGCAACTTATTATTTTTTGATGAGTTTGTGCAAGGACTTATTAATTACAACAAGAATTTTTCTTTGAGGTGATTTAGTATGATGATGTATTAACGAATTTGTTTACTGCCAAGGTTCTCAACCAGTGGAACGTTTTACCTACAGCTGATAACTCAATTTTTAAAAACAAATGTTTTAGTGAATAATAAAACATATCCAAAACTAATCAGAAAGTGCATTTTTAAAACATTCAAATGCTTTAGGAGTGGTGTTGTCTAATTTTGCTCAGATTAGAGGGTACTTTGAATAAATGTATACACTCGAGTTCTTGATAAACATTTATGATCACACAGCTGTGAATGTTGCAAAAATATAATGTACTTTCGAAATACATTTATTTTAACATTTTTTTCCTAAAGTAACTGCCGTTACTTTGTTAGTTTTGTAGTGAGCCCAGACTGCTATTTGCAAATGTACCTCAGTGTTATTAATGAGTTCAAACACTGTGCAGACCAAAATATAATTATCTTTTATTTTCAGTGACATTAATTACATCCTTGCGTTCTGCACGTAAGCACATTTTAAGAAAGTAACTGTTGCATTAACCATCTATTGAGTTCTGTATTGCAATCCTTAGATTTAAAGGTGTATTATCGTGAAAATAACAATCATTTGATTTGATGTGAGGATTTCCTCTACAATGCAACAAAAGGGTTTTCAGGTGAAGCTTTTCTCTTTTTTTTTTTCCAAAACATAAAAGTCACATATAATCATATATATCATAATCATGGCCTGGACTTCAAGCAGCATGGATACATAATTTCTAAACTCCGTCTTTTGCTTCTGTGTGGTGTCCTTACAGAAAGGGAATTATTGCTGACCTTGGTGCTTGGTCCTCTCCCAAATCGGTCGTAAGATCTGTTTGCAGGGTAACGGAAAAGTGACTGCTTCTGATTGGCCAATTGTCCATTAAAACTCATTAATGGAGGAGAAAAACTACTATCCTGAGTTGCCGGTGCCATTTTATATTACACAAATAATTCAGTTCTTCACCTTTTTTCAAAGCAAATGTATACTATCAAATAGAATCTAGTCATTGATTATATTTTCAATAAGGTTTGCACATGTAACTCATTTCATAACATTTATACTCAGTATAACAGTCTATTAGTTCAATGTTACTTGCTACATCTACATATGGTGCAATATTTGTTCATATTCACGCAATAAATTTAAATATAGTACCTTTTAAAGATAGGAGTATTATTGGGTTTTTTTCAGATAGAAGAGCTCAATATGTGGGAGTGTGTATTTATGTACTTATGAGAAATATAATATGAATATATATGTTCAAAGTAGGGACTTCTTGGCAAGGGAGTTCTGCAAACCAACTCCTCACTAGTTTTTCATTTTAATAGCATAGTATGGTCAATGTGAATCTGGTGAAGTAATATCAGGATGGTTACCCTTAGCATAGTAAGTTTAGTTATCTGTGACTGTATGAATTGTTTTTGCGCTAGGGTGCACCTAGTGCCTACACACGAGGGCGATATTAAAAAAAAACAAAAAACAGCAAATCAGTGGCTGGAGTACATGAAAAGCAATGGATCACCTATATGTCTATAGTACATTGCATCAGGCAATATGGATGTGATCCCACTGACAGAAGACCCTGTGACATTGCAATAGTACTTCAAGAATTCTGACCCAACCCCTTCTGTTTGGTAGATGGTGAGTGAAACTCTTGTAGCTCAGATCATTCTGTTTAATAGGAGAGGAGAAGGAGAAGCAGCAAAGCTACTCTTAGAGGTATACACGTATAGGAAGAGAACTCCTTTCAACGCAGATATGTAGGAGAGTCTGTCAAAGCTTGAAAAGGACCTGAATATAAACTTGACCAGGTAA
Organism: Mixophyes fleayi; assembly: GCF_038048845.1. Classification (NCBI taxonomy): domain Eukaryota; kingdom Metazoa; phylum Chordata; class Amphibia; order Anura; family Limnodynastidae; genus Mixophyes; species Mixophyes fleayi. The sequence continues at coordinate 181,470,893 of NC_134402.1, read as the reverse complement.
GATATCAGAGGTAAGTTGGCTAGGAATGTGCCTGTGATGGTTACCAAAGAGATGTGTACATCACTGGAATTCCATAGTGAAATATGTGACAAAGTTGGTATATTAAAATACAACCCCTATGTTTTTCAAGGCTGTATGCAGAAATCTCTGTAAGAAGGTCTGACTGTCTAAGAAAGTTTGCAACTGTGTGGAGCTAAACATCCTATCCACCCCAAGTCAACTAAATAATGAAAGCATGTAGCCACACTTGACAAATAATGAACTTGAAACACAAGTTAGGTCAAGATGACAAGTTTATCAGACATGATATCAGTGAATACAAAGATCACTATAAACTGGCTGAAAACACTTTACAGCTGACAAAAATCAGCAAACTTCTGTTTTGCCATAGAAAAGGGAATCAATCTATATAAAGGAAAGTCTCTCGAAGAGATGGATTTTCCTACAGAAGGTAATTTTATTTTGTTTTGAATAGTGTGTGAGCAGGTGTTTCATGCAGTAAGATTGTAATACAGTTAAACAGAGACATTCAGGGCCTGATTCATTAAGGAATGCAAAATAAACATAATATTTTTTTTAACATGCATGTAAATCATGCATACGCAAGTCTGTTTTCAAGTAATGGCTTATCTGAAGATATGTCTGTAAATACGGGTCTAGGTCCGCTTAGTCTGCAGGGCTCACTTAAAACAGTTGTGTGTTCCTTGCTGTTCTTAACATCTGTATTTGAGTTTGGAAAGTCTTCTTTGCTAGACAGTACCTTTTGAAAAGGAAAATAGATACAGGTAATTGTTAAACAATAGAGGCCTGATTCTTTAAGTAAAGCAGATATGTGTTGTATTTTGCATAAAATCGCTTAGTGCATGTCCAGAACCATACCATACGCCAGTGAACAAACACAGCATCCAATTCATGTAAAAAAACTACCGTATATACTCGAGTATAAGTCGACCCGAATATAAGCCGAGGCACCTTATTTTACTACATAAAACTGGGAAAACTTATTGACTCGAGTATAAGCCTAGGGTGGAAAAGAGCGCTAATTTAAAAACCTTAATAAAAATGATAGGTTCAATCTATGAAATCATTTTTAGCTAAACCATAAATAACAGTAGATGACAAGGAACATTCATAAATGATTATAAAATCATTGGCATTGGGTACAACCTAACCTAAATAAAGGGGTATATAAGGGGTAGGGATATAAATGTATGAACATGGTGGCTGTATTGTTTGTTCATTATGTAATTGCACTGTAAATTAAAAGGAGAGAGAGAGAGAGAGAGAGAGAGAGAGAGAGAGAGAGAGAGAGAGAGATATTTTTTCACTTACCCGGCAGTGGAACGCATATGCGTCCCAACAACAGGAAGTTCGGCATTTGGAACGCAAGTTTGCGTTCCAAATACCGAACTTCCTGTGTTGGAACGCATATGCAGAGGTTGAAGCCGAGGGACCGGACACCAGGTAAGTTCACCCGTGTATAAACCGAGTGGCCTTTTTCAGCATACAAAAGTATGCTGAAAAACTCGGCTTATACACGAGTATATACGGTACTTTTTTATTTTTTTATATTTTTTCCTTAATAACTATGGGCCTGATTCATTAAGGATCTTAACTTAAAAAACTTCTTATTTAAGCCTTCTGGACAAAACCATGTTACAATGCAAGGGGTGCAAATTAGTATTCTGTTTTGCACATATGTTAAATACTGACTGTTTTTTCATGTAGCACACAAATATCAACTTTAAATTTCAGTGTACAAATAAGCTATCAAGTATTTGTGTGCTACATGAAAAAACAGTCAGTATTTATCTTATGTGCAAAACAGAATACGAATTTGCACCCCTTGCATTGTAACATGGTTTTGTCCAGGAGACTTAAATAAGAAGTTTCTTAAGTCAAGATCCTTAATGAATCAGGCCCTATATTTTTAACAGGTGACATTAATTGACTTTTTTTTTCTGTGCATAATTTTGTGCATTGCTACATGTTTTGGATGTATCCTGCAGTGTAGTTTCTATCAGAGCAGAGCGCACCTAGACACGTATTTTTCAATAGAGTTATCTTTACTTCCTCTTCATGTTGAATGTGGACGTGCATATGGCCGATATACATGCATTTTTTTTAAAAACACACATGATGTTTCTTTTGCGCTCCTTGATGAATGGGGCCCTATGTGTACAAAGCAATACAGTCAAACAGAAGGAAAAGTATGAAATGAGGGAGAGATGGGGGGATGGGGAGCAAGAGAAGTGGGGAGGAGAGTTAGATTTCATGGAATGGAGAGCAGGACATGGGGGGCAAGATTTATACCTGAGAAAAGGGTAAGTTATGGTCATGCACTGTATCAATCACTGTGGGCTTTTTTTAATCGATATTTTGAGTCTGAAAATTTTCTGACAAAAGTGTGGCTACTTTTATTTAAAGGCAGTTTGCTTTATTGGCTAATTAGTATTATATTGAAGCTCCCTGCATAATAAGAAGTTGGGCTACACATGGTTAATACTAGTTGAGCAATAATGCAAATGTAGAAAGTACCAGCAGCAGGTTTGGTCCTCACAAGTCAGTTCTAGGCATAATTTTTTTCTTTTACAAAATAAGGAATTGTAATGAAACCTTCTGCCACGGTGGTTCCCATGATGCAAAGTATGTGTTTGTTTTATTTGTAAACCTACTGCAAAGCATGGTCCTCAAAACCATGATCTCCGTACACAGTCCTCACCAATTTAGATATACCTGCGTGTTTGTATGTGTTATAGGGACAGCAAATCCCAGGGCCTGATTAAGGGTTCTGGCCGCCCTAGGCTAATACGGCCGCAGCGCCCCCCCCCCCTCCTCCTCCGAATATATGGGTGTATAGGAACACTCCTGAATATGAATGTTCAGGTGTATTTTCCAGCATTCAAATTTAGACAGATTGTGCCGTTGTCTCTTACCTGTTCTTGCTCTTTTCTCTTGCAACTTTGTTATCCTCTCGCTGGCTTCTGGAAAGTTGGCGTCCTGTTTTGAAAATGCAAAAATGTATTATAATGCAAACCCTGAATGATTAGGCCCTTTAGTTAAAACAAAACACTCCATTATGGCCAGCTAAAAGTACCCCATTGGACAGGCATATATAAGCAATATCTGAATATTTGTTGTCAATCAAATACAAACCTCTACCAGCCCCATCTCACTAATATTTAGTATTCTAGTGATTGCTGAGACCACCCATGTGACCACCACACAATCATGAGATTCTGCCCCCAAAGCTGCTCTATTTTTTAAATACCCCCCACAGCCATTTTCCTTAACCCCTGCTGCAGCCATTTTCTTTACCTCCCACCCTGCATCCACCCCCCTTGCAGCTATTTTCTTACCTCCACTCTGCTAGCTAGCTATCCCCCCCGTCACATCAAAACTCCCCCAGTCACATATATCACCCCCCCTCCTCTGCCCTCCTTCATACATATCAACCTCTCTCCTTCCCTATAGATTTTCATGGCAGCCCCCCCCCCTCCCACCCTATAGATTTGTATGACAGTCCCCCTCTCCCTCCCTATACATATGCATGACAGTCCCCCCTCTCCCTCCCTATAGATATGCAGGGTAGTCCCCCCCTCCCTATAGATATGCAGGGTAGTTCCCCCCCCCCTCTCTATAGATATGCAGTGTAGTTCCCCCCCTCCCTATAGATATGCAGGGTAGTTCCCCCCTCCCTATAGATATGCAGGGTAGTTCCCCCCCCTTCCTATAGATATGCAGGGCAGTTCCCCCTCCCTACATATATGCAGGGCAGTTCTCCCCCTCCCTATAGATATGCAGGGCAGTTCCCCCCCTCCTTATAGATATGTAGGGCAGTTCCCCCCCTCCCTATAGATATGCAGGGCAGTTCCCCCCCTCCCTATAGATATGCAGGGCAGTTCCCCCCCTCCCTATAGATATGCAGGGCAGTTCCCCCCCCTCCCTATAGATATGCAGGGCAGTTCCCCCCCTCCCTATAGATATGCAGGGCAGTTCCCCCCTCCCTATAGATATGCAGGGCAGTTCCCCCCCCCTCCCTATAGATATGCAGGGCAGTTCCCCCATCCTCCCTATAGATATGCAGGGCAGTTCCCCCCCTCCCTATAGATATGCAGGGCAGTTACCCCCATCACTTACCTGTAGTTGTGCCAGCATCGCTCCTCTCCTCAGATCAGCAGATAGGAAGTGAAGACGTCCTGCTTCCTGTCTGCTGCACAGCAACAGGCAGCCTGGCGATTGGCTGTGTGTTGCTAACCACTGACCACCAATGCTTTTGATTGTCGAGCCCTCCACCCCCCCCCCCCCGCGGCGACCCCCCCCTCCCCCACCCCGAAAAAAAAAATTAATGAAGAAAAAAAAAAAAAAAAAAATGTAAAAAATAAAAAAAAAATGTAAAAAAAATAAAATAATACCCACAGCGCCGCGCCCCCCGGGACCCAGTGTCCCAGGCTGCAGCCTGGTCAGCCTAGTGGTTGATCAGGCCCTGGCAAATCCCTATGCCCATCAACAGCAATTTAAGTCCATATATGGCCTTATAATCCTAGAGAAGCCATATAATTATCATAGAATTTACATCAGCAAGACATTTAAAAAGAAATTGATGCAAATTATGATAAACATGCAATACAAATGCATTTATAGTTGATATTTTTACATTGCTTTTAATGTATATCTTTCAATATTATCTTCTAAAGATCATTTTCAAGGGATAAAAAGAAAAAATAATAATTCTCTAGAAACTGAATAAAAATGAATGCTTTTAGCTGATATTTGTATGGTATTCGTGCTCAGTCATTTAAATATGTTTCGAAGCTCCCTAGTGAAAATCTTCTTGGCATAGAAAGAGCAAGGATAATAATAATAACCATAATAAGAGGCAAACATATGAAGAAAGTGATTAGTCTTCTTTCCTGCTATTAAGGAGCAAATGAAGCTGAACAAATAAGAAGGAAAGCAAGTCACAGTGCAGAAAATGAATTAGAGATGTCTACATGTTTTGATGAAAAGTTGCTAAAGGATAACTATATTTCAGTGCCTGAGTGAGCAGGCATGTATTAACACATACACTTTCAGGCAAGTAACAATATTGTCAGTGAAAAATGCTTTGCAATTGTAACATATTTTACATGTTATTTTTGAAGATAAACTTGAAGCAAAAATTCTAAAGATCCAAAACCTCAGAATATTAGGAAAAAATTATTGTGCTATATATCAAGTTCTTAAACCACTTGGTGGAGGTTTCGTAAAAAGATTTTAACTCTTTTATTTCCATTTAGCCTAAAGAGACCATAGGTTACAGTATATGTAGCATATGTAAATAAAGAGGGTTTTTTTTCAGTTTAAATTTATACAAAACATGATTAATTCAAACTATTATGCTATACAACTGACAGTAATAAACTTTTTCAGTTTTTCAAACGTATCTATGAAAAGTGAGTACGTTTACAATCTTTCTTGTTGATTTAATCAAAATTCACAGCTCACATAGGTCACACTTGTACCTTTGTAAACACTATTTAGTGACATCCTTATTAATGCATAATATATAAATTTAATTATACTTGCCAACTTGTGAGATCTTCCTTCCAGGAGAGTGAGATCTCGCTACCATTTCCTGGAGGCGTGACCAAATTAATCATGTAATTTGACCCCTCTCCCTCAACTTACATAACAATTTTAGCCTATCACAGTAGGGGGTGGGGCCAGGATGACACATGAACTTGTCGATAAGTCCCGCATCCATAACTTAACTAACAAAAAGGCCAGGATCCGGGATGTTGCCCTGCTCTCCCGGTAGTATGGGAGGACTCCCAGAAATTCAGGTAGCCAACTACAATTTTAATACATTATTATAGTACATTCAAAAAGGCAAAAAAACTGTGAAAATGTTTATGTGAATTTTGAACGTCTTTAAGTTTACATTCCTGTCTCATTCGTTTGCTGTTTAAAATGCTGACTGGATATTAACATCCTCACTTGTGTCCGCACTGTTTTTTTTTTTTTTTTTTTAATGAATTAAGGTGAATTTGACCGCTGTGATTTTCAGGCGGTCTCATTTAGTGTTCTTCTGGTCTGATATTATTTCTAGGTGTGTGTGGAGGAGTTTTTCTGAAGGCAGAGTGGTGGAGAAAATGTGGAGAAAGGTAAATTCTGTGGATCAGATATTGCTTTCCACATCTTTTTAGGTCAGATGGTGTATATTTGACAGAGAAGGGTTTACATTTTTCCCATTGGAGGCATTTATGAGAGCTTGAAGAGATTTTGTTAGGTTAGTATGGTGGTGGGCCTTGGTCTTACAGCACCCAGTGTGACCAGAAAGCATTGGCAGCAAGTACATCCAACAAATAAGACACAAGTGCTGGTTGTAAATGGTGCACATATAGTCCTTATATTTTTGAAGTCCTCAATGTGTTGAACATGTATCCCATTTTTTTTATTAGTATTTAACTTTTAATTTCAACATATTAAAAATAAATATTTATGCAATTTTATTTGAGTTAAAACAGCAAAATATTTGTGCAATCGTGTGAATAAAATGATTTAAAATTGATGTGTATGCTTCACAATGTCTTAATTAATTTAGACCTATCAATCCAAATTAAGAATTCAATTTATATTATTAATTATTCCTCCAAGTTTATTAGTGTATTCTAGTATGTGATAGCAATATGCCCTCTAAAATTTCCAATAGGCAAATTTCTAACCTTCCTGGTTTTGTTGGAGCATTTGACATATATAGTCATGGGCAGTGCCGTAACTAGACATCTTGGTGCCCTGGGCGAGACAAGGCACCGGCGCCCCACATCTAAGTGGGAGTGGCATTTGACAAGTGGGTGTGGCAAACATAATGTGTGGGTGTGGCTAGCACTTTACTGAAACAATTTATATATATATATATATATATATATATATATATATAATATGACCATTTAAAGTATGCAAAAAATATATAGCGATAGGTATTCTAATTTTTATGCACTTAATACTGAAATAAGAGCAGCAAAACTGTGTCTTAATGAATTGTAGACTGTAAGCCCCAATGGGGCAGGGAATGATGAGAGGGAGTGATGAGAGGGAGTGATGAGAGAGAGAGTGAGGGAGGGTTAGATAGATAGATAGATAGATAGATAGATAGATAGATAGATAGATAGATAGATAGAGTTCTGTTGCCCTTTACAATTGTTAATTTATAAAGCAGCAAAGATGCTGAAAACAAGCTTAAAGAGATCATGAAATACTGGTTTGCTATCGCTGATGTGAATACTGAAAACAAAACACTGAGGTGTTCTTTTAAAACTACAGACAAGGATAAAGGGCATAGGTAGGGAGAAGATAGAACAGAAGTTTCTTTATTAAGGTGCTCAAAATCCTCTATAATTTATTGTTTTTCTGAACATATGTTCGAACCATCCTTTGTTAAAATATAACCTTTATTAAAGTTTATTTAAAAGCGAAATATAGAATAAAAGTATACTCATAAAAAGTGATCTAAATAATAAAAGCTGGATATACTACAATCCTGTACCTATATACTCCTAATTCATGGACTATATGGTATGAAGATGATATTTGATCTAACCTGCACTATGTACTATGGAGGGGTCAACTAAATATATGACCTGCAGTTGCAAAATAATATATTTGTCTATTTGACATATATATATATATATATATATATATATATATATATATATATGATGCATAGATAGTATACTCCAGTCTACATAATGGCAACTCTGGATGTCTAATAACAAAAAGATTGAATGGTGTTAAACCATCCAACTCTTCTGATATCTAATCTATTAGTAGAGTCAAAGTACACACACCTTACAATGAGTCTAAGTGATAATATAGTCAACACTCACTACAGCTGCTAGAGATCTAATATAACTATTCTTAATATTCTCAGCGGGTCTCGCTCCTAAATGCACTGAAATTACGGGGTGTGATTTGCTAACTGCCTCCTAGTTCCCTCTATCTTTGGATATAATGGGGTATAGATTGCAAGGTTAAATTTCTTCAAATATGAGGATTGAGTAGCTCCAGCGGTAATCACACCCCGTAATTTCAGTGCATTTAGGAGCGAGACCTGCTGAGAATATTAAGAATAGTTATATTAGATCTCTAGATCTAGATCTCTAGATCTAGATATCAGAAGAGTTGGATGGTTTACCACCATTCAATCTTTTTGTTATTAGACATCCAGAGTTGCCATTATGTAGACTGGAGTATACTATCTACACATCATATATATATATATATATATATATATATATATATATATATATATATATGTCAAAAAGACAAATATATTATTTTGCAACTGCAGGTCATATATTTAGTTGACCCCTCCATAGTACTGCAGGTTAAATCAAATATCATCTTCATACCATATAGTCCATGAATTAGGAGTATATAGGTACAGGATTGTAGTATATCCAGCTTTTATTATTTAGATTACTTTTTATGAGTATACTTTTATTCTATATTTCGCTTTTAAATAAACTTTAATAAAGGTTATATTTTAACAAAGGATGGTTCGAACATATGTTCAGCAAAACAATAAGTTATAGAGGATTTTGTGCACCTAAATAAAGAAACTTCTGTTCTATCTTCTCCCTACCTATGATATTGTCTTGTTTCCAGGTAGCACCCCAGTCCAATAGATATATATGATAGATAACTGAGTGGTATTAACCACTCATGAATATTCTCTTACTAAACTTGGTTAGAATCCTATAGTTGGTGCGATAGAGCAACCCTCTGTTACACAAGGATAAAGGGCAACAAGAAAGACTGAATGGTGCCTTTATATTTGGCATCTCCAGATTAAATCACTTTAGCGTAGTTAAAATAAGGATTTGTGTAGTTGGTTTGCGCTATAAATCCAAAGAGACCATCTTTGTTTTCAGACTGCACGAGTGTCCATTAAAATGATCCCCTCTCTCTTTTTTTATACAGAATGCATCTGGCATTAAGGCGGGGGTCTCAGCAAGAGAAACGGTGGGATTATTGTACAATTATAACAGTAAATAACTAAAGAAAAGTAAGCACTTAGGAAAAAAAATTCAAAGTGTGTTTCCAACTTAAAATGACTATCCCCTGTTTCGTACGTGCCGATCTATGTTTACGAGTATATTCCTTTGTCTTTCTTACGTCCATCTGTGTTTTCAGTCTTTTAAAGTATCCAGTCTGTGGGTCTGTGAGAAAGAAGAGCTTGGTGCTTCTGCTCACAGTGGAACGCAAACTTGCGTTCCAAATGACGAACTTCCTGTCGGTGGAATGCACATGCGTTCCACTGCGGAACTTAAGGGCAGAAGCACCAAGCTCTTGTAAATTAGTCTCTCTCTCTTCAAGGTATGGAGGCAGGTGCAGGGCGGCAGCTGCGCCCTCTTGGCCTTGCGCCCTGGGCAACGGCACCGCCTGCACCACCCTCGTTACGGCACTGTGTGGGGGAGAATACGCCTAGCTCTTTACAAGTACTGGACTGGTCTCCAAACCTGTACAACTTTCTCGTACCTGTTCTTGTAGTTTGACCACATGGAGCTGCTGCTGTCATCTTCCGCTCACTTGCTGCTTGGCCGGATCCTGCTGGGGCCCTGTTTGGAAAAAATATTTTTAATATTCACCACAAGGAAAGGAAAGCAAAGCAACAAGTGAATAGTCCAGGCCTCCTTCCTCTAACCAGCCCTGACATGAAATAAAAGTACCCATGTTTTATAATCAGGTCTCCTTCTCAAAATTACATTAAAAAAGGCATATTTCCTGTCTTACCAACCAACATTAAATTAAGAGCACTCCCATTTCACAAATAGGCCCTATTCAACACCAACTCTGTTCCACATTCAATTAAAACACACCCCAAAATCCCCAGTAATAAATTAAATTAATAGCCCCCACCACCACAATCATCCCACAAGTATAAGAATAGCCCCACCAATAAATTAATAACCCTTATTCCCATTAAATTAATAGTCACCAATAAATGAATAGTCCTACTCCTGTTAAATTAATAGACAATCAGGCTGAGGGTGTGGGGGGGGGGGCAGGGGGAAGAGGAGACACACATGCTCGGGGGGGGCACACACTGGCTCAGGGGGGGAGACACACACTGGCTGAGGGGGGGAGACACACACTGGCTGAGGGGGGGACACACACTGGCTGAGGGGGAGAGACACACACTGGATGAGGGGGAGACAGACACACACACACACACACACACACACACACACAGGCTGAGGGGGAGATAGGGGGAAGGGGAGAGAGAGAGATTCAAATACAAAGAGAGAGACAGGGTAAGAAACACATGCTGATTATTACTTACCTACATAGCTGGAGTACAGGCTGGTGTAAAATGCAACAGAAGCTTGTGGGCTGTCCAGGGGGAGGTGGGTCCTCTGCTGAGCAGTCACGATACTTGTAGCAGGCAGCTTGCTGTGCTGGACAAGCTGAAGGGCTGACCACGGGGGAGGGGCGCCTCTTTCAGCTTGCTGTCACTCAGCACAAAGTGGGCGGGCAGATCGGCTTCTTGTAGGAGCATCCTGTGTTGAACTGCACAGGAGCTCCTTAGTGTATTTTGACTGTAAGGTGGCAATAGAGGCTGGAGTGCCTCTGCAGCATGGCACTTCCCACCTCCCCGCACTGCTTATATCGCGATCTGCAGCGCTGACTCTGCATCAGCCCCAGATGTGTACCTGGGGCTGTGACTTGTTTAATAACAGGGGTGGCCGTGGCGCCCCCTAGACTTTGTGCCCTGGTTGGCGGCACCGACCGCACCGCCCTCGCTACGGCTCTGGTCATGGGTGCCTCAAGTTATTGTTCGATACGGTGTCCCTCTGTTGTTGGTAATGTACAACATATGCTCCTCGTGTTACCCTTTCTCGTGGGCAGAGATTTTAACCTTATTCCCATACACGGCTCCATGTTTCAATGATAGTGAGGGGAGTGAGTTGCTAACTGCCTACTCAGTCACAATGCTTTGGGTTTGGGCACGTTAATATTGTCTGTATTGTACGGTAATACCTGCAGTATCTGATTCCTGGTCTACAGTGTTCAGGAGGAATATTATTGTAAATAGGATCTAGAGCATGCACAGCAAAACGCCGACGCGCTTGCCCAAACCCAAAGCATTAGTGACTGAGTAGGCAGTTAGCAACTCACTCCCCACACTATTATTGAAACAGAGAGCCAGGTATGGAAATACGGTTACAATCTCTGTTCATGAGGAAAGGTAGCCCTGAGGAGAATATTTAAAGTTGTATGTAAGTGACATAAAAGCATAAATTAAATCTTCCCAACTTTCATTTGGTAAAAATGCATGGACTTTTGTGATAACAGGAAAAGGGGATAATGATTGTAGAGGTGAATGCTCGTTTGCTTCTGGCTCCTAAGTATCTTTTCAATATCTAATAACAAACTAATGATGCTTATTATCTGATTATTTCATCTATTGTGAATTAATGACTGACATTTTCAACTATATTTACATAGAATCAGAGCCGTAACTAGGGTGGTGCGGGCGGTGCCGTCGCCCAGGGCGCAAGCCCCAAGGGGGCGCAGCAGCCGCCCGCTACCTAGCTCTTTTGTCAGTGATAAGAAAAGCCAGTGATAAGAAATGCCTTTGACTTCCGCAGTGGAACGCATGTGCGTTCCACAGACAGGAAGTTCGGCATTTGGAATGCAAATACCGAACTTCCTGTTTGTGGAACATGCGTTCCACTGCAGAAGTCAAAGAGGGTGCAGACCTTGGTAATGACACAGAAACCTGACTTGTTGTAGTGTCTCTGTGTGCGTGCGCTATTTTGTGAAAGGTTGCAGTGCATGTGTACATTACACAGGTGGTGTATATATGTATATCAGGAGGGTCACTCCTTACCGATGTGCTGACAGGTACTAGATAGCTGGCCAGGATCTTTGCATAGATGTTCCGGTAGAAGGAGCATGCTGCCATGTCTGTATATCTCGGTGGTCTCCTACACGGTCCCTAGGTCCTGGTCACTTTTTCGGTCTCTTTCTCTCCTGCACTTTTTGCCGTCCTGCTCACATCCTCTCCGGGCTTTATACTGTCTGTGTCTCTTCCTTTCTCCTCCTTATACATCAGGTCTCCACCCACCTCCTGTATCCTAACTTCTTGCAGTCTCGCCGCTCAGTTACCACCTCAGTCTGACCCTCATTGCCCGTCTTCTTTTCCTGGTTCAAACCTTCCTCCTCTGTCAGCTCTGCCTTCTTCTCACCTCCCATTTCTTTGCTACACCTCCTATTTTGTCACTACAGTTCTTGTACACCTGTCCTGCCTTTATGCCGCCTTACTCCATCTTCTGATGTCTCCCCCTCTTACTATGAGATACCCAGGAAGCGCTGTCTGGTACTTTTACATTTTTGTTTCAGGTATGGTCTACTTGGAGATGATGTACTACAGTTCAAAGAAACTAAAATTTGTTTTAAAGTTGTTAAAGAATATGAATAACTTCAATTTGGTTAGGTTCAGTTTATATGTCATACCCAACAACCTCCTTTGGAGTTCTCTATGTACCATCTATTTTTAAACTTTTTTATTATAGTTTTGCATTAATAATATTTCTCCCCTCCTTCTTGTTTATGTTTTTATGTGCTAATGTTTTATAATATGACCCATGGTCTGCATTTATCTTTATACCTCTTTATTAGTTTGCCTGCTATTTTGCAACCTGTTTTTCCTGTCACTGACTCTGCGCCTAACTTCTAGGGATAATTATCATAGTTTGTGTGATTTTTTCAGTAAAGTGCTAGCCACACCCACACATTAGGTTGGCCACACCCACTTGTCAAATGCCACTCCCACATAGATGGGGGGCGCCGGTGCCCTGTCTCGCCCAGGGCACTAAAATGTCTAGTTACGGCACTGCATAGAATATACCTTGTAAATGAAACTGTAATTTAGGATTCTATTTAGTACTGGACACAGGAAAGTTTAGGAGGCAAAAATAAAATGCAGGTAGTTCCTCGTTGACAAACTCATTAAGAGAAATTTCATAAAAGGCTTCTCATCTCTGAGTGTATGTTGTGATTCCAAACTGTGAGGCACCCAAAATCACCCAGCCAGCTGTATCCCACTTCCTGATATCAATAAATTGTCATGGAACTTAAAACTTATATTCAGTATAACTGGTCAAATACATTTTTATAAGTATGTCAAGTGATTAGATCACAATGAGAGAACCTAGTTTGCCTTTAATGAGTTTCAGTACAGCTGGCCCATGAAAGCACCCAGATGTACCTTTCAGGAAAAAGACTTCCCATCACATGTTGAAGCATTCCTGTGTGTTTTGCATTGAACAAACAGCTTTTCCTGACTCGTTGCTGGAACCACAGGTTATCATTCATACCTGGTCCCTGTAAATTAGATGGTTGTGCAGTAGTGAAATCCTCATCTCCAATTTGAGGTTAATAAAATCCATGCTACCATAAGTGGTTGAATAACTGTCACATAGGAAATGTGCATTAAACCATTTCAGTTATTTTTAAGATATCATTTACTCCAGTGGCAGACCCTCTTTCAGACCGATGTTGATGCTAGAATCCGCTTTTTCTCAAGCTACAATACAGTCTCTTTTTCTTTGACCCCAACTTACATCCCCAACTATATAACAGTCTCCTCTCTTTTGACCATGGAATCGTCCGTCATAACGTGAATCGTTCGTCATAACCTGATAACCAGAGACAGGTGTTAACAGTAACTCAGGAAATAGGGAGGTTGGTAAGACAGGGACATCACAAGGGGTGGGCACTGGAAGATGGGCAGGAGAAGAGGCAGATGATGAAGGAGGGGTTGCAGGGCATAGACTGTGTGATTGAAGAGGTCCTGCGGAGCTAGAGGAAGATAGGTGGGGAATATGGGCAGGCTGTAATAATGGGGCATCAGCCGTTATAGTGGAAGAGGGGTCATATAACGGAGACTGAATTTTGGATATAAAGTACTCTCCAGATGCTCTTTCTTCACCCCGGGTCTCTCGGTACAAACATCTTCACAGCGAGACGGCTGGTAACTAGTTGTCATTGTACTCAAGGCAGTACCAGTGCTGTTAGGCAGAAGGCCGGGCTTGCAACTGTAAACTCGATGCGCCCACCCAGGTCCCAGAGCCCCAGGCTGCAGCCTGATCAGCCTATTGGTTGATCAGGTCCTGCATATAGTACCTCTATGATGGGGCCAGAATCTTTAACCACTTCACAGCAACAGTAGATTTGAGTGTAATGAGCCCTCAGAAATTAATTTATTTTTATAAAACTTCTTACATTTGGGTCCAATAATTATTTTTCAATTACCCTTATTCACTGCCAATTGACAATAATTTTATAAAAGAAGCATGTTGTCTGACTTAAAAGGGTACTTCAAAGTTGTATGAAAATAGAACTTCCCTCAGTGCTTCTTAAAGGAGTTGACCACTTTGGGTAACCCTTTATTAATCTTCCCTCTACCTGATTCAGACTATGAGCTATCACAGTGGCTATGGACACTGAAGGAATCAGTCCATCATTTCAAAAAAGCACTATTTGAGCTCTGTAACAGGCCAAAAATGGCCACTGAGCTCTATTTTTGTTGTATTCATACTTTTCTGAGTGTATTGTAAAATGCTTATCTGATTAAAGGCTGGACCGAGACATCTCCACAATTATACCAGGGCGGTGTCTCAGATGCTTCTGCACATGAGTGAGAATATATTCTTTCTTATCAGTAATGTACCAATAGCAAGTCTGAAAATATGTTTATACTCTTAAATGTAAGTTGATTCCAAGACCCTTGATTATAAAACTGGAATGCAGCCAGAGAGACCCTTGCCTCATGACTGGACCTTGATGAAGAAAGGTGCCTATTGTTTTTCCAGCTTTCGTGTGAAAGAGGGGTCCTGGAAATTGACTATTACTTGAACGTATTGGCAGCTAAGCATTTGATTTACTTTTTCTTTTATGTTATGTTTATTGTAAAAATAAAGGTAAACTTCACAATAAATCTTGCAGTCATGAGTCATTAACTCTTTGAAACCGAAAGACCCTCATTCAACCTGGAACATTTAATGGCGCTGCTCAGCAGGGTTTCGAAAGGTAAATCTCTGTTTATAAGAGATTTGTGAATGGTCTCACCTGAGAGTGAGGGGGAATTATGATATTATAGTACATTACATTGTTTTGTGTCTCTGGCTCACCAGCTTTTGTGTGAAAGAGGGGTCCTGGAAATTGACTATTACTTGAACATATTGGATACTTAGTATTTGATTTACTCTTTCTTTTATGTCACAATAAATCTTGCATTCATGAGTCATTAACTTTTTGAAACCAAAAGAACCTCATTCAACCTGAAACAAGCTCTTTAATAGAAGAAGCACTATGGATATGTGCTTGGTTTCAAAAATGTGAACAAAAAGTACCAAGCTGGCTTTCCAATAGAGGTGAGAGCTGGGGACTCATTTGAGGCTCCCTGTTTGTTATGTATAAAGCGGTGGTGGTATTGATTAAGACAATGAACCTGGATTTCTTTGGGGGGGGGGGGTAACTTATTTTTTTTTCATATCTCAAGCAGTGGCCTGTTTTCAGTGAATTAATTACCAAAGGAGGTGCAGTTTAAGGATATTGGAATAAATATTTTTCTTGTTGAGACAGAAAATTGGCTGTCTTATTAACACACATTTTTCACTGAAATACATGACTCGGTATGGATATAGTATAATTAAAATGAATTGGAATATATTTTATTATTATTCCACCAGAAAAGTTTCTGCCAGTTTCTCAAGAGTTAAACATGCCTACGCTAAGGAAGGATTATAAGGGTTGTAAGTGACAGTTAGATTTTTCTGGCCTTCTGGAAAGTTTCCAACCCCACCCAGGCCCTTTGTTTTTGTCTTTTCTGTTTGCTACATTGCTCTGCTTTTTCTTGCAGGTTCAATTGGTGGAAAGCAGTCCAATTAGCAGCCATAATGACACATTCGGGTGATGTGTTGGGCACTCTCCCCTAACAGGGATGTTCAATTAGTTAGACTACCCCTTGAGGTAGTTATGGGGTACTGCTTGATCAGACGGGCCTCAGCTAATGAGCCAAAATGGGTTAGAGTTGTGCACCACCTCATAGAAGTCTCCTAAATTTTAGTTCAAGAGAGTTACTGTTTATGAATATGTAAGTTTAGTAAACAGATAATAGGCACTCTAAGATCAAAAACCACTTCAATAAATGCTACTTATCTGCTGCTCACACCTGGCAATCTGCTGTAATTGCCAAACAAAAAATGATATATATAATAAAGCAGAGGAGCGCTGATATTATCAATTTTATTAAAATAATATATATATATATATATATATATATATATATATATATATATATATATATAAAACAATGTGTCTATTAGAGAATAGTAAATAACATACAGGGCTATAACATCTATTAGACATATAATAAATCCCTATAATCAATCCGGATTGACCAAATATTATTATATTGTATAGTACAGCTGGTATTATTTGCGACCAGCTAAAACATAGTTCATGAACCTCCAAAGAAAAAGACAAAAATCCGTTAATATGAATTGGAGCTGCATATATTGTGGATCCTTAATGCTCCAACGAATTCGTCTCCATCAAAGTCTTATAAATATATGTATAAAATCTTTCAAAACACATACAAATTGTATGTATATTAACTGGTTACAAGGTACATATACTGATCAGCGATATTAGATATAATATTCTCTCTTCATAGATTGTGAGGGTGGTGCTGTAAATACCAAAAATTCTGCCAAGATCTCTTAACTTGAGTACAATATTAAATTAGGATGTCTATGCGGCATCCAACAAGATGTAAGTAGTACTTAGCTTTCCATGAAATCTTTGAAGCAGCGTCCAAATGCAGGTAAATAAGCATCAGTGTGTTAACACACTCTTCTAAATCCAAGCACGTCACCCCTCACATAGGTCCACGGATTGAGTGATGGGATTCCCGGAAATTAAACAACTGAGTCAGCTGACGCATTTCTTCGTGCAATCACGGTTTCATCAGAGGTAAAAGAATGTTTATGAATATGGCCGAAGACGGATTGGTCTTTCTCATATTTGCCACCATTTCGATAAAATAAATTTTTCAATTAAATTTGTGTCCTTTTATTCGCCAAACAAGTGTCTTGTGTCTTTATTTTATATTGGTAAGGTAAGTGAAATGATGTAAATGGTAAAAGTTATTAACCGCTAGGCGGCCTCGTACAATTGACAATTGTTAACAGCAACAGCTCAGAGCCGTAACTAGGGTGGTGTGGGCGGTGCCGTCGCCCAGGGCGGAGCAGCCGCCCGCTACCTTCCTCTCTGTGGCACATAGTAAAAAAAATAAATAAAAAAAAAAAATAAAAAAAAATTGTGCCCCCCTTTCCCCAGACTTGAGCCCCCCCCGCAACTCGTGGGGGGGGGGCGAGTTGGGGGATGAGGGGTCGGGTGCTGCGAGAGGGTGGAGGGGCTTGTGTTGTGGCTGGTCCATGAAAGAACTATGAAAAAAAACGCCGGCTCCCTTCACTGCAGCATCACTGATGATGTCACCATGCTGTCAGTGCAGAAGAGCCAACACTGCGGGGAGCTGAGAACAAACCTTAAGTAAGTGAGGGGGAGGGGGATCTGTCAGCTCCGTTAGTTGTTCTCTCCCTAAGCACTGGTCTGTTAAATAACATGCTGTGTGTTAGCAGCTCTCTGCTTCCAGGACTGCCCCTCCCAGCATCATCAGCTCCTTCTGACAGCCCTGCGTTCCACCAACACTCTCAAGTGCCGACCTGTCACCTCTGCTCCTGTTAACTATGACTCCAGTGCCCCTCCCAACTCTCAGTGCACTGTACCGTACAGAACCCTCATCATTGACCTTTCCTTGCCCTGCATATCAGTTCCCTCTGTTTCTATCCAGATATGTTTCCCTTCATCCTGATCCCTGACACCTGTCAATTCTGACTCCTGGCTGGATCCCCGAAATACAGCTGTAACCTCTGCACCCTCTCCATCACTACTGCAGATATCTCTCTTCTTCCTTATGTCTTATATAGACCACCCCCTAATTCCATGTAGCTGATACCTGCCCCCTTTCCCTCCACCATAAACACAGAATATTTCACACACTGACCTGCAGTAAGGGGAGCCCTAACCTCTTCCCTGTCTCACAGCCACCAAATCCCAAGCAGGTGGGTGAAAATCTCTTCTGTATAATTTTTATGCTGTCATCAGGATATGATGTTATAGGAATGCTTTCTGTATAGTATGGCGGTCATAGGAATGCTTTCTGTATAGTAAGGCGGTCATAGGAATGCTTTCTGTATAATATGGCGGTCATAGGAATGCTTTCTGTATAATATGGCGGTCATAGGAATGCTTTCTGTATAGTATGGTGGTCATAGGAATGCTCTCTGTATAGTATGGAGGTCACAGGAATGCTCTTTGTATAGTATGGCGGTCATAGGAATGCTCTCTGTATAGTATGGCGGTCATAGGAATGCTCTCTGTATAGTATGGTGGTCATAGGAATGCTCTCTGTATAGTATGGCGGTCATAGGAATGCTCTCTGTATAGTATGGTGGTCATAGGAATGCTCTCTGTATAGTATGGTGGTCATAGGAATGCTCTCTGTATAGTATGGTGGTCATAGGAATGCTATCTGTATAGTATGGCGGTCATAGGAATGCTCTCTGTATAGTATGGAGGTCATAGGAATGCTCTCTGTATAGTATGGCGGTCATAGGAATGCTCTCTGTATAGTATGATGGTCATAGGAATGCTCTCTGTATAGTATGATGGTCATAGGAATGCTCTCTGTATAGTATGATGGTCATAGGAATGCTCTCTGTATAGAATGATGGTCATAGGAATGCTCTCTGTATAGTATGGGGGTCATAGAAATGCTCTCTGTATGGTATGGCAGACACTAGGAGGCTCTTTATATTGTATGTGTGTGCGTGTGTAAATGTATGTGTGTATATATATATATATATATATATATATATAATTCATTTAGTGTGATGGTGATATGGGCGCACAATGTGATAAAGATGGCTCCATGGCACAGTGTGATTAAGGAGAAACTGTGATGGAGGGCACAGTGTAATGAAGAGACAGTGTGATACAGATGGTACCGTTACAACTATGTTTTAATTTGTTTCAGTGAGTTTTATTTCAAAAACCAATTCATTTTTTATACAGTTAGCATGTGACAGCTGCATTTAAAGTACTTTGATTCTATGGAGGCTTATTACATAAAGATCCTTACAAAGCCAGACCATGAACAATGGGGAGGGAGGGGGTTTCAGTGCGGTCTACATCTTGTAAAGCGCTACCCACGCCCCCACAGTAGGTTTACCACGCCCACTCGACTATTGACACTCCCACTTAGATGGGGGGCGCCGGTGCCCTGTCTCGCCCAGGGCACTAAAATGTCTAGTTACGGCACTGCAACAGCTGATATGCTGCTAGCCCTCTCCTTCACCTATCCTATTCACATTAGCCACACCAGAGAAAAATATGACTCTTGTTAAAGTTTAATAATTGGATGAAGGTGGTAATCAATATATTCTGTACACTAATATCGGTTGCGGTGCAATTAGTATGCAATTGAATAATTATTATTGCAAATAACAACATGCAAATAAGTTTAATCTATTTATTTTAGTTAATATAAAATATAAATGATAAAGAATCCACCAATGCCACGTCGAGTTCCTGGAAGGTCAAGACCTTCAACTTATGAATGAAGACCTTAGTACTTTAACTGTGTATCTTTTAGAGATGAGCGGGTCCGGATTTTGTCAAATCCGAACACCCCCGAACAGTGCCGATCCGAGCCTGATCCGAGCACTCTTCGGGTATTCCCGCCGATCGCAAAACTCAGAATGAGACAAAATGTCATCATCCCGCCATCGGATCTCGCGAGATCCGGATTCATATTATTCCCCCGCTTGCCATCGCCATCTTCACTCGGGCATTGGAGAGGGAAGAGGGAGGGTGTGTTAGTGGTGTCCTCTGTTCTGCTCATTAGTGGTGCTATCCTGTGCTCTGTCCTGCTCAGTCCAGTGGTGGTGTTCTGTGCTCTGTCCTGCTCAGTCCAGTGGTGCTGTCCTGTGCTCTGTCCTGCTCAGTCCAGTGGTGGTGTCCTGTGCTCTGTCCTGCTCAGTCCAGTGGTGCTGTCCTGCTCAGTCCAGTGGTGCTGTCCTGTGCTCTGTCCAGTGGTGCTGTCCTGTGCTCTGTCCTGCTCAGTCCAGTGGTGGTGCTGCCATAATTCCAGTGGTGCTGTCCTGTGTCCAGTCCAGTGGTACAGCCATTTAAATCCAGTGGTGCTGTCCTGTGCTGTGCTGCTATATAAGTTCACTGATCCTGCCGTATAAGTCCAGTGGTACTGCTATATAAGTTCACTGATCCTGCCGCATAAGTCCAGTGATACTGCTGTTTAAGTCCACTGATCCTGCCGTATAAGTCCAGTGGTACTGCTATATAAGTTCACTGATCCTGCCATATAAGTCCAGTGGTACTGCTGTTTAAGTCCACTGATCCCACTCTATAAGTCCAGTGGTACTGCTATATAAGTTCACTGATCCTGCCGTTTAAGTCCAGTGGTACTGCTATATAAGTTCACTGATCCTGCCGTATAAGTCCAGTGGTACTGCTGTTTAAGTCCACTGATCCCACTGTATAAGTCCAGTGGTACTGCTATATAAGTCCACTGATCCTGCCGTATAAATCCACCTCTTCGGTCTGGAATTATTTCTATTCCAATCCGGACAACAAATGTATTGCCATATGTACCTTATGTAAAGCTGCAATAAACAGGGGTAAGGATCTTGGCCACCTAGGGACATCCTCCCTTATACGTCACCTGAAGAACCTTCATAATTCTGTGTTTAGTTCAGGAACTGTGGCTAGGACCATCAGCAGTCCAGGGACACCTAAATACCTTGGTGCCATTGTATCCACACCAGCAACACCCTCCTCGTCATTTTCCTCTTCGATCTGGATCGGAGATAGTCCTGCAGGCCATGTCACCGGCATGACTGAGTCCTCTTCAATCCGGGATTCTTCCGGAGGATCCTGCAGCACTACGCCTACTACTGCCGCTGCTGCGAGTCGGTCATCTTCCCAGAGGGGAAGTCGTAAGATCGCTACGTCTTTCACTAAGCAATTGACCGTACAACAGTCTTTGCAATGAGCACGAAGTACGACAGCAGTCATCCTATTGCAAAGCGGATAACTGCGGCCTTGACAGCTATGTTGGTGTTAGACGTGCGTCCGGTGTCCGCCATCAGTGGAGTGGGATTTAGACGGTTGATGGAGGTATTGTGTCCCCGGTACCAAATCCCGTCTAGATTTCACTTCACAAGGCAGGCGATACCCGGGATGTACAGAGAAGTACGAAAAAGTGTCCTCAGTGCTCTGAAAAATGCGGTTGTACCCACTGTCCACTTAACCACGTACATGTGGACAAGTGGTTCAGGGCAAACTAAGGACTATATGACTGTGACAGCCCACTGGGTAGATGCATCGCATTCCGCAGCAACAGCAGCATCAGCATCAGTAGCAGCATCTCCGACACGCCTGCTCGTTCCAAGGCAGGCAACGTTGTGTATCACCGGTTTCAGTAAGAGGCACAGCGCCGACAACCTCTTAGAGAAACTGAGGGAAATCATCTCGCAGTGGCTTACCCCACTTACACTCTCCTGGGGATTTGTGGTGTCGGACAATGCCAGTAACATTTTGCGGGCATTACATATGGGCAATTTCCAGCATGTGCCATGTTTTGCCCACACAAAAAATTTGGTGGTGCAGCATTATCTTAAAAGTGAAAGGGGTGTGCAGGATATGCTTGTGGTGGCCCGCAAAATTGCGGGACACTTTCGCCGTTCTGCCAGTGCCTACCGAAGACTGGAGCACCATCAAAAAAGCCTGAACCTGCCCTGCCATCACCTCAAACAAGAGGTTGTGACGCGCTGGAACTCCACCCTCTATATGCTGTAGAGGATGGAGGAGCAGCAAAAAAACCATTCAAGCCTACACAGCCACCTGCGACATAGGCAAAGGAGTGGGGATGTGCCTGAGTCAAGTGTAGTGGAGACTGATTTCCGTGTTGTGCAAGGTTCTGCAGCCATTTGAACTTGCCACACGAGAAGTCAGTTCCGACACTGCCAGCTTGAGTCAGGTGATTCCCCTGATCAGGCTGTTGCAGAAGCAGCTGGAGAAAGTGAGGGAGGAGCTGGTAAAGCATTGCGATTCCACCAAGCATGTAGCTCTTGTGGATGAAGCCCTTCATATGCTTTGCCAGGATCCGAGGGTGGTCAGTCTTTTAAAGTCAGAGGAATACATTCTGGCCACCGTGCTCGATCCTCGTTTAAAGCGTATGTTGTGTCTCTGTTTCCGGCGGACACAAGTCTACAGCGGTGCAAAGACCTGCTGATCAGGAGATTGTCATCTGAAGAGGACCGTGACATGGCAACAGCTCCTCCTTCATTTTCTTCCACACCAGTGGCTGCGAGGAAACAGCTGAGATTTCCTAAACGACCCGCTGGCGGGAATGCAGAGAACATCTGGTCCGGACTGAAGGACCTGCCAACGATTGCTGACATGTCTACTGTCGCTGCATTGGATGCTGTCACCATTGAAAAAATGGTGGAGGATTACTTTGCTGACAGCATCCAAGTAGACATGTCAGACAGTCCTTACTTTTACTGGCAGGAAAAAAAGGCAGTTTGGAAGCCCCAGTACAAACTGGCTCTATTTTAGCTGAGTTATTCCCCCTCCAGTGTGTACTCCGAAAGAGTTTTTAGTGCAGCGGGGAACCTGGTCAGTGAGCGGCGAAAGAGGTTGCTTCCGCAAAATGTGGAGAAGATGATGTTCATCAAAATGAATTATCAATTCTTCAATGAAGACCAGCAATGGTCTCCAGAGACTACAGAGGGACCTGTGATTGTGGAGTCCAGCGGGGACGAATTGATAATGTGTGAGGATGAGGAAGTACACACTGAAGGGGGCGAGGAATCAGAGGATGAGGATGAGGATGACATCTTGCCTCACTAAAGCCAGTTTACTTTGTACAGGGAGAGATGAATAGCTTTTTTTTGTGTGGGGGCCCAAACAAACCAATCATTTCAGCCACAGTAGTTTTGGTAGGCCCTGTCGCTGAAATTATTGGTTTGTTAAAGTGTGCATAAGGGTGGGTGGGAGGTCCCAAGGACAATTCCATCTTGCACCTCTTTTTTTTCTTTGCCAGCTCGTTTTGTGTGGGTCCAAACAAACTAATCATTTCAGCCACAGTTTTGTAGGCCCTGTCGCTGAAATGATTGGTTTGTTAAAGTGAGCATGTCCTATTTCACCAACATAAGGGTGGGTGGGAGGGCCCAAGGACAATTCCATCTTGCACCTCTTTTTTTTGGCATTATGTGCTCTTTGGGGCCTAGCTTTTCAAACTGCCATCCTGTCTGCCACTGCAGTGCCACTCCTAGATGGGCCACGTGTTTGTGCCGCCCACTTGTGTCGCTTAGCTTAGTCATCCAGCTACCTCGGTGCATCCTTTTGGCCTAAAAACAATATTGTGAGGTGTGAGGTGTTCAGAATAGACTGGAAATGAGTGGAAATGAATGTTATTGAGGTTAATAATAGCGTAGGAGTGAAAAAAAAAACAAATAAATCTGGATTTTAGCAGTTTTTATGCTTTTTAAAAAAAAAAATCAGAACCCAAAACCTTGAGGGGGGTGTTTTGGCAAAATTCATTAGAACCCAAAACCTGAAGGTAATCAGAACCCAAAACCCAAAACCCGAAAAGTGGCCGGTGCACATACATAGTATCTTTGTGATATTACTGCTTTTTACAACTGTACTGTGTATAAATTGCTCACCTCTGGCTTTGGAAACCAGATCGTTCTGATAGAAGCTTACCTTAGTGCTAACAAGCGCATGCGTATGCATACTAAACCTTTGTGCTTTGGAACCACAGAGATTGCATTGGAGAATCTTTATTGATGACGATAATTACAGGCGTAACACTCTGGAGCTTAGGGAACCCAGCTGAACAGAAGCTTCTTGCAATAAATCCAATTTTAAATGACAAATCAAGAAAATTATTTGTGCATTTTCAAATGTTATGATTACAAATAAAGTTTTGAATGATCCTCTCAACTTACATAGCATGATAATTATTAATTAAGACACGTCCTTGTCTCAAAGTTATTAGCAAGCTTGATATTTTCTGGCTTTTGTAATATTGGACAAAACAAAAAAAGATAAATAATATTTATCGGTATTCCTTAATGCTTTGGATGTATAAACTTTAATTTTCTGCAGTTACAGGTTTCATTTGTGTTATTTTAATTTGATACTGATTCTCTTGAAGCGTCATTATATATTTATATATATGATTTCACAAGTCTATTTATGATTCTATCTGATACATTGTTAATTGAATTTTTTCTAAAATGTACTTTGGAAATGGCTGTTTTGTAGATTTCCTTGCTTCTGAATATTTCATTAGTGAATTGTATTGAAACCTGACGTTATCATTTTCGATCTTACTTTTTATATCAAGGTTTTATTACATTAGGGTGTGTCTTTTGCTTTAGGAAATTGATGTATCTTTTTTCAGATAGGAAGGTTTCTGTAAAGGTTAGCCTCAATAAAGTCTTACAACATCAGAAAGACTATCACTTTCCTAAGTGCATTTGTGAGTTGCATTTGTGAATCTTGATATTTAGTTTACTGAAATCTGTCAGTATATTTTTTCAGCCATTCTAGTGACTCTATCCCTTGTATGTTACATACAAGAAACTTTAAGGATGTAAGTCTGTTTTTTTGCATTTAAGGTTTCTGTTACATTACACATTGGAAGACAATTTGTAGAATATAATCTTTAAAATTGCAAAACTACAAGGAAAACAGCAGGCAATTGCAGGTGCTAAAATAACCATCATCATTATCATCTGGAGGGCCATGCAGTCAGTATTACAAATCATACAAAATAACAAATTAGATATAGAACAAGGACATACGAGGTTGCTGAAGAAGGTACCGATATGAGACTGTATAGAGGGTCCTTTCTGTGGGAACTTACAATTCTACAATTACCATAAAACACACACATGGTTGTACTTAAAAGAAACATAGAGACATTGGGGCATGAATTGGGCATACTTCTATTTGCTTAGCATAAAATATCTAAATTTGTACTGTGCATGCCCACAAAAATAGTAAATGCATATGTCCGTATGCAGATTTGAACACATCTGACACTTGTGTCTCCTTTACTAGAGAGGCAGAATGGAGGTGGAAATTGGTGGTCAAATGCAGTCTGAGCACAATAAAGGAAGAGTTTGTGTAAATGCAACTGAGGCAGGGGAGGGCTGGCAAATTTTAGCCAGGGGGGCAAGACTTTACGAAGCAGCCTATTAGAAACATTTTAAAGGAAAATAAATGCAGGTGGACCAGTGACCTAGACCAATGTAGCCTACTACGGGACCAGCCCTCACATGACTAGGGCAGACCCGCGTGGAGATGCAGATATACCTGACAGTAGCCATATCACTTGCGGTTGCCAGAGGGCTGCAATTACACACTGATAATGATGATTACTCTTCTGTACGGCTGTTTGCAAATTCACTTCTGAAGCTGAAGATGCTTTTTTCATTGCTTGTGCCTATATTATATGATTTTGTGGGCATATTTGAGAAGTGTTTGCTAACTTCATTTATACACAAGAAGAAGGATTATAACTGCTGCATTATAGAGGGTTTTTATATAAATCAAACAAATGTTAAATAAAACTTTTCTTCTGCTTATGACATGGTTTCATTTCACATAGTTTCTACTTTACTTAATAAAACTTTTTGTTGAAATTGGCCTGTGACCTCCCTTGATACAGTTATTTTTAGAATTAATTGTTTAGCCTCACAGCTGCTTCATCATTGAATACTATTTGTAGAGATGTTCACTGACCCCCATGTTCTGGTTTTGGTTTTGGTTTTAGTTTTGGCAATACCGCACTTGCGTGTTTTGGTTTTAGATCCCTGTTTTTTTTCTAAAATTCCTATTTTTTATGCTAAAATGACATAATTTTGCTTTTTTTCCCCGACATTATTAACCTCAATAACACTCATTTCAAGTCATTTGCAGTAAATTTTGACCATCTCACAGGTCACAATATTAATTTCATACACTTTCAAACAAAGACTACAGTGACCTGGCTGGATGCTAAGTGACAGAGCAATGATTCAAACACACGGCAGTTCATAGCAAATCTAGGCAAAATTGCCACACAGCAGTGGCAGAAAAGAAAAGTAGTGCAAGATGGAATTGTCCTTGGATCATGAAATCAGTTATGGTTCATTCGATCACTGCACCCATTCCTTGGATAACTGTGGCAATTCTACAGCTAATACATGGTGACAAGTTCAAAAAAATTAAAAATAATCATCCACCATTCTTTGAATGTTGATAGTTGATAGCAGGATCAGGTGGAGTTACAGCAGAGGTTTTACTAATTCTGGTCAATTCTTTTACAGTTGACAAGACCAGATGTCAAAATGTTATGCTGAGTCATGTGCATCATCAATGGGTGTCTAAGATGTTTGCAAAGCACACAACAGTATATAGCACATGTAGGTAACATTGGCACACAGCGGGAGCTGAAAGGAAAAGTGGTGCAAGATGGAATTGTCCTTAGAACCCTCTCACCCACCCTTATGTTGGATCTTAAAATGGACATGCACGGTTTAACAAACCAAGCACTTCAGCGACAAGGAGTGCCACTTTTGAGCCTAATGTGCTTGGTTTGTTTTGGCTCCCACAAAGCAAGCTAACAATGGCCTTAAGGCACCTGTCACGGGCACTAGGAGTCTGTACCCAGGGATCACCAGGTGATAGGCTTACCAGAGCAGTATAGATGGTAATATGGTACTCTGGTAGCAGGGTGATCACGGAACAGGAAATAGCAGATGATAGAGATGCTCAGGAAAGTCTATGACTAGCAGCACTGGTAATATGGATGTAGTAATACACGAGGAACTGTATGGACAAAGGAAACGTGAGGGTAGTCAGTGGTCTGCGGTAGCAAGTTGTACCACTGCTATAGTGAGGAGGAATGTCCAACAGAAACGAGGAGGTGATGAGAGTCAGCGGTCTGCGGATAGCAAGTTGTACCGCTGTCTGAGTGAAGGAATGAAATCCAAGTGGAGGTATCCGGGGAGTCAGTGGTCTGCGTTAGCAAGTTGTACCACTGCTATGTGAGAGGATACTGGAACAGGAGACACAGGAAACAGGGATCAGTGGTCTGCCTCTAGCAAGTTGTACCACTGAATATATATGTGAGGAGGAGCACGGGGAGAGACTGCAATACAGAGGATACACGGGCACCTTAAACCTGATCCACAATAACATGCACAATATAGTAATGACTGAACAGCACTGCAATAGTAGAAAGTCACTGAAACAATCCGGGCAAAAGATAACACAGTCAATGATGGTAATAGTCCCAGCGGATAGTAAACTCCAGAGGAGAACAAACTCAGTCCAGCAAGATATGCAATACACCAGCACAGTCAATGAGAAGTATGCATACCGTGATTCAGGAGCAGGCTGTCAGACAGGAGTGCAGAGATACCTGAACGGCTGGAGGCCGGCAGGATGCGAAGTCCCTGAAGGGTGAAGCGGTAATCAAGTAGGTGCAGCGCACAGGTAGGTAGACCAGCAGGGGAACAAATACTCAGGAAGCAGTAGTATGTAGAACTGGACTCCTGGAGAACCCTGAAGAGTAGCGATGGTCTAGACGAGATGAAAGCAGTGAGGCGCAGATCCGATGCAGACTGGCGAGTAGAGACCAGCAGGAACACAGAGAAGCACGGAGAGCGGATCAGCAGTTGTAGACACGAGTAGAACTGAGGAGTAGCAGTCAGCAGGGCTCTGCAGGTACACAGAGGTAGCGGATAGCAACCAGCAGGTGCAGCCACGATGAAACACGGGAGAGCAGAGCTGAGCTGGAACTGTTGAGCACGGAGAGCAGCGGATAGGAATCAGTTGTAGCAGTCTCGAGGAAACACGGGAGAGATGAGATGAGCTGAAGACTGAAGCGCACGGAGGCAGCGGATAGGAATCAGCCAAACAGTCACGATGAAACACAGGCGAGTTGAAGTAGATTTAAGACTGTAGTGCACGGAGGCAGCGGATAGGAATCAGCTAACAGTCACGATGAAGCACAGATAAGTTGAAGTAGATAGAAGACTGTAGTGCACGGAGGCAGCGGATAGGAATCAGCTAACAGTCACGATGAAGCACAGATGAGTTGAAGTAGATAGAAGACTGTAGTGCACGGAGGCAGCGGATAGGAATCAGCTAACAGTCACGATGAAACACAGCAGAGTTGAAGTGGTTTGAAGACCGTAGTGCACGGAGGCAGCGGATAGGAATCAGCTAACAGTCACGATGAAACACAGCAGAGTTGAAGTGGTTTGAAGACTGTAGTGCACGGAGGCAGCGGATAGGAATCAGCTAACAGTCACGGTGAAACACAGGAGGGTTGAAGTGGTCTGTAAACCACATTAGTAGAAGTGGTCTGGAAACCACAGGAATCAGCAGCGCTGAATACACGAGGAAACACAGGAACACCTTCAGAGGCTCATGGGGAATGAGACTCCAAGATCAGGCAACGTGGTATTGACCACAGGTGCTTAATATAGGGAGTGTTGCCTGATCTGCCAATTAAGTTAAAGGAACAGGTACTGAAGGGTTTGAAAGGGCTGCGCATGCGCAGACCCTCAGGATGGAGGACGGCCACGGTTCCTAAATATACGGGAAGAAGCACTCACAGTCCGGTGAGTGACAGCACCAAAGGTTATTGTCATCATCCTCAGCCTCATCCTCACACATTATTGATTAATCACCACTGGAATCCACCATTACAGAAGTCTAAGTATTTTTATGTAATTGGCAGGAAAGGCCTTCCTCGTGGAAATTGAAGTTCTTTTTTATGAACATCATCTTTTCCACATTTTAATGAATTTACCTCCTACGCCGATCGCTGACAAGGTTCCCGGCTGTGCTGAAAACTCTTTCCAAGTACACACTCGAGGGTGGGCCACTTAGGCAAGGCAAAGCGAGTTGGTACATGGGTCACCAAATTCCCATTTTTTCCTCCCAGTGTGTAAAGGGACTGTCTGATGTGTCTATTTCTATTCTGTCATTAAAATAATCCTCCACCATCCTTTGGATGTTGATAGTAGGATCAGGTGGAGTTACGTTTTTTTTCAATTATTTTAGACCAGACCATATGTCAAAATGTTGTGCTGAGTCATCCGCATCATCTCTGGGTCTCTTGAGATCTGGGTCAGTTGGAAACAAAGAGAAAACATAGCTCTTAAACCTAGGATGAAGCACAGTCGCTAAAATGTAGTGATCCGATTTCAAGATTTTGATAACTCTTGGATCCTGGCGAAGCAAATAAAGTATTTGATCTACAAGCCCAATATACTTAGCGTAATTGGTTTGTTTAATCTCCTCCTTCAGTTTCTCAACCAGCTTTTCCAAAAGTCTAATTAAGGGAATCACTTGACTCAAGCTAGCAGTGTCTGAACTCACTTCACAGTTGACTACTTTGAATGGTTTCAGCACCTTGCACAACATGAAAAGTATTCTCCACTGCGCTTGAGTAAAATACATCCCCCTCCTCTCTCAATGTCATGGCCTGTGGAGCAAGCGTGGATGGCTTTTCGCTGTTCCTCCATCCGCAGAAGCATATAAAGGGTGGAATTCCACCTTGTCACCATCTCTTGCTTCAGTTTATGGCAGGGCAAATTAAATTGCTCTTGTTGCTGCTGCAATCTCCTACATGCTGTTGCCGGAAATAACCAGATTTTACGGGCCACAGACAGCATCTCCTGCACGTCCCTGTCATTTTTTAAAAACTCTGCACCACCAAGTTTATTGTATGAGCAAAACAGGGAATGTGATGGAATTCACCCAGCTGTAATGCTCTCACAATATTGGTGGCCATATATTAAACAACATATCCTGAGGAGAGTCCAAGCAGGATAAGCCATTTTGCAATGACATCCCTTAGTTTTTGTAACAGATTACCAGCTGTGTGCCTCTTATACCACTTTCATACTGCCGTCCCGGCAATATCCCGGGTTTTTCAAGCCGGGTTTTTGCCGGGGCTCGGAGCGTCCCAGCTCAGAAACACCATTCATACTGCACCTTGGACCCGGGAATTTCCCGGGTTGACCCCATTCATACTGCACAAGTCTGTGCCCTGGCAATTTGTGGGAGTCATCACCAGAGCAGTTTTCATTGGCTGAAAAATGAAGACTGGATGCTGCTCCAGTGTTTAAATCCTGGCAGAAAAACCTGAACTTTGCTTCCTTTCACACAACTAGTATTTCCCAGACTTTGTACCTCTGTAATGTGGGATATCAGCTACATCAGACACCCAAATAAATACACAGCACTGCACTTTAATCAGGACAAGTAACCTTTAAAGGGAAACATACTCTATCTATTAGCATGATTTATATATATATAAAAAAGTACAATAGTGATGGTATGCCTTCTCTATATATCTCCAATCATGTATACCCAATGGTATATTTATGTATGTAATAGTCATTAATAAAATTTCTGTAAACTGCCCTTCTTTTCATATACATTCTTTGTATTCTCCTGCTTTAAATCCTCCAGAGACAGGCAGACAGCCAATCATCTTGTTTTCTGTGCAACCCGGGTTGAAAAACCCTGGTTGCACCATTTATAGTGTAGGCAACCCGGGTCCGACCCGGGAATTACCCCTCGATAAATCCCGGGTTGAAGACCCGGGATTTTTGACTTGTACCATTCATATTGCACCAAGACCCGGGTCGTTTGAGCTCGCCCCGGGAAAAACCCGGGATTTTGGTGCAGTATGAATGGGGTATTAGTGAAGCTTGTGATACACAGAGTAGCCTGCCTCTGAAAAATGTGACGTACTTGGGTACATGCTGCTACTGTTCCTCCTGGTGAAGACGAATTACCAACCCAGTGGGCTGTCACAGTCATAATCTATAGTTTGCCCAGTTCTGCTTGTCCACATCTGTGGTTAAGTGTACAGTGGGTAGAATGGCATTTTGTAGCCCAATAATGACATTTATACGAACCTTCTGGTAGAGGTGAGAAATAGTTTTTCTAGTAAAATAATGGCATGATGGAATTTGGTAATGAGGACAGAACACCTCAAGTAACTGTCTAAAACCAGTTGCATTAATAGTGGATATTGGACGCAGATCTAATACTAACATAGTCACCATGGCGTCTGTGATCCGCTTTGCGACTGGGTGACAGCTTTTATACTTGCTTCCTATTGCAAAAGATTATTTAACAGTCAATTATTGTAAACTACTAGTAGTCTTCTTCTTGGTCTGCTTCTGGGATGAAGATTCACCCCAGCAGCAGCAGCAGTGGGACTAACACTCAAGAATTCTTCTGAGGAATTCAGGATAGTGGAGAAGTCATATAGCCTTAAAAACTTGGATTCAGGACTAACTTCGATCACTACTGAGGATATTGATGAGGACGGTGTTGTGAGTGTAGATTGCAGATGTCGAAATCTAGCTTAGAGAAGGAACCTAGCTTATGATGGACTGCTTGTTATTATTTTTTTAACATAAGTTTCTGATTTTCCCAACAGCTTGTCATGAACTCGCTTCAAATGGCGTAACATGGTGAGGTCCCTA
Organism: Mixophyes fleayi; assembly: GCF_038048845.1. NCBI lineage: Eukaryota > Metazoa > Chordata > Amphibia > Anura > Limnodynastidae > Mixophyes > Mixophyes fleayi. Next base: position 181,439,178 of record NC_134402.1, on the reverse strand, counting down.
GATGGTTAAGGTCTCTACCTCTACTGACTGTGGCTTTACAAATGCTACAAATGGCTAGATAACTGTTGGCAGGATTTGGGTAAAACTAAATCCACACATAAGATGTTTATTTCTTGGTCTTATGCCCAGGCATGACAATGGCCTTGTTCTTATTACGTGCAAGTACTGCTTCCACTGGTGCAGCACTTACTCAAACAACATCATCCTCATCAACATCCTCATTAGCGCCCTCATCAGCTATACAAATATCCCCCTCAACCTGTTGCATTTTCAAAGTGGCATCCTCAATTTGTGTATCACTGGCTACACTTGGGTTGTTCATGCACACATTTGCAGAAATGCTTAAAGGGGCCTTCTTTATGAGTACACTATCAGAAAGGTCAAGATTACACATAGCACTCATGGGCAGACTCTCCTTAAGGATTTGTGTCATTTCTGAATATGAACATACATTTTCCTCTAATGCCTTACATTTTTTTTCCAGCTCGGCTTTTACACGTAAAAGTATTTGGACACGGCTTTGGGAGTCTTAATGACAAGGTGTCACTCACCGGACTGTGAGTGCCATTTCTCCTATGTTCAGGAACCGTGGCCGTCCGCCATCCTGAGGGTCTGCGCATGTGCAGCCCTTATGAAACCTTCAGTACCTGTTGCTTTTAATTAATTGGATGATCAGACAACCCTCCCTATTTAAACCACCTGTGATCATTACCTAGTTGCCTGATCTTGGAGTCTCATTCCCCATGAGCCTCTGAAGGTGTTCCTGTGTTTCCTCGTGTATTCAGCTCCAGCTGATTCCTGTCTACTACGATTGTGGTTTCCAGACCACTTCAACTCTCCTGTGTTCATCGTGTATGCACTCAGCTGATTCCTATCTGCTACTGCTGCCGGATTCCAGACCGCCTCAACTCTCCTGTGTTCAGCGTGTCTGCTCTCCGCTGCCTCCGTTACTACTGCCGGGTTCCAGACCGTCTCAACTCTCCTGTGTTCATCGTGTCAGCTCTCCACTGATTCCTATCTGCTACTGCTGCCGGATTCCAGACCGTCTCTACTCTCCTGTGTTCAGCGTGTCTCCCCTCCGCTGCCTTCGCTACTACTGCCGGATTCCAGACCGCCTCTGCTCTCCTGTGTGTTAAGCGTGTCTCCCCTCCGCTGCCTTCGCTACTACTGCCGGATTCCAGACCGCCTCTACTCTCCTGTGTTCAGCGTGTCTCCCCTCCGCTGCCTCCGCTACTACTGCCGGATACCAGACAGCCTCAACTCTCCCGTGTTCATCATGTTTCCAGTTTTACTTACTACTGCTTCCTGAGTATTGCTCCTTTGATTACCGGTTACCTTTCGTGCGCTGCACCAACCTGATTACCGCTTCCATCCTCCAGTGGTCTCTCCTCCTGCCGGCGTTCAGCCGTTCAGGTATCCCTGCACTTCTCCTTGACAGCCTGCTCTCCTGAACCACGGTATGCATACTTTCCATTGACTTTGCTATTGTATTGCATATCCGTCTGGACTGTGTTGTGTTCATCTCCGGAGTCTTCCATCTACTGAAGCTATTGTTACTATTGACTTTGTTTCCTATTACCTGGATCTCTATAGTGACTTTGTATACTTCAAGCAGCGCTTGTCAGTTATTATTGTATTGTCGTTATCATCGTGGGATCAAGTTCCGTGTGCCCCCCGTGTATCCTCTGTATTCCATTCATCTCCTCGTGCCCCTCCTCACATATATATAGCTGTGGTACAACTTGCTGAATGCAGACCACTGACTCCTGTTTCCCATTGGCACCAGTTTCAAGTATCCTCTCACATAAGCAGTGGTACAACTTGCTGTACGCAGACCACTGACTTCCCCGTTACCTACTTGCACCTGGAACCCATTCCTTCACTATAGACAGTGGTACAACTTGCTATACGCAGACCACTGACTTTCACTACCTCCTCTCTACTCCTGGACATTCCTCCTCACTATAGCAGTGGTACAACTTGCTGTACGCAGACCATCTGGTTCCTCGTGTTCATACATCTAAGTCATTATCAGTTGCTGCTAGTCATAGACTTTCCTTGAGCATTCTCTCACCATCTGCTGGTTCTCCTGTTCCGTTGTCACCCTGCTACCAGAGGACCATAGTACCAGCTATATTACTCTGGTAAGAACATCATCTGGTGATATCCTGGGCAAAGACTCTTAGTGCCCGTGACACAAGATCTTGCTTGGTCATGACTGACCTTAAAAGAAGATGCCTCAGTGACAGTTGCAGAACTAGCACTCATAGAGAAGGCAAAGGCCTCATTCTTTCCTTGCCACTGTATGTAGAATGGCATGTTGGTTATTTTATTTTTCTCTACAGATAACATTGACTGGATTACAGGTCATTTTTCTTGACCAAGGTAAAAGGTGTCTTTTTACATTTTTGTTTCCCTGACTTAAAAACACTATGCACTTTAACATAGGCTTTAGCAGATGACGTAGAGGAATAACTATCATCATGACTGGTGCCAGCAGCTCCTTGCTGCCCCTGGTCTTCTGTGTACTGCTGTGAATCCAATTGATAACACAGTACAATGTGACTGCAGATTAAGAACAACACTGCCAGCCCTATTATTTCTATTTCAGCAATGATAATTAGCTATGGAGCTCTCCTGTTTAAGTGTTACCTATATAACACAATACAATGTGACTGCAGATATAGAAGACCGAGAATGCCAGCCCTATTATTTCTATTTCAAAAATGACAATTAGTAATGGAGCAATGGACCTCTCCTCTTTGTGTGTTACCTATATAACACCATACAATTTGACTGCAGAATTAGAAGACCAAGCCTGCAAGCTATTAAAGTATTTTTATCATTTTCCAATAAGCATTGTCTAAGCGATTTCTTGTGTTTCCAAAGCACAAACAATTTATTTTGCAAAAGCAAAGGTTTAGCAGTTCCATAAATAAACTACAGTTCAATATAGCCGATGCCAAATACATACATATAAACACCACGCCCGTTGCGCTCTCTGCGAGACAGTCCTTCAGTCCAGAAGACTGTGGTCAGTTATGACTGACTAGCTGGTCCCAGGGAGCTTGCATATATACACTCAGTGTTTCAGAGAAAACAATACAGATGATGTGGCTTGCTTCTTTAGGTCCAGGCTTCAGGAGGGTCCAGTGTAATGCAGGTCATAGGCCAGTCCAAACAACCCCCTCCAAGGGAGGGGGTCAACATTCCAAGTGTGGGGGTCTGCTCTCAAGATGATGACTCTGATTTTCCCACCCTGAATGAGGTTTAAACTAGTCTATTTACAATACATAGATGTCACTCACCGGACTGTGAGTGCCTCTGCGCTGGTGTGTGGTTCTCTAGCCTTCCTGCCGGCGCCTGTCCTGAGCCCGCGGCCGTCCACCATCTTGATGGACTGCGCATGCGCAGCATCCAAGAACTTATGACCTTTTGCTTTTAACCTAGTTGGTGGATCAGGCACCTCTCCCTATTTAAGGTACCTGTGCTCATTACATCGTTGCCTGATCTTGAGTCTCATTCCCAGTGAGTCTCTGAAGGTGTCTCCTGTGTTCTGCTAGTGTCTTCAGTTTCCTGCTGATTACCTGCTCTACTCATCGGTGGTTTCCATACCTGCTATAACTCCTGTGTCCTGCTCGTGTCTCCAGCTCCCTGCTGATTACCTGCTCTACTCATCGGTGGATCCCATACCCGCTACCGACTCCTTTATCCTGCTCGTGTCCTCAGCTGTCTGCTGGATCACCTGCTCCGCTCATCAGCAGTTCTCATACCCGCTACTGACTCCTGCTCGTGCCCTCAGCTGCCTGTTGGATTACTTACTCAGCTCACCTGTAGCTCCCATACCCGCTTCAGCCGTTCAGCGCTCCTGCTGTATCTTCATATTCTCGTGGACAAGCTTCTCTACTCATCAGCGGTATGGTCACTCGTTATTGATTATCCACTGTTGCCTGGCATATCCGCTTAGGACAAGTTCCCCTTCTCAACAACGGTATCCGTACCCGCAATAGACTTTTGGCTGATACTCTGCCTTTCCGCTTGATACAAGCCTCTCTACTGAGCTGTGGTATATATATCACCATAGACTATTAGCGATAACGCTGCCTGCCTGTTTGGAGAAGTTCCTCTGTGCTCTCATTGTCCTCATTCAGTTATTGACTCTTTCCCTGTATTCACTTACCAGCACCAGTACAAGTCCTCACTTACTAGCAGTGGTACAACTTGATATACGCAGACCACTGACTACCCGCTACCTACCTGCACCTGGACAAGTCTTCTCATCACAGCAGTGGTACAACTTGCCATACGCAGACCACTGACTTCCCCGCTACCTACCTGCACCTGGACAAGTCTTCTCATCACAGCAGTGGTACAACTTGCTATACGCAGACCACTGACTTCCCCGCTACCTACCTGCACTTGGACAAGTCTTCTCATCACAGCAGTGGTACAACTTGCTATACGCAGACCACTGACTACCCGTTACCTTCCTTCACCTGTGCACGTCCACTCTGGTCTCCGTGGTTAAACCTGCCTTTCCACTATAGCTGCAAATCGCTGACTCATCTACCTATATAGCTGCAAGTCACTGACTGATCTACCTATATTGCTGCAAGTCACTGACTATTCATTTGCTTCCGTGGCATCCTCACTCCATCTGCTGTTATATACGTTCCACTATTCACCCTACTGCCAGAGGACCGCTGTGCAAACTCCGCCCCTCTGGTAAGCAAAGTCATCTGGTGAAATCCTGGGCAGAACTCCTAGTGCCCGTTACAGTAGACAATATCATTGTAATCATCTATTCCCTACAATCTATAACTACCATACGTAATGTGCGTTCTGTTTGGCGACTGCACCCGATGTCTGCGAATAAATTGGGGATTAGAATGATACTAAACATGACATACTTCCCGTGACCTGAACTTAAAATATCACTAAAGTGTGCGTATAACCTTATAATATATAACTATAAACCAAATACCATCTGCTCATAAACGACTGTTGAATGGAACCATTATAAATATGAAATATATAAATAGATGAGTGTAAAAGTGCGAGTGTATGCTTGCGTGTTTTATCGTGCGATCGCGCCATGCCACGTGTTACTTGGCATACTGATCGCAATCGCACAGTAGAACAATATTAATCAATATACTTTCTTTCATCCAATTATATGACTTTGACAGCTCCACCCTTTGATAGTACTATAAACTATCACCTTAAAGATTTTATATGCAGGATCTCAGTACCACGTTTCATTGCTCTGTAATGTAAGTCCCCCTTGGTGTATGACCATGCTGTCTGTAGACCCCAGACAGGTTACCATAAAAGAGAGGTATAATCCTAGAAACAATTTTACTTTTACTATAGAACATATACCTCTGGAGCTTGGAGATAACCTTTTGTATGTCCTTCAAGGGTGCCATAGAACATGTATCAAGAATATAGAATATTCTACAACAGTTTTTTTTTTATGCCTAACAGGTTCATCTGTCAAACGCATGTCTATAAGCTCAGACAACATTTAAACACTGCATGTTCACTGATAACATCCTCAGCCCGAGTTAAAATATACATTCTAATAATATCAACATTTCCTTTCTTCAACACTTGTGGGGTGGGCTATTGTCTGTTCGTTCTTCCCAGTCTCCCAATACTCAAGTTTCTTTGTACATGAAACAGTGATCGGCCTGCCAAATATTGGGAGACTTCCAACTAAGGGACCTAGCTTTTTTACCTTTCCTCTAGTGACCTCCCACCCCATAATTCGGGTACCTCAGGAATAATTAGTGGAAAGAGAACTAGTCCTACTTGATATAATCTCTGAGGCATGTGAGAGCACCCCCAGAACTTAGTTTGGTCGAAAACCTTACCCACCCAAGAATGATAATCATTCTCAAGAATGCCTGCTCAAGTCCGAATATTACTGCACTCGCATCCAGGGCTGCCAAGAGGAATTCAGGACCCCGGTACAACAAATTCATGGGGCCCCCCTTCTAGTTGAGTAAGCAAAAAAAAATTGCGGGGCCAAATTTTTCAGGGGTGTGGTCACACCGTTGGGGACGTGGCTAGCACATCAAAATCACTAGGTCCTGAATTCACCGGAGCGTGACATTTGTCCAAGCACTCCTGACTTTTAGGACATCTAGCACCCTTGTGTAGTATAGGAAGAATGCAGTGTGTACAGAAAGAGTTCAGTCTTGGCCTGTGCCCACTTGCCTCACCAAACACTCACCAAACATTGGCATTGTCCCTACTAGAATCACAACATTTCACACACTATGCTGCTCTGTCCTACCTGTTCTTCTCACTTTCTCCACCTGTGACTGCAGGTTTCTTTAGTTGTGGCTTGTCTGGATCTTGGAATGTTGGAGGACCTATTTGGGAAAAAAAATGGCTACATTTAGAAAATTACAGCCAGACGCAGCGTTAAATCAATTGCACCCACGATTAATAATTAGGCCTTCCTCCAGCCCCAACATTAAAATAATAGTATTCACATTTAATAAATAAACCTATTTCCCTTCATGCAAACAGCCTAGCAATACCTATTTCCCACAACCATCACTGCCATTAAATAATTCATAGTCACATTTAATAAATAGACCTCATTCTCCCCAAAACTCACCCCCACATTCAATAGCCCCCAAATTACCCCATCTTAAATTAATAATCCCCACTATTAAATTGCCTCACCATCACCCTACAAACAAAATAGCACCCATTAATTAGCCACCACCTACCGCACACACACTACATTGCAACAAGCCCCTGTGCCATCACACACACATTACTGTGCCCCTTCATCACAACTACACTGCGCCCTCCATGCTGCTTTCCCCCCTTTTTATTCACTCTGTGCCTCTCTCCCCTTTTTTTTTAACTCTGTGCCTCTTTGCCCCTTTTTTTTAACTCTGTGCCTCTCTCCCCATTTTTTATTTATTCTGTGCCTCTCTGCCCCCTTTTTTTCCCTTTGTGCCGCTCTGCCCCTTTTTTTATTCTGTGCCTCTTTGCACCTTTTTTCCTCTGTGCCTCTCTGCCCCTTTTTTATTCTGTGCCTCTTTGCCCCTTTTTTTCCCTCTTTGCCGTTCTGCCCCTTTTTTTTTATTCTGTGCCTCTTTGCCCCTGTTTTCCTCTGTGCCTCTCTGCCCCTGTTTTCCTCTATGCCTCTCTGCCCCATTTTCCTCTATGCCTCTCTGCCCCTGTTTTCCTCTGTGCCTCGCTGCCCCTGTTTTCCTCTATGCCTCTCTGCCCCTGTTTTCTTCTGTGCCTCTTTGACCCTTCTTTATAGCACTGTCCCTTTCTGTTTTCCTCCCCTTGACTCTCCGTTTCTTTATTTACCTTTTGGTAGGTTCTTTTTTTTCTCTTCTGTCTTCTCTTCTTTCTTCTGGCTTCTTTCCTCATGCTGCGGCGCTCCTCACTGACTGACTGTCAGGCGTGACTTGATGGCGTCACGCCCGACAGTCAGTATGAATGGAGAAGACAGGAAGACAAGAGAGGAGGGACGCGGCGCCGTGGTCACGTGAGTATTGATTTTTTTTTATTTTTTTATTTCTTATAGCTCCCCCCACCAACGGACCTTCCCCCCGGCAAAAAAAAAATATATATGTATACTAAAACGCAACATACAAAAAAGAAAAAAAGAAAATGATAGCAGCGAGGGCCCGCCCCGGGCCCCCTGGCATGGCTGGACCCGGGTAAAATGTACTCGCTCCCTCCCCCTCTCGGCGGCTCTGCTGGTATCGCTGGATGTACCTCTCTTCAACTATGGGGTCAACGTACTTACGGACGTAATGCTCCTCAGACAATAGTCCCTTGCACTTTTTCCAATCTCGAAGGTTTCCAAATTTTCCTTTTACCCCTGAATTGATTAGAGTAATTGGCTGGACCGATTGTACTAACACCTTCTCCTTCATCCACAACTCCTCAATATCACTACCTGAACCAGCCTCTGTCACCTGTTCACAATTGAAAGAACTGACTGCCCTGAAAAGAGATTGAGATGAGAGAAACACATAACAGGAAAAAAACTACTTCTTGCTGGACAGCTGTCTTTGCAAAGTCCTTGGCTCAGGTGTTGTTAACTGCAATTGGGGTCTCCCAGAACAGATTCACGAGTGTAATTGGAACCTTCTCCGGGTGTTGACTCCTCTGCAGTGGAGGGAATGGGTACCAGTGTCTCTCTGCTACCCCTAAGGATGTGATGCTGGTCGTCAACACTTGGTACCTGTCTGTCAAACAACCTGAGAATAGGAAATTACAGTTCCACAACTTACTCTCTCTGTCCAACATCCTAACAGTTAGTGTAACACCTCAGGAGACAGTGTTTCGAACGTTCTCGGTTGCTGTCTCACTATTTGCTTTTCCTCTCAAAGTCTAGAACAGTCTCTCCATTACAAAATTATCACAAGAAAAAGTCACAAACATTTCAAAAGACAACAGGTTAAGAGGCAGTTTAGGAGTGATTTTGATAGTGGGGAAGACTAGTGGCCAAAGCTACCAGCCACTCCAATCAAGTTTCAACCCTTATTCTATTCAATTAGTTCTAGCTAGTACCGTTACTTTATTTTCCCACTGGTTTGTGGCTAGTCAAAAAGTATGTAATTCACTATCACTGATCATACATTATACAGGAATTACTAATAACATGAATACCCCTATCACCTTTTATAACTCTAGGGATACCACATTGAATAACAAAAGTCCTGAGTATGCCATGACAATACATTAGAATCATTTCAATACACCTTTACCCAGATATATTTCATCGGTACCCCAGTGCATACTTGAGGATTCTGCAAGGTGGTAATTGGATGAAGTGGACTTGTTTTACCTGGAGAAAGTCCATCTGTAGGAGGGATATGGGATTGCTCTATTGGTATCATCTCCCTGACACTCTCTCAATCAAGACAGGACATTGCCTTCCTACTAGGAGAAGAAATGTCTGGTGCACAGCTTGCACATACCTTCTGTACCTAGCAGATCCAGACCACATGCTGCCTCCGCTGGGTCTGGAAGATACACTCTGGGAGCCACAGGCCTAACTTGTCCATCTCTCCAGGGTCCACCAGACTCCTGACCACATCCCTTCACCTTCCAGTTTATTCTTTAGGTAACACAAATCTCATATATTAACTAATTTGTGTGTGCATGCGTGTGTGTGTGTATGTGTACACAGTTTAAAACAATACAACAAAAAACAAAACAAAACATAGATTTGTCAGCTGTCACATCAAACCCTGCTGTCTATTTGACAGCCATGTCCGCCCTGGTGTGACAGTCATGTACAGTCGTACGTGTAAGTGTGGACTTTACTAACAAATACTTCAGTTGGTAACTGTGTCACTGTCACAATTCCTCAATGTAATGTTCTACTCATGTACTACCATTGCTATATAAAAAGTTTTTCAGTCATCTCAACATCGCCCCCTAGACTAGAAAAATGCTGAAGACCAACGTATATATCAATTGATTTACCCTCTGCCAACTCACATGCCATTTTTAATCCCACACATTCAGCTACTTGGCTAAGTGAGAAGGGCAAAGGGGTCTAGCTCTATAACACTTTCTTCATATATAACAGTATCCAGTACATGTCTGTCTAACAGTGAAAAAATATAAAACATGAAAATTTTACATTTTCTAGGGTTTCACATTATGTCATGTCTTGTGGAAAAAATCCCACTCCAATGTTCTATACAGAGATGCATATCTGTATGTCTAACCTCCAGCGATCTGTCCCCACCCTTTGTGCATATATATAAAGGCACACTTTGCACAGGAGACAAAAAGGCAGATATGCAATCTATAAAACATGAATCATATTTCTACAACAAAAACCTTTCTGCTTAAAATCAGCAGCTTCTATACACATAAAAACAAACCCCTAGCTGCTTCTGTGACTTATGTCAATCTAGTGTGTGTATCCCTGACTCCGTCTGATGTCACAAACGTCTTAGCCCCATGAATGAAACCATGTGTACGTGTTTTCGGATCTTCTTTACAAGAACAAAAATGAGATACTGACAGGGGAAGTAAAGACTGAGCAAAGAAATGATAAGAATACAAGGATTTGAAAAAAAAACAGAAAAGGAGATTTTACAGCAAACATTACAGCTGGATTGGACACTATGGGAAAATGGCTCTACTTATTCCAGTACTCCCCTTAGCTATTCACTAAACTATGACCCCTCCCTATACTGAACTGGGGGGTCTTACGTGTCACCCGTCCAATCCAGCATCGTCCGTCACTAGCTCATATGGAACTCGGTATCACCATATATCTTTGCGACAGACTTCCTGACTTATAATAGAGAAGTGCAAAATTAATCCTTAGTGACTCATACTTAGTACCTCACATGTGTTTCTATCTGAAATACATAAAACAACCTAAAGAGCAAAGTATGTACATACTTCATTTTGAATAATGACTCTTAGCCAAATAAATTATCATGAACCACTGCAACCTAAAACAAGGAGTGTTACAATGACCCATTATTAATATGTCTTTCAAGAGAAATTTTTCCACTCCTCTATCCAACCCCTTAATCATTAAGCGTATATTTCTTTTGTTTTGTCCTTATCTATAAAAAAAAAGAACAAAACAAGATAGTTATTCTTAAACAACAAAGGAAACAAACATTTTCATTCCTTACCAGCGGCCAGCGATCAGGAAAGTAAACACAAGACAACATAAAACCAACAAGCAATAACAACAAACTATAATTTTTTTACTCAATTTCGTTCTAAACCTGCACACTGATACTTACCATTGATTAGCATTTGCCTTGCCTGGTCCTAATTTTCTAGCTTTCACTCTAATATTTTCTTTACAATCTTTCCTCAAGTGTCCCTTCTTAAGGAAGTTAAAAGACTTCAAAGATTTCTGTTTCTTTCGCTCCTTATAGTGGTTTTCATAAATCTGAAGTTGTGAATGTATTCTTTCTAATGCCGGGATACTCACCATCATTAGCCTATCACTATGCGCCTTTTCCCTATTACATATGTTTTTATCATGTTTCACGGCAGACTCTCTAATTTCATTTACCGTGAGACCTCTCCAATAAGGCAACAAGGTGTGTATCCTGGCCTTTAGATCCTCCCTGAGACCATTCATTAGTACTGCAACAGCTACTTCCCTGTGTTCCACATTTTCCTTTAAATCTAGTATCCCTGTGTACTTAGTCATGGCTGCCAGAGCCCTAGCAAAATAGTCAGATGCATTCTCACTACCTTTTTGTTTGATAGTGAAAATTTTCCTGCAGTCCACAAATACATACATACGCCGCCCCGCTGCGCTCTCTGCTGGGTCCAGTGAGACAGTCCTTCAGTCCAGAAGACTGTGGTAAGTTATGACTGACTAGCTGGTCCCAGGGAGCTTGTATATATACACTCAGTGTTTCAGAGAAAACAATACAGATGATGTGGCTTGCTTCTATAGATCCAGGCTTCAGGAGGGTCCAGTTTAATGCAGGTCATAGGCCAGTTCAAGCAACCCCCTCCAAGGGTGGGGGTCAACATTCCAACGGTGGGGGTCTGCTCTCCAGATGATGACTCTGATTTACCGCCCTGAATTCAGTTTAAACTAGTCTATTTACAATACACAGACAATATAATTCTAATCAGTTATTCCCTACAATCTATAACTACCATACGCAATGTGCGTTCTGTTTGGTGATTGCACCGGATGTCTGCAAATAAATTGAGGATTAGAATGATACTAAACATGACATACTTTCCGTGACCTGTACTTAAAATATCACTAAAGTGTACGTATAATCTTATAATATATAACTATAAACCAAATACCATTTGCTGATAAACCAAATACCATCTGCTCATAAATATGAAATATATAAATAGATGAGTGTAAACGCACGAGTGTATGCGTGCGTGTTTTATCCTGAGATCGCGCCATGTCACGTGTTAAGTGGCATACTGATCGCAATCACACGGTAAAACAATATTAATCAAAATACTTTCTTTCATCCAATTATACGACTTCGACAAAGCCCTATTATTTCTATTTCAGCAATGCCACTTAGCAATAAAGCTCTCCAGTTTGCATGTTAGCTATATAACACCATACAATTTGACTGCAGATTTAGAAGAACAAGACTCCCGGCCCTATTATTTGTATTTCAGCAATGGCAATTAGCAATGGAGCTCTCCTGTTTGCATGTTAGATTTATAATACCACACAATTTGACTGCAGATTTAGACAAAGAGTGCCAGCCATATTATTTCTATTTCAGCAATGACAATTAGCAATGGAGCAGTGGACCTCTCCTCTTTGTGTGTTACCTATAAAACACCGTACAATTTGACTGCAGATTTAGACCAAGACTGCCAGCCCTATTATTTCTATTTCAGCAATGACAATTAGAAATGGAGCTCTCCAGTTTGCATGTTAGCTATATAACACCGTATATTTTGACTTCAGATTTAGACCAAAAATGTCAGCCCTATTATTTCTACTTCAGCTATGACAATTAACAATGGAGCAATGGACCTCTCCTCTTTGTATGTTACCTATATAACACCATACAATTTGACTGCAGATTTAGAAGAACAAGACTTCCAGCCCTATTATTTGTATTTCAGCAATGGCAATTAGCAATGGAGCTCTCCTGTTTGCATGTTAGATATATAACGCCACACAATTTGACTGCAGATTTAGACCAAGAGTGCAAGCCATATTATTTCTATTTCAGCAATGACAATTAGCAATGGAACAATGCACCTCTCCTCTCTGTGTGTTACCTATATAACGCTGTACAATTTGGCTGCAGATTTAGACTAAGACTGCCAGCAATATTATTTCTATTTCAGCAATGACAATTTGCAATGAAGCAATGGACTTCGACTGTTTGTGTGTTATCTATATAACACAATACAATGTGACTGCAGGATTAGGCCAAGACTGCCAGCCCTATTAGTTCTATTTCAGCAATGGCAATTAGTAATTTAGCTCTCCTGTTTGCATGTTAGATATATAACACCGTACAACTTGACTGCAGATTTAGACCAAGAGTGCCAGCCCTATAATTTGTATTTCAGCAATAACAATTAGCAATGGAGCTCTCCTGAATGTCAGTGGAGACTTTGAAGAAGATTGCTACCCTCTTTCTTTTCTACCTATGACGCTGCTCAAATGCACTAGAAACTGCCTAGAACTGTGCTACCCCTTCTGTGTCCCTCTGTGATATTGTGCTGGATCGCCGTGGAGGGCGATACTTATAGAATTCAAAACTCACAAGATCTGACGATGTAACAATGACGTTTTGTCTCGTTTTCAATTTCAAAGGTGCACGAAAGTACCGATCCGGCTCGGCTCGGTAACCGAATGTGCTAAGTTCGGGTGTGTTCGGTTCTCGGGGACCCGAGCCTGAGCATGTCCAACTATTTGTAGGAATTTTTAGCCTCTTATGTACGCCTGACATCAACCTGGAGCATATGCTGCTGGTGCAGAGCTGAATACTTCTTGACAGGCAATCGTATATGTGTAAATATGCCATTTTTACGCACATTTGTTTGTTTTTTTTTTAAACTCTTTATTTGAAGAGGAAACAACAGGAACAGTAAGACAACATTATTGACAAGAAAAATCTTAGTAATCAAGGTGTTTCCTCTGAGTTTTATGCTTTTATATTGGTGGGGAAGGGGAGAAACGAAGGGAGGGAGGGGGGAAGAAAGGCCCAAATATTGTCAACAATATAGCTAATAAATAAATAAGCACGCTGTCTTGGAACATTGCTAAGAAAAGCTGGGACACACAGTTACCATGACTACCCAAAAGAGAAGTAACATACAGACATTACTCACCAGCCGCGTGCCATGTCCAGCCTGGGGGGGTCCAGAGGCGGCCCAAGAGTTATGTTCCATCTTCAGGAGGAGGAGCCGTATTGGATAGGCAGCTACGGCTTTCTAGTAAGTACCACGGGGCCCAGACCTTATCGAAGTTATATGATTTATCATGGAGGTAGCACGTTATACTCTCCATGCTTGCGACATGCCCTATGTATGACCGTAACTCCTGCATAGAGGGAGCCCTAGGGTCTTTTCAGTGCTTTGCTATTAGGGATTTAGCGGCTGCCAGAATATGGGAGATAAGCTTGTTAGAAGGCGCGCTCTCATCAGGTATAGGGCGAGAGAGAAGGAATGACCAGGGATCCTTACTTAACTGTTGTTCTGACACAGGGTTTATGAGTGTAAGAACCATGTTCCAGAAAGGAACTATGCGAGGGCAGGTCCACCATATGTGTAGCATCGTACCTCTCTGGCCACATTCCCGCCAGCAACTTGGAGTGGCCGTAGGAAACATCCGAGACAGCTTATCAGGAGTATAGTACCACCTATAGTACACTTTATAAGCAGTTTCCTTAATCAGTGTAGAGATCGAGCTCTTGGCAATCCCCTCCCTGACCTCCTCCCAGCATAAGTCGTCTGGAGGAGAACCCAAGTCGTTTTCCCATTCCCGCTCATGTCGGCCTGGAGTATCGAAAGTGTAATCTATGAGCCATTTATATATCTGGGAGATCATCCCTTTTGTGAGAGGTGAATGTAAACACATGTACTCAAAAGAGGTCGGGGTCCGGAGAGCCTCCTGGGGGGGGCAAAGACATGACGAAGTGTCGAACCTGGAAGTACTCAAAAAAGAGCAGACAAAACGGTTCAAAATTATGATAAAGTTCTGCCATAGAAGCCCAAGTTTGATTAACCACCAGGTCCGAAACCACCCGTAGTCCCGCTTTTTTCCAGTGTTTAAATTGCTGGGTTGAATTCCCAGGAGGGAAGCGTGGGTTGCCCCAGAGAGGGGTCAGAGGTGAAATAGGGGAGGACAATTGATATTTGACCCGGAATGAGTCCCAGAGGGATAAACAGAATTTAAGAGATTGAAGAGAGGAGGCCGCTAGTGGTCTATCTATATTAGCCAAACCCCAGAGTGATGCCATGGAGGGGACCCCAACATAGTGGGTCTCCAGGTCCACCCAAGCTATGGACTGATAAGGCACATAAATTACCGCCACCTGGGTCAAGTGGGATGCTAAATAGAAAAAATTTAATGTCTGGAAAACCCCTGCCTCCCTGAGCCCTGGGCTTCTTAAGCACTGCTATCGAAATTCTAGAGGGCTTGGCACGCCATATAAACTTTAGAAATGAGGAATGCAAATCCCAAAACACAGAGTCGGGAACCCTCACAGGGAGAGTCTGGAAAAGATATAGAAGTTTAGGGATCGGGTTCATCTTAATAGCAATAATCCTCCCCAGCCACGATATGATATAGCTCTTCCAAGTCTCCAGGTCCTGTTTGATTTTTGACAGAAGGGGGGGAAGTTTTCCCGATAAAATCTCTCATAGGACGAGGCAATATGAACTCTAAGATATTTTATCTTACTTACCTGCCAGCATAGTGCAAAATTAGTCTGTAAACTGGACCTAAGGGAAGGGGAAGCGTGGAGGAGCATGGCCTCAGATTTAACAAAGTTAATTTTGTAGCCAGACAGGAGGCCATATTCATCCATAAGTTTATAAAGGGCGGGTAGAGACTCCTGAGGATTCGACAGAGAAAGAAGTATGTCATCTGCGAAAAGAGAGACCTTGAATTCCCACGGTCCCACTGTCACACCTGAGATTGACGTAGACTGTCTGATCATCGCCGCCAAGGGTTCTATCACTAATGCAAAAATTAAGGGCGAAAGGGGGCAGCCCTGCCTCGTCCCATTGAAGAGGAAGAGAGGGTCGGAAAGAGATCCAGTAACCAGAACCCTAGCTGAGGGAGAGTTATAGAGAGCAGATACTCCGGTCAGAAATTCAGCCGTGAAGCCGTACGCCTTCAAAGCTAGGGTCATAAAATCCCAAGAAATCCAATTGAACGCCTTCTCGGCATCCAGTGAGAGCATCGTGGCCGGGAGGCGCCTTTAATTTATGATTTGAGCAAGGTCAATCGCGCGGCGAGTATTATCCCTCGCCTGGCGACCCGGGATGAAACCCACTTGATCATAATGGATTAGACCCGGCAGGACTCCATTCAGACGGGTAGCCAGGATCTTTGCGTATAGCTTAATGTCGACATTGAGAAGGGAGATGGGACGGTAGCTTGCACAGTCGCTAGGGTCTTTTCCCTCCTTATATATAACTACAATACGCGCCTCTAACATTGATTTCGGAAAGGGTTCACCATGTAAGACAGGGAGAATCTTTTATAGTAGGCTGCGGAGAAGCCATCGGGCCCTGGGGCCTTGGAGGTCTTTTGGGCCTTGATAACTGCCAGTATTTCCTCCGAAGTAATCTCCTCATTTAATTGTTGGACTAGGCTGTTGGAAAGGGTAGGGAGGTTCGCTTGCCTCAAGAAAGCTGCTATTGTGTCCGCAGGAGGGGCACTCCCGGGATTTAGAGCATTCAAGTTGTACAGTGCAGAATAAAATTTCTGAAACTCTCGCCCTATTTGATCGGGACGGTAAATAGGTAAGCCGGAAGGCGACTTCAGCGCCATGACGTTGTTTTGAGATCTTTGGGCCCTCAGACGAGAAGTTAGTATCCTGTCAGCTTTATCTCTCTTTTCGTAGAACGTCTGCCTCAACCGTTTCAAGGCCGAGGCAGTGGATTCAGAGAGAAGGAGGTTCAAATCAGATCTCACGCACATTTGTTTTGAGCATTTTTATGCATATGCGTCCAATGTAACCCAAATCAGGCACATTGAGAGGAAGAACATCTTAAACTCAAGGGCATATATCAGACAATTATTGGGCAAGTAAATACAGAGTGCTAAATACAAATATAATAGTAGAGTCGTGATGAAGGAATATAAGGTTATAGATACAGTTATTTATATTGGGGACATCATTTTTAAAAGAAATTTACAGAGTAGAAAGTATTAAATTGAATTTTATCTATTATATTATTGAAATTCTTTATAGTCTGTAGGTGTTCAGTCAATTAAACAGTGATATGATAAATGGGTGGTGGTCTCCGTGGTGCAGGTGCTGCTATGTTGTAAATCTGTATGGGAGAAAAGAGGGTGTGAAAGCTTACCTTGTATAAACAATACCTTGGAAGTGTCTTGGTTGTGGAGGATCTTGGTTTCATGCATGAGACAGGGGTCAATTTGTTTTCAGGGATGTCTTGATGTTCTGTTGGAAGCCAGAGTTGGTGGTTAGCTAATGTCTATAGAGAGGGCTGCCATCAGAAACTGTGGGGCCCAGTACTTATTAATCTGGTAGGCCTCCCTCTCCTTCCCATACATGCCCCCTTACTCTTTGCCGCATATATGTGCCTGCTCCCTCTACCCCATTATGCCCCCTCTCCTTCTTAGGTCATCATAGTACATTCCCCTACTCCCTCATCACAGTAAAATGCCTCTCTCATCACAGTAAATCTTTCTCTCAATCTCCCCCAAAATCACAGTAAATATTTTCCATTCCCCCCCCCCCCCTCCCATCACCATACCTTCTTGGAGCAATGCGGTGGCACTTGGTCACTGAGAGACTGGGAGCACCACGCATAGTGGTGACATCACTGTGCTGTGGCACTTGCAGTCTATCAGTGCCTGGTAGCCACTGCATCTCGCAGGCAAAGGGGCTGGTCGGTCAGACTAAGGAGCCAGGCAGTCCAGGGCCCGGACAGACGTAGAGGTCTGTCCGGGCCCCCTAGTCTGTCCAAGTCCCTTACATCTATACCGGCCGTACCCCCCTGATGGCAGCCCTGTCTATAGAGGTAAGTTAACTCTTTAACAAATAAATTTTGCCCATATGTGCCTTGGACTTCGTGGGGAATATCTCAGTATGTAAACCCTCAAGGCATTATGCCCAACTGAGCTTAAAATTTTGCTTTCCCTACACTTCCCTAGCACTCTTTAACATCACATCACATTAGTGCAGATGATTCAATATCAATAACAGAGTGGTATGACAAAGTCCATAGTGAATTAACATTGTTATAAATGCATCGCAGAGGCTATAAAACACATTATGGTGTATACATGTTAATGATAACACATGATTTATTTTAGCAATTGTATTAATGGATTAGTTCTGAAATAAGTGCATTAAGTAATGCTTAGGGCCTAATTACATCTTAACAATGAACAATGTAATTTACTACAATAAAATAAGGAAAATTTGCAGTTGCTAAATACCGAATACATTAAAAAAATGTTAATCTTAAACTTTCACTCAAAATCCTGATTTCCACTACATTTCCAAAAAACTGCCCAGATAGAGAGTGTCCACCTCTATATTTATTAGAGATGGTCACTGACCCCCGTGTTTTGGTTTTGTTTTTGTTTTTGGATCTGGATTACCATCGTGTTTTGGTTTTGGTTTTGCAAAACCGCCATTGCGTGTTTTGGTTTTGGTTTTGTTTGGTTTTATTTTGCTATTTTGTTGGAAAATCAATGTTTTTGGGCATAAAGTAACCAAATTTAGTGGTTTTGTTTTTGTTTTTGGATCTGGATTACGGTCGTGTTTTGGTTTTGGTTTTGGTTTTGTTTGGTTTTATTTTGCTATTTTGTTGGAAAATCAATGTTTTTGGGCATAAAGTAACCAAATTTAGTGCTCCACCTGTTTCTTGGATAAGTAAGGTAATTCTAAAGCTAATAAATTAGGAAGAAAACAGTTTAATCCCTGGTAGGCCGTCCTTAATTCTGCCCACGAACCTGATCGTCTTCCTCTCCATCTTAGCCTATTGGCAATGCAGCCATCGTCTTTGGGTGTATATTACACCCTACACTTCTAGTTAAATATGTAAAGAATTGGACAAAGGCAGTTTGGTATCTGTCTGCATCAGCCCCACCCCATCCACTTGTAGTAAAATAGAACAAAAGCAACCTGCATAGACTGTAGAACTAGAAACTGGAATATACAAAGAAATGGACAAATGCAGTTTGGTTTCTGTCTCTATAGCATCCCCTCCCCCGCCCTCCACTTGTAGTTGAATAGAAAAAAAGCAGCCTGCATAGACTGAAGAATTAGAATATAAAAAGAAATGGACAAAGGCAGTTTGGTATCTGTCTGCATCAGCCCCCCCCCCCCATCCTCTTGTAGTAAAATAGAACAAAAGCAGCCTGCATAGACTGTAGAACTAGAAACTGGAATATACAAAGAAATGGACAAATGCAGTTTGGTTTCTGTCTCTATAGCATCCCCCCCCCCCCGCCCTCCACTTGTAGTTGAATAGAAAAAAAGCAGCCTGCATAGACTGAAGAATTAGAATATAAAAAGAAATGGACAAAGGCAGTTTGGTAAATGTCTGCATCAGCCCCCCCCCCCCATCCACTTGTAGTAAAATAGAACAAAGCAGCCTGCATAGACTGTAGAACTAGAAATTTGAATATACAAAGATATGGACAAAGGCAGTTTGGTATCTGTCTGCATCAGTCCAACCCCATCCACTTGTAGTAAAATAGAACAAAAGCAGCCTGCATAGACTGCAGAACTAGAAATTCGAATATACAAAGAAATGGACAAAGGCAGTTTGGTATCTGTCTGCATCAGATCCCCTCTCCACTAGGAGTAAAATAGAAAACTATTCAGCCGTTATATAATCTAGAATAGAAATAGAAATTGAGAAAGGCAATCAGGTATCTGTCTGCATCATAATCATCAACATCCTCATTAGCGCCCTCGTCGCCTACACAAATCTCCCCCTCATCCTCTTCTAATTCCTAAGTGGCATCCTCAATTTGTGTATCACTGGCTACACCCGGGCTGTTCAGGCACACATGAGCAGAACTGCTGAAAGGGCCCCTCTTTATGGGTACACTCAGGGCGACCATCAGGGGGGTACAGGGGGTACTGTTGTACCGGGCCCGGGCTCACCAGGGGGCCCGGTACAACAGCACAAAACATAGTTACCTGGGGGCCCGCTGTCTTGCAGTCCGCTGGTCTCCGCTACTCTGTCTTTAGCCTGGCTGTCACCGTGACAGCCAGGCACCAGAATGCGATCGCAGGGGTGGAGGAATCATTCCCCCTGCGATCATGTGATCTGGCTGCCCCGCATTCACTCCCCGAAATCGTAAGCTGTAGTAAGTGTCCATTGCATTCAAAGATGCAGCAGACAGGGCTGCATTCTCAGCCGTATCTCACAGTTCTGGGCATGCGCAGAGTGATTTTAAGTACGATACGCTCAAAATCGTCAGATACGTGCCTTGATGAATCAGGCCCTATATGTACCAAAAATAATATATAATAAGTGTGCATGGATAGAATAATAAATTGAAAAATAATTCTCAACAAAAGTGACACAGCACAAAAACATGAAATGAGCATGGTCAGAGAGTTTCTGCCAAGTAGCTGAATTGCAGATCCTGGCAACTCACTGAAGAAGAGACAGGAAGGGTAATTAATTAATTTTAAAGGGTAATATATTGCACTAGTAGTGTACTTGTAAAAATAGTGAAAACATGTATAAAGCTTTATAAAACCAGTATATATAACACTAATAATGTAATAAATAAACTTCTGTAGCTTATCAGTTTGTTTTCTTGTTAAAGACAATACCCAGTAAGTCATTCTCCAAGAATGCCAATTCTGCTGTCCATACTTCACATTTCTTTTCATGGAATTTTCTGTGTTCTGTAGATAAAGCATGAAAACAACACATTCTAGCAGTGAGGACATTTCCTTTGATAAGATGGTCTTTGTTTCATTAGTATAAATTAGAACTCATTTCAGGTTATAGGCCAGTGATGTCAATATTGTAAATCAAAAACGTAAAGACAAGCTCTTAATCCGCTAATAAAAATATTTTTCTATCCATTAAGCAAAATGTATAAATGAAAAATATCTTAAATTATTTATCAGCATATACTGTTGTGTACCTGCTTATGTGTCTATCACTTGTAAGGCCTTGTAATGACGATATTCTCTACAACTAGTATTGGTGTAATCTGGGTTACCATACACATATTACAAGACAAAAAAACAAATACAGATATGACATCTTTTATATGGAAAGCTGTTGTACAGAAAGTTTGGAAAACTAGAAAGAGGAAATAAAGTAAATAATTGCTGCTATTCAGTGATAATGTTATACATTAATGTTATACTGGGCAGTTTTAAGCCAAATTGATTTCTAAGCTGAAGTCTGAAAATACGCACTGCTCAAAACTAACATACAAAGAAAATAATCAATGCAGAGCCTGTTCTAGTGATGGCTGTACCAAAAACAACAAAGATCAAATGAACACTCCTCATTAAATAAAACACACATTTTCTTAGAATCATATTACATATCCTTCTCAATAAGTACAAATGTGTATAACATCCAATGGTAGAACATATCCTTTCACTCAAGCTGCGCATTGAATACATTTATGCAATCCAGGGCCAGTTCCATAGTGGACAACCTTGGGCTGGGTCACTGGGCCACCTGCATTTTCCCTTTAAAATATTCCTAATAGGCAGCTGAGTTGAGTCTTACTCCCAAGGCTAAAATTTGCTAGCCCTTCCCTGCTACTAATAACAAATAATGTATATATACTATCAAATATTCAATAAGAGGGCACTTAGGGAACAGTGATCATAATATTGTCTCATTTGAAATTAGTTTCCAGAAGAAATAGTATAAGAGGGGACAGAGGAGAGTGACAGCGTGACAGGAGGGGACAGAGGAGAGTGACAGCGTGACAGGATGTGACAGAGGAGAGTGACAGCGTGACAGGAGGGGACAGAGGAGAGTGACAGCGTGACAGGAGGGGGACAGAGGAGAGTGACAGCGTGATAGCAAGGGACAGAGGAGAGTGACAGCGTGACAGGAGGGGACAGAGGAGAGTGACAGCGTGACAGGAGGGGACAGAGGAGAGTGACAGCGTGACAGAAGGGGGACAGAGGAGAGTGACAGCATGACAGGAGGGGGACAGAGGAGAGTGACAGCGTGACAGGAGGAGGACAGAGGAGAGTGACAGCGTGACAGGAGGGGGACAGAGGAGAGTGACAGCGTGACAGGAGGGAGACAGAGGAGAGTGACAGCGTGACAGGAGGAGGACAGAGGAGAGTGACAGCGTGACAGGAGGGGGACAGAGGAGAGGGACAGCGTGACAGGAGGGGGACAGAGGAGAGTGACAGCGTGACAGGAGGGGGACAGAGGGCAGAGGAGCTGGGACAGCGTGACAGAGGGCAGAGGAGGAGGACAGCGTGGAAGAGGAGCTGGGACAGCGTGACAGAGGGCAGAGGAGCTGGGACAGCGTGACAGAGGGCAGAGGAGGGGGACAGCATGAGAGGGCAGAGGAGGGGGACAGAGGGCAGAGGAGTTGGGACAGCATGACAGAGGGCAGAGGAGGGGGACAGAGGGCAGAGGAGCTGGACCAGCGTGACAGAGGGCAGAGGAGGGGGACAGCGTGACAGAGGGCAGAGGAGGGGGACAGCGTGGCAAATGAGCTGGGACAGCGTGACAGAGGACAGAGGAGGGGGACTGTGGGCAGAGGAGAAGGACAGCGTGAGAGGGGCAGTGGAGGGGGACAGCGGGACAGGAGGGAGACAGCGTGACAGAGGGCAGAGGAGGGGTGACAGAGGGCAGAGGAGGGGGGACAGAATGAGAGAGGGCAGAGGGGGCAGCGTGAGAGAGGGCAGAGTGTCTGGATGCAGAGGGGGCATTTTTACATACAACTAAATAAGCATTTCTGTCCTGACCTAAATACTTATTACAATTTTTTGACCCAACTACTTCTAAAACTGGACTGCTCGGTAATTATTTTGGAGGGGTGCCTTAAAAAAATTATGGAGACTCTAAGGGTGCCGCGAACTGCAAAAATTTGGGAAGCACTGGTATAAGGGATGAACTAGGACTTTAAAATTTGGAAAGGCACATTTTAATATGCTAAAGGAGTCTATACAGTGTGGAGACCGGGACATAGTTTTTGAAGAAAAAATACAGAAGAAATGTGGGGTGTCTCTAAAATGTTGTTGGAAAAATACACGTATGGGAAACAAATGTAAAAGAATTAAGTCTAAACCAATGTGGCTAAATAAAAAGGTAATGGAAAGGAAGAAGCATGCGTTTAAATTGTTTAAGTCTGAAGGGACTGAAAAGTCCTTCTGTGTCTATAAGAAATGTAATAAATCATGCTAAAAGGAAATTAGATTGGCTAAATTAGAAAATGAAAAACAAGTTGCAAAAGAAAGTAAGACAAACCCTAAGAAAAATTTAAGTATATAAATGGCAAAAGGATTAATAAAGACCATATAGGACGCCTAAGAAGTGAGATGGGTGGATTGATTAATGATACTAAGGAAAATGCAGAAGTATTAAACACTTTCTTTTCTTCAGTATTTACTAGAGAGGAACAAATGGTAGGAATAATACATAAAAATGGAAATCCAACCGTACCATTAGTTAATACGTGGCTGACAAAGGAAGAAAGCCATAGATAACCAAATGAAATTAAGATAAATTAAGCTCTAGGTCTAGATGACATACACCAAAGGGTTCTTATGGACCTAAACTCAGAAATAGCTAGACCGCTATTCTTAATTTTCATAGATTCAATTTCATCTAGCTCGGTACCAAGGGATTGGCGAATAGCAGATGTGGTGCCGTTGTTTAAAAAGGGGACAAGATCACAACCAGGGAATTATAGACCTGTAAGCCTGACATCAATAGTGGGAAAACTACTGGAAGGTATATTAAGGGATAGTATTCAGGATTACTTGATGCGCAATAAGATTATTAGTGGGAATCAGCATGGATTTGTGAGGGATAGGTCATGTCAGACTAATCTAATTAGTTTTTACGAGGAAGTTAGTGGGAACTTAGACCATGGTAGCACAGTAGATTTGCTTAGATTTTGCAAAGGCCTTTGATACAGTGCCACACAAGAGGTTGTTTTGCAAAATAAGGGAAGTGGGTCTACGAAACAACATTTGTACTTGGGTTGAAAATTAGTTGAAGAATAGGGGACAAAGAGTTGTGATAAATGGAACATTTTCTAATTGGTCAAACATTTTGTCACGTATCACTGGTATTGTGATGGAAGGCACCAGCAACCAGAGCAACCAGCAGTTGGCATTATTGTGCAAGGAGGCGCAGAGGCTAACACGCTCCTGGTTTTCACCAGGGACTTACGCAAGGAAAAATGGATTCAGCTGCAAGGAGCATGCAGGCCGTGACCCTCCAAGTCTGTTGCTGGTATGGTGGGAGGTGAAAAAGAGTAGTGAGGCAAGCCAGGTTGGTAACAGCTGTCAGACAGATCCAAATCAGAATCCCCCCTTCAGATGTTCTGTCTCCATTTTTTAGAGTTCCTGTCTGTCTAACAGAACCTGCATTCAGGTAACAGGCCCCCCTGTTGTGCATTCAAGTGTTGGTCACTCACATTGAATAGACTTAATTAGCCTTAATGAGAACATCCTCTACACTACACTACACAACAGACTTACAAATGCTTATCAGAAATCAAACTTATACCTTAGACATGAAAGCATTTCCTTGCACTAAGATATACAAAAGGCTTTCAAAACAAAGACTTCTTGTATCAGGTATACATCAGAAATCAGGTATTTCCTTTAGCAAGGGTAAACAGAAAAAACAACTTTTCTACTCTGGTCTCAGAGATAACAATTTCCTATCTCACAATATACACAATATCTAAAATAAGTGCATTGGCAATTTAAATAAATAAGTGGCCTGTGCTATTGGCTTTAAATAAATTTACAGCCAAAGTTATTTATCTGTGATCCAGCCACAATAGGAATTAGGCGGGCAATAAAGAAAATAGACAATGAAGGATTGGAGGAGTCTTGATACTTTACAAATTTCAAATATTTATCACCATATCAAGTATTGTTTTACATGTTCGTTTCCACTGACAACCTGAAGTCAGTAAGGCCATTTTTTTTTACTGTACACAGGAATCAGGACAACAATATTTCTGACCTAGTACCGTTTTAGCTATCTTGTACCAAGTCCAACTTGAAGATTGCCCACTCCCACAACCTCTGTGAGAGCAGCAAATCAGAATGAATAAGCGGCACTTTGATTTGCTATCAGACTCTCACTATACTACTGCAATCAGCCTCCCAAAGGACCCCCACAAATTGGCTTGGGAACAAGGTGTGGAGGATGTAGTGGACCCGAAAGAGTGGGCCAAGATCAGATTTAATCTGGCCATAACATCAATATCGGTTTGAATAAAAGAGAATGCTCACAAGTTTCTTTATAGATGGCACTGGGTACCTACCCGCATTCGCTCAGTTTTTCCTTATTCCTTGTGTCGCTGTCGGCGGGCCTGTGATCAGCGAGGCACCCTGCTGCACATATGGTGGACCTGTCCAAAAATAGGCTTCTACTGACAGGAAATCCACTCGATCATATTAACTATCACTTACATCAACATACCGCCCTCTGTACTATACACCCTGTTGCAATGGCCTATCCCTGATATCCCTCGCCACTCGCAAAAATTGACCCAATACTTAATCAATGTGGTGATATGCCTCATAGCTGCACACTGGAAACACGTCTCCCCACATTCTCTCTCAAGTACTATTCAGAGTGTGTGGGAGACTTATCGCATGGAGAGCATAACAGCCACGCTACACAATACCCCTACTACCTTCTAAGTAGTTTGGTCACCATGGACCACTCACTATGGGACTACCCCTTCCTTTAACATACTCCCATTTGCTAAACCCCCCCCCCCCGCCCTCACAACATTAGAGATTCATTGCTGATCAGCATCACTCCTTCACTCTCATATTTGCTAAATAACGCCCCTCCCCCTTTTCCCCCAGCTCCCTCCCATACCCTTCACATTATTGTATGTCTTCTCCTAAAATCAGTGGTATAAAGGTATCCCTTGGTATGCATAGGTACATCTCATTTGT
This sequence comes from Mixophyes fleayi, assembly GCF_038048845.1. NCBI lineage: Eukaryota > Metazoa > Chordata > Amphibia > Anura > Limnodynastidae > Mixophyes > Mixophyes fleayi. The sequence goes on along the minus strand of NC_134402.1, from coordinate 181,413,358 downwards.
TTAGACACTATTTCTGTCTTTTGATATCGTCTCATTGAAAACACCTGTGCCTATGCAACTGTTGGTTTAATATTGGTACTCACATTTGTGCCTTGTAAAAACCAGTAAAAGAGTTTTAGTTGAAAAAAAAAAGAGGGGAAGGCGTTCCCAAGTTCAGAGAGCCACAAGAAGGGGAAGGAGCCCTTATAATAATAAAGAAGAGCTTATAAGAGAAAAAATGGAGGATCCCAATAAAGAAGGTTGTTCGCCACCTAAGCAATGTGGAACCAATTAATAATGGCAGCATTGAGGATTTGCTAAATAGATTCCGCATGTCTAGAGAGAGGAGAGCATGTTGAACGACCCTATGAAGAGGCTGCAAGACACAGTGTTGCAGTATTTAATGTGACCCAGAGGGGCAGAGAGAATACCAGAGATGGTGTTAAAGCCCAGGGAGTAAAGGGGCTGCAGGAGGACACTAGTGAGAATACTAGACCTACCAAGCAAGGTGAAGAGGGTGTCAGAGCCTGCACAAATTGGAGTGAATATGAAAATTCCAGGAGGGACAGTGAAAGCACAGTGAACATGTGTTATAACCCAAGGGATAAGGTCCCCACAGAGGAGGGGTAATTACCTGTGCTGGAGTGAGAAAGGAGCTGTACATATTAATTTTAGTGTTATTTGCAACTCAAATATTGTGCTGGAGTGAGAGTTTTATTTAAATAGAGATTGTCTGGCAAACACATCATTGAGACATCTGTTTGCATTGCACCCTAGGTTACCAGACCTGACTCCCAACACCTTAAGGGACATTGCTGAAAACCTGCATGTGCGGAGACCTTCTGGTCATTTATACATTTATTGCTAACTAGAGTAGAGGAAAGTGTAAGTGAGGAAGTGCATTACTACCTATGCAGCTCAGTACCACACACACAGTGACAGGAGGTTACATTCACAACAGAGAGTAGTTTCTTGATGTTATGAATAAGTTGCATTTTCATATAAAATGAAATTAAATACAAGCATAAATGAAAATGCAAATTACATTAATCCAATGGCAATCTTCTTTTCTGCAGTAGAATATATAGAAATGTCAATTAAGTAATACAAATAGAAAGACAGCATTTCATAATATATCAACCACTAATAAAATAATCATGAACAAAATTATCACTATAAGCTGGAGGGATCAATGCGAAATTAGAAAAATCAGAAGCTGCTAGATTATGCTGCTGATAGTCATAATTATTGCACCAGCCCTCGTGCACCCGTAAAAGAAACATCTGCCAACATGGTCTTTAGTGTACTTGGCCCTTCCTTCCCTGTTCTGCCTCTCCACATCAATGATACGCAAAAAACTGTATACATAGGCATTTTTGGTGTATATGAGCATTAAGAAAAGGTGTACTGAATGCAAAAAATAATAATGTATGTCTATCTTTAAATGAAGCCATAAATGTTTGGATGTAAAAATTATGAAAGGATTGTTACTGTTTGTAATGGCTCCCACTGGACTACATGAATACATTTTTAGAACAAGGCGTATGAGAAGTCTTCACATATAGCTAGCCACCTTTGTCATTGAGAACGATATTCTGACAGGTACTTTGATATCCCAAGAACTTTAACTCAGAGTAGTAAGAATTTACATTAGGTGACAGGTAGCATAGAGGTATAGAGACTGTCATCAACACTCCAGGATCCAGACAAGCAGCAACTGAGCTTAGGACATGAGCACAAGCAGCAATATATAAATATATATATATATATATATATATATATATATATATATATATATATCCAAAAACTTAATAAACACTGGCGCTCACAGCAGTATTGTATAAAGTTAGTATAGAGAAAGTCCACATAAACACCTCTTCCACATATGGAGGCAGCCTTCCTTATAATAGGTGGGTAAGTCCAGAATCATATAGAGAGTCAAACAAGGATACGGTGCACAATGGTGTGTTACTAGGAATTTATCCCAGGTTCAGTGGGGAAGTAGTAATATAGTCAATAGATCAAAGTTTCACACTTGCTGGACGGTCTTATAGGACCAAGGGTATAAGTCCAGTTTGCACATATAAAAAGACAGAATAATATAGGCATAGGATTAGTAGGAGCAGTGTGTTAGTGATAGCCCATCACCATAGTATTACACACGCAAAGGAATTATATCGCTTATCTGTATGATTAATCCAAAGACTGGAACACAGCTTAACAACCACTTCTCTTTCAATATTGTGTGGTCAGCACTCTCAGCAACTGCAAGTCTGGTCTCCAGTCAAAAACATCAGCATACTGTAAACACCATATCTCTCTTCCACTCAGTGGGTAAGAAAAAAGGAGATAATACACTATATGGTGTAGTATTTCAAGGTAACAGTATTTAATCAGGATTTAACATATAAAATGCACACTCACAAAGAGTAATAATAATGCAAGCTTATCTGAAATGCAGGTATCAGATATATCATGTCCTCAGGTACAGCAGGAACCTCCCATAGTCTTCCGCACAGGATTAATTGATGGTATGGTGACCCAAATATACACAGGAACAGTTGGAAAAGAGCCTCTATGCGTTTCATCCTCAAACAGGAATTCCTCATGAGGATGCCTATATTATTCTGTCTTTTTATATGTGCAAACTGGACTTATACCCTTGGTCCTATAAGACCGTCCAGCAAGCGTGGAACTTTGATCTATTGACTATATTACTACTTCCCCACTAAACCTGGGATAAATTCCTAGTAACACACCATTATGCGCCGTATCCTTGTTATATATATATATATATATATATATATATATATATATATATATATATATATATAATTATATATTTATACATCCCAAAAACAACATTTCCAGTGCATTTCAGATTGTTTCGGACATCTGGAAAAATGCTTGTCTGGAGAAGTAAGGATGAGCACTACCATCAGTCCTGTGTCATGCCAACAGTAAAGCATCCTGAGACCATTCATGTGTGGGGTTGCTTCTTAGTCAATGGATTGGGATCACTGACAGTTTTGCCTAAGGACACAGCCATGAATATAGAATGGTACCAAAACATCCTCCAAGAGCAACTTCTCCCAACCATCCAAGAACAGTTTGGTGATGAACAATGTCTTTTCCAGCATGATGGAGCACCTTGCCATAAGGCAAAAGTGATAACTAAGTCCCTCGGTGTTCAAAACATCGAAATTTCGTGTCCATGGCCAGGAAACTCCCCAGACCTTAATCCCATTGAAAACTTGTAGTCAATCCTCAAGAGGTGGGTGGACAAACAAAAACCCACACATTCTGACAAACTCCAAGCATTGATTAGGCAAGAATAAGTGACCATCAGTCAGTATGTGGCCCAGAAGATGATTGACAGCATGCCAGGGCGAATTGCAGAGGTATTCAAAAACAAGGGTCAACACTGCAAATATTGACTCTTTGCATAAACCTAATGAAATTGTCAATAAAGGGCTTTGACATTTATGAAATGCTTGTAATTTATTTCAGTATACCACAGCAACAACTGACAAAAATTTCTAAAACCACTGAAGCAGCAAACTTTGTGAAAACCAGTACTTGTGTCATTCTCAAAACTTTTAGCCATTACTGTACATACGCACACAAAATTGGAAAATATTAATTATTTTTATTTATTCTGCAAGCACATTAAAATGTAATTACGGTAACATTCTGCATTCAGAGTTAGACAATTTATGCCGATCTCTCTCTATCTTGCAGCATAGACTACCTGATGTTCTCTCTTGCTTGTTCTTGGAGCATTGTTGTTAGTTGGTTTGCTTCTGGAACCTTGGGGTCCTGAATTGAAAATGTGGAAAATTTGTATTAAAATGCAAAATGTTAACAAACCTTGAATGATTCAAACACAAACACATCATTCCATTATGAACAAATAAAACAACCCCCTAGTACAGGCATATATACACAATCAAATATATAAAAATAATTTGTAAACATATACTAACATCTACCAGCCCTGGCTGTCTAGTATTTAGCATTCTAGTGCCTGCTGAGACCACAGAAAGCATCCATGTCACTGGTACACAATACAGAGATCATTCCCAAAAGTCATTTCATCACCTCCCCCCACCAGCCAGTTCATTAACATCCCCCCTAGCCAATTCATTAACACCCCTCCCTAGCAAGTTCATAAACACCCCCCTAAAGAATTGATTTCATTACCCCCCAGCAAATTAATGAATCCCCCAGCCAATTAATTAACTCTCCCTAGCCAATTCATTAACCCCCCCAGTCAATTAATTAACTCCCCCTTTAGCCAACTAATTAACCCACCCCCAGTCACCTTCCCCCCTTACCAAATTCATTAACTCCCCCTCTAGCCAATTTATTAATCCCCCAGACATTCTCCCTTGCCAATTCATTCCCCTTCCCCTCTACCCAATCCATTACTTCTGTCTTTTTGACCGGCAGCTAACAGCCAATACCATGCTGTTAGCTGCCCTGTCAGTGCTGTTAAGTGCGTATTGTCGCTAACCAATAACGATTGTTGAACCTCGATTTGTGTTTCCAAAGCACAAAGATTTATTCTCAAAAAGTAGCAGAATAATTCTAGCGAAATAATAATAAGTACAGCCGTTACTTATCGCAGGCGCTCTGGATCCAGTGTGCAGTCATTCAATCCTGAAGTCTGGGGACAAGATGTCTGAACACTAGATGTGAAGCTGCTGCTTATATGCACACAGAAATACAGTAATACAATGGAGATGGTATAGCTTGCTTCTATTGGTCCAGGTTTCAGGAAGATCCAAGGGGTTGTCAATCATTGGCTAGTTCATTCTAAAGAATCCAAATGAGGGAGTCATCTCTCCAGGGAGGTATGCTCTGCTCTTCCCGCCAAGATTCCTTAGTCTTAAGTAGTTCATAATTCCCTATCATCCATAACTTGTGTATGCACTCTGTTGCTGCCACGTGTTGTAGCTGCGTACGCCCTTCCACGCCATAGCGTGCCCTTGTACGCCGTAGCGTACCGTACGCATCTTTTCAGACAAAGACAACTAAGTTTGCTCGATTTTAATTGAAATTACTTTATCCAATTTGCTGACTTCGACAGCTCCACCCTTTGATAGTGTAACAAACTATCACCCAATCACCGTTTCAAGTTCGGGATTATAGAAATACTTCTTCACAGATCATCTCGGTATCTGGTACCACCCTTTCAGTCTCTTTCTCAGTGTTACTCCTAGGAGACCATTTTCCACACTTCAACACAGTAGGAACACATTTGACACACAAACCAATCGCTAAGATGACACCCAGTATAAGGAGAAGGAGCTTACCTACACAAGCAACCATTTCCTGTATCCACTCCCCCAGACCGGAGAACCATTTCACAGGGTTCAACCACGAGAACCAACCTGCCACCTTTTCCCCGACCTTATATAACGAAGAATTATGGTTCTTTCGAAATTCCCATTTCAGTTGCAAAATTTCATCCATCTTCCGGTCTATAACCTTTTTAGGGTCATCCGTATTATTGGTGATGTACGTGCAACATTTGACACCGAACTGGGTGGCCAGTGTTACACAGTACCCACCAGTAATAGAGGTGAGATAATTTAGTACCAGTCTATGTTGCACCAACTCCTTCTTGTACGCTTGTAGCTCCCTTCCAGTATACCTGAAAGTGTCATCATACATCTCGGTGATATTATCTATTAATTTAGCTAGGTCTTGGATATATTTAAAGTTTAATGTTCCCCGAGCGGTCCTGGTGAGATCTAGAGCAACCATAACTTGAAAACCAGCAGTTTCACTAATCAATTTTGTAGCTATGGGTTCCTCACCAGGAATCATATTTCTCTTGCCACGGTGTTCATACTGTGTGTGTATGTATGGTGGTGATGTAGTCTTGTGAATACCAACCATTTCTTCATGAGTAATAGTCATGATTTCAGGAACCAGTTTAGCTAAGAAACACAAGCCCTTGGAACTCGGAGTCACCCAGGAATAGGCTTTTCTTCCACAAACAAAATACACATCATCAGGGAGAACATAAGGAACAGTATGTCCATTAATTATATCACACAGAGTTTTGATAAAACTACCCATGCCTAGTGTCTCCATTTGCTCCAGACACGTTTCGGCATGGATGACATTCTTACAATTATCTATAGAGACTTTTCCAATGGCTACTTTCTTATGTTTGGTTATACGCCCTAGTTTGTGACTTCCATCAACATTCCTGCCTATTGGTGTCCTTGTGAGTCTCCCTCTAAAATGAGTGTGGCGAGCCATTGTCTGATCTGATGCGTCAGCTTCCCAATTCTCCAGACGTTTTGCATGAGAGCTATTTAGACACAGCAAAGATCTGTCTATGGAGTATTGTCGAAGCGTCAGACTAGGGGACCTAGTGTTATTGTACCTCCCGTCTATGGGCCTCCCACCCCTCAATTCGAGTACTTCGGATATGTTTAGAGGGAATGGCACTAGTCCTATATTATGCTGCCCTTGCGGCACATGAGAGCACACCCAACACTCGGTTTGGTTTAGCACCTTACCCACCAGGGAGTGATAATCCTCCAAAGGATGCCCGCCTATATTCAGAGTACTAGGGGACTGGCATCGTTGGATGCATCTCTCTACAACTAGGGAGTCACAGAACTTGCAGATACAATACTCATCAGACAATAGCCCCTCACACTGCCTCCGAGTTCCTGAACTAGCAGACCTTTTCATAACCCCCGGACCAAGCTTGATAATGGGCTGCTCTGAGTATTCTAATAACTTTTCCTCTGCCTCCATCTCATCCGCATCACTACCAGAACCCTCCTCCGTCCTCCATCCTCCTTCACAAAAATAAAATGTCCTAGAAAGAGTAAAAACAAGGAAAATCCTGGAACAAAAGAAAAACAAAAACTGCCACTCCATCGCTGGAAAGATAGTTCTGGGGCAACATCTCTGGTTCAGGTGTCTCGACTGCAGGCTTTAGGTCTCCCGGAACAGACTTACAAGTGACAGATCTATGTCGTCGGTCTCAGTTTTATCTTGCACTTTCTCCGGATTATGGACTCTCCTGCAGTGGGTGGAATGGACCCAAGTGTCTCTCTCTGCAACCTTCAGTGATGTAGTACTGGTCAGCAGCACTTGGTACGGGCCTTCCCAACGGTCTGTTAAACAACCTGAACGTAACAAATTGCGGATCATAACATAGTCTCCAGGTTCAACATCATGACAGTTCTTTTCTGGCATACTAGGTGACAGCATTTTTAGTTTTTGTTGTTGTTGCTTTAGCTGTTTGCTCATTCTTATAAGATATTGTAAAGTCACTTCATTATTACACTTCAAGTCGTCTTGTGAACTCACGATCAAATGAGGTTGTTGTCCGAACAGTATCTCAAAGGGGGACAGATTAAGAGGAGGTCTAGGAGTGGTCCGAATGCTATGGAGGACCAATGGCAAAGCCTCAGGCCATGCCAACCCAGTTTTAGCCATTACCTTACCAAGCTTGTTCTTTATAGTACCATTTACTCTCTCCACCTCACCACTGGCTTGTGGTCGGTAAGGGGTGTGAAGTCTGCTACCAATCCCCATGAGTTTACACATATTTTGGAAGATATCATCAGTAAAGTGGGTACCCCTATCACTTTCAATGATTCTAGGGATACCGAACCTACATACAAAGTCTTGTACAATTTTCTTTGCAGTGACCACAGCAGTATTAGTGGCTGCCGGATATGCTTCTACCCAACCGGAAAACACATCAATACATACTAACACATACTTTAGATTCCTGCACGGTGGTAATTGGATATAGTCAATTTGTATTACCTGAAAAGGTCCGTCTGTAGGAGGGATGTGGGATGGCTCAGTTGGAATAGTTTTCCCGATATTTTTCCTCAAACAAGTAAGACATGAAATTGCCTTCTTACCAGCCTGAGAGGAAAATCCAGGAGCACACCAGTATGCTCTCAACAGTTTGCACATACCTTCTTTACCCAGGTGAGCCAGGCCGTGTGCTGCTTCAGCCAGGCTTGGATAGTATGTTCGGGGAGCTACAGGCTTACCTTGTCCATCCCTCCAGAGTCCTGAGGACTCTTGACCACATCCCTTCGCCTTCCATCCCACCTTTTCCTGCAGGGAACACAAATCTTGCATTTCAATTAATTTCTGCATGTCTAATGTCTGAAAAACCATCACAGTCTCGGTCGAGACAGTCATAGGTTGCCCTGCTGCCCATTTAGCAGCTTCGTCTGCCCTGTTGTTGCCCAATAACACTGGGTCTTCTTCAAAGGTATGGGCTTTGCACTTTATGACGGCTACTGTTCTGGGTAACTGTATCGCTGTCAGAAGTCCTTTTATGTGTTGTGAGTGTGCCACTGGCGTACCTGCTGCTGTCGTAAAGTTTCTAAGGCGCCAAAGGGCCCCAATATCGTGCACTACCCCGAAAACGTACCTAGAGTCAGTATAAATATTGGCTGATTTACCCTCTGCCAACTCACACGCTCTCCTTAGTGCTACTAGTTCCGCCACCTGGGCTGAGTTAGGTGGACCAAGGGGTTCAGCTTCTACCACATCCTGATCGTCTACAACAGCGTAACCAGTACATAGCTCTCCCGTCTCTATCTGTCTATGACAACTCCCGTCTGTATAAAACGTAAAATCTACATATTTTAAGGGGGTGTCACGTATGTCGGGCCTTTCAGTAAAGGTCTGATTCAGGTGTTCCATACAGTCATGCGTGTCAGTATTTTTGCCTAACTCATCATCAACCATAGTCTCCTTACCTCCCACCCTTTGTGTCTCTAGAGACACATATGGAAGGTATGTAGCTGGAGTTAAGGTGCTACATTGTTTGATGGTGATGTTTGAGGGTGCCATCAGGGCTAGTTCCCACTTTGTGAATCTAGCTGAAGAAACATGTCTGGTTTGGGCTGAATTTAACAGAGCTGATAAAGCATGGGGGGTATAGACAGTTGAATTATGTCCTAATACTACGTCCTCGCTCTTACTTACCAGAAGAGCAGTTGCTGCTACACTTCTGAGACATGTTGGGAGTGATCTTGCCACAGTGTCCAATTGTGCACTGTATTATGCTACCGGTCTGCTAGCATCACCATGTTTCTGTGCGAGGACACCTGCTGCACAACCATCAGCTTCTGTACAGTATAGCTCAAAAGGCTTTTCATAATCAGGTATTACCAATGCAGGTGCTCTAGTCAGACTATCTTTAAGATTAAAGAATGCTTGCTCTGACTCTTCTGTGTGTACAACACGTTCTGGTTTTGACGAAGAGACTAGCTCATGCAATGGTAATGCCAGAATAGAAAAACCTGGGATCCAGGATCTACAGTATCCACACATCCCCAGGAAAGCATGAATCTGCTTCTGGCTCTGCGGCAGAGTCATGTGTTGTATGGCCTCAATCCTGTCGGTTGTCAGGTGTCTTAGCCCCTTAGTGAGGCAGTGTCCTAAGTATTTGACCTTAGTCTGACATGGCTGTAATTTATCCTTTGCCACCTTGTGCCCTGTTTGTGAAAGATGAAGCAACAACAATTTAGTATCATGTAAACATGAAATAAAAGAATCAGAGCACAGCAACAAATCGTCCACATATTGAATTAGAACAGACCCATTGTTGGGTTGACAGGATTGCAAACAGTCATGTAAGGCTTGGGAGAAAATACTGGGGCTGTCAATGAACCCCTGGGGTAGTCTGGTCCATGTGTATTGCACTCCCCGGTAGGAGAATGCAAAAAGGTATTGGCAGTGAGGGTGAAGAGGGACTGAGGAGAAAGCAGAACATAGATCAATGACAGTAAAGTGACTAGCACACGGTGGAATCTGCATGAGGATGACAGCTGGATTCGGCACTACGGGGAATTGGCTCTCAACAACTTTATTAATTCCCCTTAAGTCCTGGACTAATCTATAGCCCCTCCCCCCACTCTTCTTCACAGGGAAAATGGGACTATTTGCTGTACTGGCTGTACGAATTAAAATCCCTTGTTGTAACAGCCTTTCAATAACAGGATATAGCCCTAGTTCCACCTCCGGTTTTAATGGATACTGTGGGATTTTTTGGAGCTATCCTACCACTTTTTAGATTGACCATGACAGGGGCTACGTTTGCCATCAGTCCAGTGTCCTGTCCATCTCTGGTCCATAGTGAACCTGGTATTTTCCAGCAACATCCCCTGAGATGGACTGTGTTCTATAACAGTAGAGTGTAACATTAACCTTTGAGGGGTGTCCAATATGTCCTGTACCTCATGAGCGACCTTCTCGGGTATATCTAGGAATACATCATCTCAAGTACAGTATATGACACATCCCATTTTACATAACAAGTCTCTCCCTAGCAAGTTAGTAGGAGCCGCTGCAGCCATGAGAAACGAATGCTTAGTATGCAGAGGCCCGATAGTAACTTCAGCGGGTTTAGTTAGAGGATAATGTAGCACTCTTCCCGTTACCCCCATAGCTGGAATAATTTTACTGGTCACCTGTAGATTAAAAGGAGAGGTTATCACAGATCTGGCCGCCCCTGTATCTACAAGAAAAGTTTGTTTTCTACCAGCTATGTCATTTATCATTGTTGTCCTTCTCTCTGACTCTCAGTTAACCTCACTGGCTGTAGACTACAGATATGACCTGACCCCTAGCGCTGACTATTGCTTTCCCGCGCAGCATTTGCTGCTGTAACGTGTGCGGGCAGGTGTGAGTCTTCTAGTCTATGTGAATCCCTCCTTGGAGGATATCTATGTGACCCTTCATTAGGATTATACCTTTCCTTTGTACAATCTTTTCTCATATGCCCTTCTTCTTTGCAATTATAACATCTCAACATTCTGCGTTTCCAGTTATGTGGGTTTTATGCTGGTGGTCGTGTATGCATTCCCTCTAATGCTTGTATACTCACCGTCATCAACTTGTCACTCTTTTCTTCCCTTTTTCTAAAAATATTTTTGTCGTGTTCCACAGCAATCTCTCTAAGAGAATCTACTGTGCTGCTCCTCCAACCAGGGGTTGAGGTTTGTACTCTCGTCTTTAAATTTTCTCTGAGGCCATCCATTAATACTCCTACAGCTACCTCTCTGTGATGTGGGTCTTCACCTATGTTGGATATCCCAGTGAACCGTGTTATTGATGCAAGAGCTTTGCCAAAATAGTTCGCTGCAGTTTCACTATCTTTTTGTTTTATGATGAAAATCTTACTCCAATTTACTACTACTGGAAAATAGATGGCTAAGTGTTTGACAATTTGTTCTATATTTTCTTGGTTAATCTCATCAGTCAAGGTGTCATCTTCGTCCAACAAACAATCTCTAATAAATTTTTGCATGTCAGTATGGGGAGGAAGACACGCCCTCAACACTACACGCCAATCCTTATTGGTTGGTTCGTGTGCATTTCCTAAGTCTTTAGCAAATTTCTGACACTTTGCCAACTCTTTTCTAGGATCTGGGAATTCAGTCATAATGGAACGTAACTCTGATCTAGTCCAAGGACAATGCATTGTAACATTTCTTAAAGGAACTACACCATCCTTATCCGGTTTCCCATTGGGAACTGATATTGTGCGGACTGGGTACGCACCCACTGATTCACTGGTTTCAGAAGTCACTACCGGATCTGCTGTTTCAAGATTTAGAACGCTATCACTCCTAGTGATCACACTACTTTCACCTATCTCAGCCATTGCTCCTTTCCCATACTTACGCTGAACCTCTAGCATATTAACAGCATGAGCAATGGCTGAAATCACAGTGGGTTCATCTTCATCTTCTGATACACTTGTTTTAAACTGGCTTAAAACAGGATACAACTTAGCAATTTCTCTTTTTCCAGTTTTAATAACGGCTGTACTTACCCCTCCCGCCACATAAGGTGGCGGGGGCGTGCTAGCGCTGAGTTCGCCACGCTTCTCAACGGCTACTTCCGCCATGCACACGCTTTTCGCCACGCCTACTTCCGCGGTGCATTCGCTGCTCTGCCACGTGTTACCTTCCATTTGCCACAATTTTAAACAATCATTATGTCTATTTCTCACTTTCGTTGACTTAATCAAGCATACTTTATCTTTTACAGTATTTAGTACCTCTGCATTAAAACTCCCTATTGTTGGAAAAGGACTATCACAATCTTTGGTCATCTTGACCCACGTGTCGCAATACGCAGTTGCGTATGCACCATATTTCTTACACATGAGAAATCTCGCTGAACCAATAGGTCCTTCCTTAGGCAGTACCTTGGCCTTCTCTAGCGTTTGCTTAGCACCCATATTGAACAATAGGGTCCCAGAAATATCACAACATCCTGCCACAAAACAGGGTTCCAGAAATAACACAATATTCTGGCACTAATTTTCAACACTACCACTAGAGATATTTTACCGGCCTGTGGACGTATTTGCTACAAGCCGCGTCCACTCGCTTCCTCTCGTATTAAACAAGGACCCCTAATACAGAAATATCAATGCAGACTAAAGGGTTATCAGCTCCCTGATCACCCCTGACTCTCCAACAAAATCTGTTGAGTTTATTACGCTTGGCAGCATCTGGTAAAGTCAATTACCAGCCTTACCAACGTAATTCCTCCCCGTTACTCCCAAGTCACACTCACGGCTTTCCTTGCCGTGCGGTGCAATCGCAGCGCTTAAAGCTAATCTGTAAGCGATACGATTACCCTTGGGTGCACGTCGCGAAAACTTATTCAGTTTCCGCCCCCAGTATACCTGCCTTGTATACCGTACACCAGTTGGGCACCTGCCTCCTCAAACAGCAACTGACACTCTATTTTACAATAGATAAAACCTTAGTGTATTTAAAGTCAACAAATCACACGACATACACCTTTTCTGCGCAGAAAATCAAAGAATTCCCAACAATATTAATAATGTCCCAGAGGTTTTCACAAGTAATTATACTATGCACATATAATAACTATAAAAACGATTGTTTAACCACGTGGAAAATCTACAGGAAGTTCGCATACCCACAGCCGGAAATACACATACGCTAAGCAATGCAATACAGTTAAAACGCACAATGACAGTACTTTGTTGAGGAACCGAAATCCGTTGGTCTTGCGTATCATCGGCAACGAAACCTCCAAAGCTGACGAGCCCCCAAATTGTTAAGTGCGTATTGTCGCTAACCAATAACGATTGTCGAACCTCGATTTGTGTTTCCAAAGCACAAAGATTTATTCTCAAAAAGTAGCAGAATAATTCTAGCGAAATAATAATAAGTACAGCCGTTACTTATCGCAGGTGCTCTGGATCCAGTGTGCAGTCATTCAATCCTGAAGTCTGGGGACAAGATGTCTGAACACTAGATGTGAAGCTGCTGCTTATATGCACACAGAAATACAGTAATACAATGGAGATGGTATAGCTTGCTTCTATTGGTCCAGGTTTCAGGAAGGTCCAAGGGGTTGTCAATCATTGGCTTGTTCATCCTAAAGAATCCAAAGAAGGGGGTCATCTCTCCAGGGGGTATGCTCTGCTCTTCCCGCCAAGATTCCTTAGTCTTAAGTAGTTCATAATTCCCTATCATCCATAACTTGTGTATGCACTCTGCGATTCCTTCACAGAGTGAACCAAACAGTAGCAAATGTTAAGAGGTTTATTATGATATCACACATGATATGATTCCTTCAACCTGTTACATATATTACACTAATGTGCATATAACTTATATTATAAAACAAATACTACTATATTTCGACATAACTATGTGTTGCAACTACCATTAATGTGTACTATTTTACAAGTATGCGTGTTTGTGCGAATGTATGGTAAAAGACCAAATACTGTTGCTGCCACGTGTTGTAGCTGCGTACGCCCTTCCACGCCGTAGTGTGCCCTTGTACGCCGTAACGTACCGTACGCATCTTTTCAGACAAAGACAACCAAGTTTGCTCGATTTTAATTGAAATGACTTTATCCAATTTGCTGACTTCAACAGTGCCGGCGCGGGCCCAGTAATTAGTGTGGTTACGTGACATGTGATTATCTCACATGACGACACTAATTAGCGCACTGCAGCCACACTGACAAGGCAGCTAACAGCATCAGATGTGCTGTTAGCTGCCTGCATTTACCACATTGTATACAGGGACAGTTGGGGGCCACCCCCTTGAGACCAGGGGGGCCCCGATCAATGAGGCGAGCGCCGACATTTTAGGGGGGGATATGTGGACATTTAAAAAAAAAGTTTGCTAAAGATCGCCGGCGCAGTGCCCCAGGCCGCAGCCTGATCAGCTTAATTGTTGACCAGGCCCTGTCTATGTGTATCTAGCTAAGTGAAAATATGAGATATTAGTTCATATTTTGATCAAAACATTTAAGCCTGTATCCCAGCCTCAAGGGCACCTCATTATATGCAGGTCCTACACTGACCTATATGCTTCAAACACCATTAAAATGCAGTTAAAATCAGATGCACTCACCTCCCAGGTGTGTAATGAGGGAGAGAAATATGTTCGCAACAAATGTGTAAATGAAAAAACACCCCAACTACTTAGCAAGGGAGGGAGGGATTTTGTGCAGCAAAAGAGGTAGAGGAACCACATGAAGGAAACTATATAGAAAATCCAAGTACCTCCCCTTAGGATTCTATTGGCTGATGACAAGGAGCTTGCTAAAACTGTACACACGCACATATTAGGTCGGAGTCATGAAGGAGATCAAAGCATAAAAATAAGTAAGTTTGCACCTGGGCAAAACCATGTTGCATTGGAGGGGGAGGTGAATTTAAAATGTAGGGACAGATTTATAGTCGGGGTAGGGCATGTCCTAGATCAACTTTAAATTTCAGTGTAAAAATAAATAAATATATCAAGTATATTTGTGCTACATGAAAAAAAGTCAGTATTTAACTTATGTGCAAAATGATAAACTAATTTGCACCCCTTGCATTGGGACATGGTTTGTCTTAGAGAAAATGTACTCCTTTTTTTGCTTTGCTCTCCTTAATAGCTCAGATCCATTGAGTTTAAGTACGGATGAGGGTGATGTGAGACACATGTAGAGAAGCCCTGCTCGTGAGAGCTTAGAGTCTACACAGCGAGATTTGGATTTGACATGAAACTAATAGAACATGCACAGCTCCAAAATTTGTATGCTATTGCAATCCTGGAACCATTATATTCTTCATGTTGCCCTATCAAGTCAGTATTTGTCTGCATGACAAATACACTGTCTTGAAGTAAAATGTCAGGGAAAATGAAAATGCTTTAATTGGCATAATAACAATTACCCTTCAATATAAAACGATTCTGTATGGTTAGGAAAAGGCAAGTCATATTGTATTTGTCTAATGGTTATAGATGCTAGTATAAAGATGAATTGCTTCTTTCAAATCTGCAATAATTATAATTGAAAAAACAAATTAGTCTTTCTTTAATGTCAGTTGTAAATTTTTAATGTGGCCCAACTGATTATTGTCTTATTTATTAAAGGAGATGGTTCATGAAAGCATATTGTATGTGACATTTTCTTCATGTACGAATACAACTTTAATTAAAAGCGTTTTTAAAAAATAATACTTCTGTAGTTTTCCATGACCCCTCTCGATGGACATCTCTGATTAATAGCGATGAATTGACTACGGAGGGTAAATGAATTGGCTGAGGGGGCTGATAAATTGGCCGTGGGAATGGTTGATGAAATGGCTGATGGGGTCATAAAATGGCTGCTGGGGTTGATAAAATGGTTAAGGGGGGTGATTCATTGGCTGGGGGGATGAGCAAATGAGTGGTTGGATGGGTGATGAAATGGATGGGGGGTCATAAACTGTCTGGTGGAGGCTAATAAAAATGTCTGAGGGGGGATGAATTGACTGTAAGGGAAAGGTGATGTTGGGGGCATTATCTCTGTATTGTGTAACAGTGACGTGGATGCTCTCTATGGTCTCAGCTGTCACTAGAATGCTGAACACTAGACAGACGGTGCTGGTAGATTGTAGTATATGATTATATACTATCTCATATATATGCCTGTACTAGTGTGTTACATCATTGAGGATTTGTTAACATTTTGCATTATAACTAGAGATGTTCACTGACCCCGTGTTCTGGTTTTGGTTTTGGATCTTGATTAACTTTGTGTTGTGGTTTTGGTTGTGGCAAAACCAACTTGCTGGTTTTGGTTTTAGATCCCTATTTTTTTCTAAAATCCCTCTTTTTTTGTTGCTAAAATCACATAATTTTGCTCTTTTTTCCCTACATTATTATTAACTTCCATAGCACTAATTTTAAGTCATTTGCAGTCCATTTTGACCACCTCACAGGTCACAATATTATTTTCATACACTTTCAAACAAAGACTGCAGTGACCCGGCTGGATGCTAAACGACAGAACAATGACACAAACACACTGCAGTTCATAGCACATCTAGGAAACATTGCCACACAGCAGTGGCAGAAAAGAAAAGTGATGCAAGATGGAATTGTCCTTGGGCCCTCCCACCCACCCTTATGTAAGGTTTTGAAAAGGACATGTACAGTTTAACAAAGCAAGCGACAAGCAGTGTCACTTTTGTTGCTGAAGTGCTTGTTTTTTTTGGGCCCCCACAAAACAAGCTACCAATAGCTTAGCTGCCTTAAGTCTAACAGTGCTGTCACTGAACTCTACATTATTAAACCATGTCTGCCCGTGCTACATCTTTAATCTCCTCCTCCTCTGTGGATACTTCCCTCTCATTCCGGAAGAACTGCCAAACTTATGTAGACACAGGAATGGATATTACAACTGGACTGGCATTAGATCTACTTCAGACAGACTGGGATGCGGAACATGTGGGCAGCATGGAATCTGTCATGTTGGAATACGCTGCATTGAACAGAGATTTAAACCAATATATACAAATCCGACAAACTTGGCGTAATTGCTTTGTTTCATCTCCTATTTTAGTTTCTCAACCTGTTTTTCCAAAAGTCTAATTAAGGGAATCACTTGGCTCAAGCTAGCAGTGTCTGAACTCACTTCACAGGTGACTACTTCGAAAGCCTTCAGCACCTTGCACAACCCAGTAAGTATTCTCCACTACGCTTGAGTAAAATACATCCCTCCTCCTTTCCCAATGTCATGGCTTGTGGAGTAAGCGTGGATGTTTTTTGCTGTTCCTCCATGCTCAGAAGCATATACAGGGTGGAGTTCCACCTCTTGCTTCAGTTGGTGGCAGGGCAAATTAAATTTCTCTTGTAGCTGATGCAATCTCCTACATTCTGTTGCCGAATGCCGGAAATGTTCAGATATTTTATGGGCCAGAGACAGCATTTCCTGCACGTCCCTGTCATTTTTCAAAAAGCTCTGCACCTACAAGTTTATTGTGTGAGCAAAACAGGGAATGTGATGGAATTCACCCAGCTCTAATGCTCTCACAATATTGGTGACGTTATCAGAAATGACATATCCTGGGGAGAGTCCAAGCGGGATAAGCCATGTTGCAATGGCATCTCTCAATTTTTGTAACGGATTGTCAGCTGTATGCCTCTTAGTGCCTCTTTGTGAAGCCGGTGATACACAGAGTAGCCTGCCTCAGAAATTTTTTTGGTACATGCTGCTGCTGTTCCTGCTGGTGAAGGTGAATCACCAACCCAGAGGGCTGTCACAGTCATATAATCTTTAGTTTGCCTAGTTCCGCTTGTCCACATATCCGTGGTTAAGTGTACAGTGGGTAGAATGGCATTTTGTAGCCCAATAATTAAATTTTTACAAACCTTCTTGTAGAGATGAGGAATAGCTTTCCTAGTAAAATGGTGTCGCGATGTAATTTGGTAACGGGGGCACCAGACCTCAAGTAACTGTATAAAACCAGTTGCATTAATAGTGTATATTGGACACAGATTTTATACTACCATAGTCGTCATGGCGTCTGTGATCCGCTTTGCGACTGGGTGACATCTTTCATACTTCCTCTGGCAACGGATTGTTTAACAGTCAATTGTTGTAAACTACTTGTAGTCTTCTTCTTTGTCTGCTTCTGGGATAAAGATCCACCCCAGCAGCAGCCGCAAAAGCAGCAGTAGTGGGACTAACGCTCAAGAATTCTTCTGAGGAATCGAGGACAGTGGAGGAGTCATCTAGCCTTAGCAATTTGGATGCAGGACTCTGATCACTACTGAGGATGTTGATGAGGATGGTGTTGTGGGTGTAGATTGCAGGTGTTGGGATCTAGCAGAGAGAAGGGACCTAGCTAATGCTGGACTGCTTGTTGTTATTTTTTTAGCATAAGTTTCCAATTTTCCCAACAGTTTGCAATGAACTCACTTCAAGTGACTTAACATGGACGAGGTTCCTAGATGGATAAGATCCATACCTCTACTGACTGTGGCTTTACAAACGCTACAAATGGCTAGACAACTGTTGTCAGGATTTGAGTAAAAATAATTCCACACTTAAGAGGTGGATTTTTTTGCTCTTATGCCCAGATATGACAATGGTCTTCTTCTTATCACATGCAAGAACTGCTTCCACTGGTGCAGGACTTACACAAACAACATCATCCTCATCAACATCCTTATTAGCGCCCTTGTCAGCTACACAAATATCCCCCTCATCCTGTTGCAATTCCAGAGTGGCATCCTCAATTTGTGTATCACCGACTACACTTGGGCTGTTCATGCACACATCTGCAGAAATGCTGAAAGGGGCCTTCTTTATGGGTACACTATCCGAAAGGTCAAGTTTACATATAGCACTCATGGATAGACTCTCCTCAGGGATTTGTGTAATTTCTGAATCTGAACATATGTTTTCCTCTAAAACCTTACTGTTTTCTTCCAGCTCTGCTTTTACAAGTAAAAGTATTTGGACACCACTTTTGGAGTCCAAATGACAAGGTCTTGCTTGGTCATGACTGACCTTACAAGAATATGCCTCAGTGACAGTTGCAGAACTAGCACTCATAAAGAAAGGTGAAGGCCTCATTGTTTACTTGCCACTGTGTGTGTAGATAGGCATGTTGGCTATTTTATTTTTTTCTGCACATAACCTTTCCTGGATTACAGATTTATTTTGGTTCACCAAGGAAAAAGGTGTTTTTTTACATTTTTGTTTCCCTGACTTAAAAACACTATGCACTTTAACATAGGTTGTAGCAGATGATGTAGAGGGATTACTATCACCATGACTGGTGTCAGCAGCTGCCTGGTGCTCCTGGTCTTCTGTGTACTGCTGCGAATCCAAATTTTGATAACACAGTACAATGTGACTGCATTATTTCTATTTCAGAAATGACAATTAGCAATGGTGCAATGGAGCTCTCCTGTTTGTGTGTGAGCTATATAACACCGTACAATGTGACTGAAGATTAAGACCAAGACTGCCAGCCCTATTTTTTCTATTTCATCAATGACAATTAGCAATGGAGCAATGGAGCGCTCCTGTTTGTGTGTGACCTATATAACACAGTACAATGTGACTGCAGATTTAGACCAACACTGCCAGCCCTATTAATTCTATTTCAGCAATGACAATTAGCAATGGAGCAATGGAGCTCTCCTGTTTGCGTGTGACCTATATAACACAGTACAATGTGACTGCATATTTAGACCAAGACTGCCAGTCCTATTATTTCTATTTCAGAAATAACAATTAGCAATGGAGCAAAGGAGCTCTCCTGTTTGTGTGTGAGCTATATCATAAAGTACAATGTAACTGCAGATTTAGACCAACACTGCCAGCCCTAATATTTCTATTTCATCAATGACAATTATCAATGAAGCAGTTTAGCTCTCTTGTTTGTGTGTGAGATATATAACACAGTACAATGTGACTGCAGATTTAGACCAAGATTGCCAGCCCTATTATTTCTATTTCAGCAATGAGAATTAGCAATGGAGCTCTCCTGTTTGTATGTGACCTATATATACAGTACAATGTGACTTCAGATTTAGAAGACCAAGACTGCCAGCCCTATTATTTCTATTTCAGCAATGACAATTAGCAATGGAGCTCTCCTAAATGTCACTGTAGACTTTGAAGAACATTACTACCCCTCCTTTTTCTTCTCTAGCTATGATGCTGCCCAAAAGCACTAGAGACTGCCAAGAACTGTTGTATTCCTTCTGTGTCCCTCTGCGAAACGGCGCTGGATCGGCCTGGAGGTTTGTACGTGTAGAATCCAAAACTCTCAAGATTCGGCGACGTAATAATGACGTTTTGCCTCATTTTCAATTCCAAAGGTGAAAGTACGCAAAATTACCGTGCCGAGTTGGCTCGGTACTTGGATCGGCGAAGTTCGGGTGTCCTTGGTTTTTGGGGAACCGAGCCTGAGCATCTCTAATTATAATACAATTTTTGCACATTTTCATTACAGGACTCCAAGTTTTCATAAGCCAGTCAACGGACAACAATGCTCCAAGCATAAGCAAAAGAGAACTTTAGGTAGTCTACACTGCAAGATCAGGTAAGAAAGAATGGGACAATTTGTCTAAGTTTGAAAGCAACATTTTACAATAAAGACATTTTAATACGTTTGCAGAATTTTGTGTGTTTTATGTATTAATAGTTAATAATTTTGTGATTATATATATATATATATATATAGAGAGAGAGAGAGAGAGAGAGAGAGAGAGAGAGAGAGAGGGATAGATAGAGAGAGAGAGAGACTTTTCTAGTGGTTTCTTTTGTATAGTTTATTGAGAAGTGTGCAAACAGCAGCAGTGAATGATTTTTGTTTATTTATATAAATAAGAACAAAATATATATACAGTGTTCGAAGTGGGCTGGTAGATGGTGGTATGCCATACAACCACTTCTGCTGTCTTCATTGCAAAACTATTCTAAACTTCCACTTTGACCACTGTGTGTGTGTGTGTGTGTGTGTGTGTGTACATATATATATATATATATATATATATATATATATATATATATATATATATATATATATATATATATATATATATATATATTGTAGTATAATTAGGGGAATAGGTACTATCTCCAGGGGAAGATGCGTTGAACAGCAGCAGTAAACCAAACAAGTCCAGAGGTTTCAGGTTAACAGCCACAGCTAGTTTATTCCCCAGCTTGCAAATAAAACAAAACATAAACAAAATCCTAGCTGTCTGGCTACTAGCTAATACATTTGCAAACAAGCTCCGGCAGGCTACACAGCCTTCAGCCTTCAGCATCCATCTCTTTGACTGGAAGTTTGCATGGGACCAGAGCGCCAAGGCCTGCCCTCATTGCCTCAGCATTGTGTGCAAAGTTGCCCCTATTGCGAAGATGTGCCAATTGCATGCACCTTTCTTTTGAGTGCTTGGGGAAGTTCAGGGCCCAGGCTACTTCAGTCTCATTGCAGTGAACATGCTCATTGTGCCAGGCAATTTTTAAGAGGGGCTTCTCACAGTATAGGCAGTACTGCTCCCTCGTTGTCTCTCCGACCCTCTGTGTTTAAAACACAGCTAACAGAAGGTCAAGAATGGTCGAACATAGAACTCAACTCAGGGTACCCGCACTCTGCTGTGTGCAACGGGACATCAGCGATGGTGTCTGAACCACTCTCCTCTGAAGTGTCAGATGCATACTCATCTCCACTGCTTTCCGGGCTATAGTCGTAGCTACCGGTGGGCTCTGTCTTGCTTCAATGTCCCCACTTTACCTTCAGCAGCAGACAGATTCAACTGTGTCTTTATGTGCTTGGTGTACAAAGTTCTGGCAGGATGCAGCTATTTCCTTTTCCTGCTCCTGCTATACATTTGGACGGAATACTGGCCTCTATTGGTGGGATGCACACACACTTTCTCCCCTCTCCTCCACATTGGACACACACACACTTTTGTTCTGACAAATGTTACTCGCTGGGACATACCAGATGTTTATGCTGAGTATATCATAAAGGTCCCCTGCATTGATTAGCTCTGAGAAGCTTTGTGGGGACCTCAAATTTTGTCTTCACTACGACTCAGTACCCACAGTGTTAGTGTGTAAACAGGTCAATATCCCCACAAGCATATAAATGCAAGCACACACACACACACACACACACACACACACCACATACATACACACACACACACACACACACACCGATGTCCTGTACCTGTGTGTGAACTCTTTTCTTCAGGTAATAACAGGACCACTAACCCTGTCTGTACCTCGCCCTGCTGGACGGGTCCTGTTCTACCTTTTCCAAAATATATATATATATATATATATATATATATATATATATATATATATATATATATATATATATCACACAGCTAGAAGAAAGAAGAGCAGACAGAAGAGAAAAAGAAAGAAGCTGACAGGAGGTCCTCCAACATTTCAGGATCCGGACAAGCCACAACTAAAGAAACCAGCAGCCACAGGTGGAGAAAGTGATAAGAACAGCGTGGACCGCAGAAGTACTACCCGGGACGTCTTCCACGAGGATTATACTATACCACACTTGTTTACATTTACGGAAGGGTAAGAGTCCATCTACTCCCTTTTTACTGCGGTGACAGTCGTGGAATGTTTTAAATGTTTTGAAAAGCTTTTTTATGCCTATGTCGGTACACATGGAATAAATTGTTTAATGGTGTTACACTACGGAGTTCCTTCTTCTCTTTTTTATAATCATCAAAACAGAGAGGAATTTGACATGGTGAAGTCGTGATCTCTCCATGAAGAGTACAGGTTATGCTACATGCGTGATACCTTTTTCCTTCTAGTGAGTACATACCCTTAAGGGGTTAAGAAGATTGTGTTTATCACGTGGTGTTTGTATAAACTACATATTACACGGGCATTAGAAGGATATTGATATTTGGACCAACTGGACTGTACAGGCTGTAATATGTTTGTCTTTTTCTTTTCCTTTCATATATTCATCTGAATGACTGAGAAAAAAAAGAGGAAATATGATCCGTTCCACTACAGTGTGAAATCACGTCTCTTGGAATATAGACTTATAAACAGGACGCTTATTGCAATATTAGTGGATTATTGAATATCACCATTAGCGCCGTCTTCCCTTTTATTTGTTTGTATGTAGTGAATGTACTGTACTCAAAGGGGTTTGTGTACGTAAAGGTGAAGGGCTGCTTTTAGGTGGGACCGCGCAGATATACTCCTATTTGTTTGTTGATTGTGCTTTACTTGTTTGTATCAGGGGTTAACCTGTCCTGTAATTATTCCTTGCACCTGGGTGTGCCCCTTCTTAAATCTGTCTCTCCCAGCAGTCTTTGCTGGTTATTGTTGTCCCATCCTATTGTCTTATCCTAAGGTTATTCTCTGTGGTCACTTCCTCCTGTTTGTGCTCCTGGATTTATGCTGCTGAAGATCTATCACAACATACAATCTGCTGACCTGTTCCTTCCTTATGTGAACCTGGGACTTATCTGTGCATTTCCCTGTGCATGCTGCCTGGAATATTTACCTGCATCTGCTGTATATCTGGTAAATTCTGCAAGCTATTATGTCATCAACTGTTCAAACTCTCCAGCAATAAACGTTGCTTGTTTTTTCACCTATCCATGGCTCCTTAGCTGTATTTCTACATTAATCCGTGACAGCAAGGAGGTCAAATTAGTTTTCTGTTTTGCACATAATTTAAATACTGATTGTTTTTTCATGTAGCACACAAATACTTAATAGCTTATTTGTACATTGAAATTTAAAGTTGATATTTGTGTGCTACATGAAAAAACAGTCAGTATTTAAAATTTTTATGAGTACTGAAGACCACAGGCACTGCACACAACTGTTCTTATAAGAGCAACCATTGAGAGAGCACGCAGATAATAACAATAGAATAACCCACAGAAAGTGACACCCGCAAACACACTCCCCATATACCGTATAAAGGATAAAACACTCTACTTGCAATACACACATACTACACAATATCCCACTCATTTGCATCTATTCCCAAGACCCATAACACTTTACTACTAGTTAATAATAGATGCAATCATAATATAGGAGCTATAAACATAGAGCTATAGACATTACCACTAACACCTAATAATCCTCAGGGCTATAAACTGAGAGCTATAAACACTTAGCGGCATCTAAGACTACACTCAATATTTACCGCATTAGAGCTATAAACATAAAGCAAAAGAGCTATAACATTTAAAACTGCAAAAAAAGCTATAATTACCTGCTGGATTCACCAGCACTCAAGTATATTGTCAGTACCACTACTATTGCACCCCCCATTTCTATCTCCCCCTCCCACATCCCTCTTTTCTCCACTTACAGGCACCTAAGGTTGCGCCATGGCAGAACCAACAAAACAATTCCACGGGAATCGGAACGCCCAGAACACCCATAACGGCAGCAACAACCACCAAAACACACAAGAAAAGCGCAGACATCCTAGGTAAACCCCTAAAAAGGGTCCCCACCACCTACTTAAATATCTGCATAGGTAGGAGACAATTTATGAGACCAATGGTAGGATTATCCAGTCTATATTCACAAATAGATCCCATGTTGCATGAGTTATAGTATACTTGAAAAAATAATATGTGTATTCAGCTACAGATAGTCATGACAGAAAATGCTTAAAGAGCAAGTAAAGCTTCTATTTGACATTCGTTTATAGCAAATGATGTTTACTACAGAGCTGAATGACATACAAAAATATTACTAAATATGTCCTTCATACTTTGTTTCTCCTAACAGGTTTGAGGGTGCTTCTCTAACTAAGTAGGCAGAGATTGTGTTATAGATTTGCATTCATGTTGGGAAGACATGCTCTGTGAGGGAAAGAGTTAACTATGTGGATTATGGAAATGCATATTAATAAGTAGGATTTCATCACCATTTATTTATATAGCGCCACTGTCCCATTGGGGTTTACAGTCTAAATACCCTAACATACACACACACACACACACACACACACACACACACAGATAGAGAGACTAGGGTAAATTTTGATAGCAGCCAATTAACTTACCAGTATGTTTTTGGAGTGTGGGAGGAAACCGGAGCACCCAGAGGAAACCCACGCAAACACGGAGAGAACATACAAACTCCACACAGATAAGGCCATGTTTGGGAATTGAACTCATGACCCCAGCGCTGTGAGGCAGAAGTGCTAATTACTTAGCCACCGTGCTGCCTGGATTTGAATGTTAAATAATATCTCCCCTTGTCCAATAACTAGAATAAATTCTGAACTGGCTTAACCTGATGATGTCTAAACAGCTTACCTTTGAGAATGTGTTTACTAATTAGAATTAGTCTATTTATATTGATTAAGGCCATTAGAGGCAGAATGCAAGTGCATGTAGAACGGAAGTTAACATTGCCACAGTTACATGGGGGGCTAACACATAAAATGCTTTTCACTAATATGTTACGCGAACACCTAAATTCTCATGCACAAAAAAGTATTAATTTAATTGTCTGAAATTGTATTGTGAGAATATAATCCTGTTTGATTATGCTCTCGATTACAATAAAGTCTTCATTAATCAATACCTGGACATGTGTCAGAGGATTTCTTTGACAGTGTTTAGGTCCAACATATGGGTGCAGGGAAGTGGGAAGGAGGGAATCGGGGCCCACAGCTCGCTAGTTCACTGTACAGCAGGCCCCATTATCTCCATAGGCCCCGGTGCACCGCCCAGAGTTAACATAATAAAACCCAGAGTTAAGAAAATAAAACTTTAATTTCCTACAGCAAAGAAGCCAATAATTAGCTTGCTGCAAGAAAACAAAGCATACCTAGCTCACATTCAGGACACTACCTGATAATCATTTAAATCCATGCATAGGGATATATAAAAGATCTATGAAAAGGATATTATACAAAACAAAACAAGTAAACAGACATGAGATAAAAAAAAGTATAAAAATAGAATAAATTATGTTCCAGGATCAATTTTGAAAAAAAGGCAGTGTTACTCATTTTTCCCAACCTTTGCCCCAACACTGATGACAACTCACCAGATATAGATATCCTCCTTCTTATCCTTTGAAGATTTGGATACTTCTACTTTTTTCAATGATGACATGTTGCCCTTGTCTGCCCCATAATCTTAATAAGGAAAAAAACAAGTTTATGATTTACAAAAGATAATGGAAACAGAATACAGGGGTTGAAATGTCAAATGCACATACAGCAACAGAACAAAAGCAACAGAAGCCATACCCCCAGTTGAAATGGTGACAAAAAAGAAGAGGGCTTAGTATATGTCGAAACTTCTAATCTTTATAATCTACCGTATATACTCGAGTATAAGTTGACCCGAATATAAGCTGAGGTACCTAATTTTACCACAAAAAACTGGGAAAACTTATTGACTCGAGTATAAGCCTAGGGTGGGAAGTGCAGCAGCTACTAGTAAATTTCAAAAATTAAAAATAGATACCAGTAAAATTACATTAATTGAGAGACCTCAATAAACAGTACTGAAGGGAATGTTGATATATCCGGAGGCTCCAAACTGTATAGGACATAACAATAAGGAACAATGCAGAGCAGTGTTGGGAGTGTATAACTCACGATTTCTTGATAGCCGTGCTCAGTCCGTCCGCGGTATTCCTTAAAGATTGCAAGCAAACATTCAGATTCGGTGCGCAGCCTATAATAGCCGTCCAGACACAAAGTCATATGAAGGAAAGTTCCTAGCTCCGTTTGGTCCTACCACTCCAATAGCATTAGCAATAGTTACACACATCAGTGATTGTGACACCTGTGTTATTCAATGTCTGATATCTGTCTCATATATTTCTGAACGTCATATTGGGCAGCTTGTAATGTAAGTTTAGCGATTAGCCAGATGCTGAACCCTTTTCACGTTACAGGAGAGCTTTAACGTGTAAAATTCTGCATAAAAGATCCCATACCTGCATCCAGACACTCTCCACCGTGGTGCAATGGGGCTGTCAGTTCGTACATATTGTTGTGTGTTGCTCATTCCATCCTTTATTTTATCATGCATGTGCTGCTCGTTAGACACAGTTTCTCATTCATCTGTGAATATGGAGGGTACTCGGACCGAGCCCATTCTCCCGTTTGCGCTCTCATTGCTATTCCGCTCCACCTCCCCCACGCATGTCTCTTTGACAGCCTGCAGAATTTTACACAGAGTTACTGTCTCCTGCAGAGCTCTCAGTGTCCTCGGACAGTGTCTGACTGTGCAGGGACCCGGAGTCCTCGTCAGACTGGCTGTTTCTACGACTGATCACCCGATAAATGCCACAGTCCAACACGTTGAAGCTCTCCTGTAACGCGAGTGACGTTCAGTACTGTTTATTGAGGTCTGGATCTTCATCACCCGAGTATAAGCCGAGGAGGGCTTTTTCAGCACAAAAAATGTGCTGAAAAACTCGGCTTATACTCGAGTATATACGGTATCTATCTATCTATCTATCTATCTATCTATCTATCTATCTATCTATCTATCTATCTATCTATCTATCACTACATTGTCTGGACCACAAATTTACCAACAAATTTAAGTGCTTGAGAAAAGTCTCAATTATGTGCCTATTAATAGGCTTATTTTTTCGATAATCTCCAGGATGTCAATAGAGATTAACCTTGAAAATGCATTTTTACAGTCAGGTAGTTACTGACAGCTTATTAATAGTAATGCAATTGACATTAAACAAATCCCACAGAGGCAAACCAAGGAGTTTCAATACAGTTTAGATTCCACATTTAACTGCAATTGCAGACTTAGGGCCTGAGTCATTAAGGAAAGTAAGGCAAGAAAAAGGAGTAAATGTTCTCCAGGACAAACCATGTCACAATGGAAGGGATGCAAATTAATTTATTATAAGATAAATACTGGCTATTTTTTCATCTAGCACACAAATACTTGATAGCTTTATTTTTACACTGAAATTTAAAGTTGAACTAGGACATGCCCTATCCCGCCTATAAATCTGTGCCTACATTTTAAATATACCTCCCCCTCCAATGCAACATGGTTTTGCCCAGATTCAAAGTTACTCCTTTTTTATGCTTTACTCTCCTTAATGACTCAGGCCCTTAGACAATTTGTTACAGCGGAGCAATACATTTGTAGATAGGGATATTCAGGACACAGTGGGGAGAGGGGGGTGTACAGAGAAGAACACATTTAAAGAGCCAGACCAGATTTTTCCCCATAAAATAAATGATTTACCCCATAAAATAAATTATTAGCATAATTGTCTGGATAGTTTTAAAAACCTCACTATAACTGGGTAACCATAGTTGTTGTGTTTCTATGCTCTTCCATAATACATGAATGTGCTGTCCTTGTTACAAATTGATTAATTTTACCGATTTCCTCATTATTTACAATGATTGTTTAGAAATAGGCATATTTTTGTAGATAATAGTCACTCACTGTAAATATATTGTTACATATTACAGATACATTGATTATGTTATTTTATTTGACATGACACTACTCTCCCGAGGCCCCCTCTGCTCTTCTGAGCATGCACCCAGTGAGCCCCTGGTTCCTCCATTTTCAGCCCTACATTAAAAAGGGCTGGGGTTTCCCTGATTCAGCTTTGGATGTAATAATGAATGAATTCAACTCATGTTGAAATGCAAATCAGTCCTCCCACCTTACATGTCTGGGCACATATAGAGGCCCGAACATGCACAGTCAAAGCTATCATACCACCTGCAACAGCTGTACCTAGACTCGCATTCAACAAGAGATGTTTTTTCAAATTCCCTTATAGTTGAATACGGACAGGCGCATTTGTTAGTTTTGTGCGCGTTAATGAATAAGGCCCAAAATGTGTGTATTACTTTCCCGTGTATCTGACTGCCTCTCTGCCATCTGCAATTGGATGCCAGAACATTACTTCAAGCTCAACATATCCGACACTAAGCTTATCATTGTTACACTTACCTCTCCCCATTCCTGCGCCGCGATCCCTGCAGTCCCGGCTCTCACTTCCAGCAGGGCCGGACTGGCACTTCTTTCTGGCAAATGCAGGAAGGGCCGATGGTCAGATGGGCCAGGCCCAGGGCCGGATTAACCATAGGGCTAACTGGGCTACAGCCCAGGGGCCTCGGGCATCCAGGGGGCCCTTGAAAGTGCTCAGCAGCAGTATTGATCGGTCGGGGGTGGGGCGCCCCCAGCCCGATCGGTGCTGCTGAGCACTTTCACTGCAGTACTTCCCTGGCGCGCTGTATTCTCCTTACTGAGGAGATCTCGTGAGTCTCACTCTAACGAGATCTCCTCAGTAAAGAGTGTACAGCGCGCCGGGGAAGGAGGAGGAGGTGGTAAGTGCCGGGGGGGGGCGCGGCTCGGATCACCGGAGGCGGGGGGGGGTTTGCGGCTTGGATCACGGGGGGGGGAGGGGCCCTCACGGGGGAATGGAGGCCCCCTTAGCCCAGGGGTCTCCATTCCCTTAATCCGGCCCTGGCCAGGCCCCAGGCAGTCAGTGCACTAAATGCACCAACACTGACAGGCTGTCAGTGACAGGCTTCCTGGTGGCTTGCTCCTCCCCAAGATCCAGCCACTAGATCACATGACAGCTTGCAGCAGTCAGAAGAGCGGACAGGAGAAGAAGGCAGAAAACAGAAACAAATATAGAAAAGAAGCTGAGAAGGTAAGTACAACAAAACGGGGGGAGAATGCCACACAGAAAAACGGGAAGAGAGAGAAGGGATGCCACACAGAAAAAAGGGGGGGGGCGGACAGACAGGATGCCATGTTGAGAAAAGGGGGGGAGGAGTAGGGATGCCACGCAGAAAAGGGGGGGGGGGAGGATGCCATACAGAAAAATGGGGGAGAGAGAAAGGATGCCACACAGAAAAAAAGGGGGGGGGGGTCAGACAGGATATCACACAGAGAAATGGGAGGAAGCATGCCACTAACTGGAACCTTAGGTTGGCATTCACAGACAATGTTCACCATTTTAGTGAACTATTTTTAAAAATGTCCATTATTATCTAATTATTTAAATGAATACAATTAGGAATTATATTTTATATTATGTGATGCATTACACACACTCTGCTATCTATATAAACAGTTTTCAACTCTGCAAATGGAAAACCATTAAACATAGGAACCTTCTAACAATACACTTAGACCACCTATTTTTATCACTAAGGGGCACATTTATCATTCATCGGCAAAAATGAGAAATAGTTACCAATCCTTATCGCATGGATAAGGATTGAACTATTTCTCAAATTTATGAACAACGGATCCCAGAAACAGCAGTTCCGAAAAACTGCTGTTTCTGTGATAAAAAAAAAATCATACTTACTCCCCTCTTCGGAAGCGCTGTCTCGGGATCTCCTCCAGGTGTTCTTCATCCTTCAACTGCGCATGTGCAGTTCGAAGAGCTGCACATGCGCACAAAGATCCCCTCTCTGTCTCTGCAACTATCATTGCAGAGAGAGAGCTGTGAGTGATAGGGAGGGGTCATGTGATCCCTCCACACATGCGCTGTCCAGCTCTGATCTTCGGAGCAGAGCTGACCGCATTGGCTTCAGCTGGCGTACATTATCAAGACAAGTTTCCGAAAAAAAGTTTTTTCGGAATTTGGGCTGGGAGCAGTCACCATACTGTAGAATGGTGACTGCTCCCAAAAACGAAGAGGAGTGCAAAGCAGCAGATATCCATGATATCTGCTGCGATGCACCTTTAATAAATATGCGGAGGACACAGAGGCACCTTAATTACCCGGTAAGAGCACTATCGTGCTTTCTTAAATATGCCCCTATGCCACACCATTGCTGAAAGCAAAATATGTGTTTGCATTTGGTCTTCAAATACTACTATTGCAGGCACCTTATTAAACACATATTTGGAATAAACCAAGCGGGAAATAAAGTGTAGTTAGTGAGAAAAAGAATATGCAAATACAAATTCTGCATTCAAGTAACACTTTCTGATACTCAATAAAAAGTAGGGATGTGCATCGGCGACTTTTGGTGTCTCGTGTTTTGTGTTTTGGATTCGGATTTGCTTGAGGTTTTGGGTTCGGATTTGTCTCACAAAACACCTGCCGAAAGGTTTTGGTTCGGATTTAAGGTTTTGGATTCTGATTTTTTTTTAAAAAAGCATAAAAAGTTCAAAAATCAAGTTTTTGGGCTTATTTTCACTCCTACGCTATTATTAACCTCAATAACACTCAATAACAATCATTTCCACAAATTTACAGTGTATTCTGAACACCTAACAATATTGTTATTAGTCCAAAACGTTGCAACGAGGTATCTTTCTGGACTGCGTAGTGGAGTGGTCCCCACAATATAATAAGAAAACCATCAACTGGTCTTAATTACACCAAAAATTGTAACTGGACTGCGCAGAGGAGTGGTCCCCACAATATAATAAGAATAACCGGCATCAACTGGTCTTAATTACACCAAAAATTGTACCTGGACTGCGTAGAGGAGTGGTCACCACAATATAATTTAAAAACCCTCAAATGGTCTGAATCCCACCAAAAATTGTACCTGGACTGCGTAGAGGAGTGGTCCCTACAATATAATAAGAAAACCATCAACTGGTCTTAATTACACCAAAAATTGTACCTGGACTGCGTAGAGGAGTGGTCACCACAATATAATTTAAAAAACCTCAAATGGTCTGAATCCCACCAAAAATTGTACCTGGACTGCGTAGAGGAGTGGTCCCTACAATATAATTAAAAAACCCTCCACGGGTCTGAATTCCAAAAAAAAAGTTTCTTGACTGCGTAATGGGGTGGCCACGGTACACAACTTTTTACCAGGGCCACAATATAATTAAAAAACCCTCCACGGGTCTGAATTCTACCAAAAAAGTTTATGGACTGCATAATTTAGTGTTCCCCACAATAGTATTTAAAAATTTTGCAGCAACAGTCAACGTTGTTTAATATCTGATACACCTCTATCTGGACTGCATAGTGGAGTGGCCCCGGTACTAAATTTGGTACCGGGGCCACAATACCTCCTCCAACTTCCAAGTGTAGTGTTTATAACATATAAACACTACAGTAGTTCTAGCACGTCAATACCTCTTGTTTTAAATTATGACAGGGCATTTTACTTTTGGTTTAATTTTTTGAATTTGTTGACATTTTGTTTTACTTTTTGAACATGGCAAACGACTGTTGAATGGTCACATAATGCCAAAAAAAGAGTTGCAAGATGGAATTGTCCTTGGGCCCTCTTGGGCCCTCCCACCCACCCTTATGTTGTTGAAATAGGACATGCACACTTTAACAAACCAATCATTTCAGCGACAGGGCCTACCAAACAATTGTGGCTGAAATGATTGGTTTGTTTGGGCCCCCACACCAAAAAAACAATTCATCTCTCCCTGTACAAACTAAGCAGGCTCTACTGAGGAAAGATGTCGTCCTCATCCTGAACCTCTGATTCCTCTCCCCCTACAGTGTGTACTTCCTCCTCCTCACACATTATCAATTCGTCCCCGCTGGACTCCACAACCACAGGTCCCTCTGTACTATCTGGAGGGCAGTGCTGTACTTCATTGAGGAATTGATTATTCATTTTTATAAACATCATTTTTTCAACGTTGTGAGGAAGCAACCTCCTTCGCCGCTCACTGACCAGGTTCCCCGCTGCACTAAAAACTCTTTCCGAGTACACACTGGAGGGGGGACAACTCAGGTAAAATAGAGCCAGTTTGTACAGGGGCTTCCAAACTGCCTTTTTTTCCTGCCAGTAACAATATGGACTGTCTGACATGTCTACTTGGATGGTGTCAGCAAAATAATCCTCCACCATTTTTTCTATTGTGACAGCATCCAATGCAGCAACAGTAGACATGTCTGCAATGATTGGCAGGTCCTTAAGTCCGGACCAGATGTTATCAGCATCCCCGATAGCGGGTCTTTTAGGAAACCTGAGCTTTTTCCTCGCAGATTTATCCTCCAAATTTTTGTTTTCCATTATATGTAGCACAAGAGAGCGTACCCCTAAGCCACACACACTCGGCAAAGCCTTTAAAAATTATATGCGGCACAGGAGAGTACCACTGGACTTATACTGCAGAATCAGTGAACTTTGTAATATTGTTGTACCACTGGACTTATACTGCAGAATCAGTGAACTTTGTAATATTGCAGTACCACTGGTGGACTTATACTGCAGAATCAGTGAACTTTGTAATATTGCAGTACCAATGGACTTATACTGCAGGACTGTTTTTGGATATTTCTTTTTAATTTCTTTTTTTTATAATTATTTTATTTTTATTTTTTTTTATAACTTTTTTTTAAATTTTTTATAACTTGGGAATAATGGGGAAATATCAATGCCCTTAGAAGGACAGAGCACAGGACACAGCACCACTGGACTGAACAGGACACAGCACAGGACCCAGCAGCACCACTGAACTCAGAAGGACAGAGCACAGGACACAGCACCACTGGACTGAACAGGACACAGCACAGGACCCAGCAGCACCACTGAACTCAGAAGGACAGAGCACAGGACACAGCACCACTGGACTGAGCACAGCACAGCACAGCACAGCACAGCACAGCACAGCACAGCACAGGATATAGCAGGGCAGAGGACCACCTAACACAACCTCCCTCTACCCTGATCAATGCCTGAGTGAAGATGGCGGCGGCCAGCGGGGAATTTATAAAATCCGAGTATCGCGAGATCCGACAACGGGATTATGACTCGGAGCCTCGCTTTCAGTTTTGCAATTGGCGGGAATACCTGGATCTGTCTCGGATCCGGCTCGGATCGGCAAGGTTCGGGTGGGCTCGGATTTCAGATATCCGATCCCGCTCATCCCTAATAAAAAGTATGTTTGCTGGAAAGTGTCAGACAAGCACAGCTAAATTATGCTGTGACCTTGCTTTATAGTAATAACTGGATAGAGAACTCTGTAGTTCTGTTGAACAGACCAAAATAGCTTACCTTATAACATCTCTAGTAACAACTGCCTAACAAACATAGCATTACTGAATAAAGCTATCATTTTTATCTAAACAGCAATGCTTACAGTAAAATTAGTGGTATGCGCTTATTCTTTCTTATGTCGATAAAGCATAGATTAATGAGTACAGATCCTGTATGTTTCACTGATGCTATTGCTGCACTGCAAAGAGGATTGATCAATGATTAAAAGTGCTCCTTAGTAGGTGCAACTTATGCTTCAGAGTTAATGGGCAATGCACCACCAAACTTTATACATTTTTGGCAGTCTTCCCGGAATCTTATTGATTGAGGCACATTTCTTAATGCAGAGTCACCTGAAGGTTATATTCTAAATGCCCTTAATACAATAGCTGCAGATAGGCGCTACCTATAATTAAATATAGGCAGCTGCTTTTTCATTACTGGGTAGCAAAATATGTGTGGATAATTTGGGAATATCATAAAGCATGTTAATATGACAAATACAAACTGAATAAATCATTAAGGCATATTTTAAAACATCTTTGATGAGTTGTAAATAATGTTTGATTATAAGGTTTTGCTGTGACTATAGGTCTTAACAGGTTACATCTAGTACACGTCAGAATTTCTCAAGGTGTAATTGTGTCAGTGTGACTTAGCTGCATACCAAACTGCCCCTGGTTCGGCTCACGATTTTTAAAATCTGATATAAACGTGGAAAGGGAGCATTTTAAAGCAGAGGAGATATGAACCTTGAAGTGTCTGGGCAGTCCATATAGACTGGTACAAAATGCTGTGCTCATCCAGTCGGCTTTCTA
This sequence comes from Mixophyes fleayi, assembly GCF_038048845.1. Lineage (NCBI taxonomy): Eukaryota > Metazoa > Chordata > Amphibia > Anura > Limnodynastidae > Mixophyes > Mixophyes fleayi. The sequence goes on along the minus strand of NC_134402.1, from coordinate 181,378,782 downwards.
AATGAGGTCCTCTATGTCTCTGTCTCTGTCACAGAGTAGATTGTAGGAGTATTATTAATCATCAAAAAATTCCATGACCATATAAAGTCATAAGGCTGCAGGTCATATCTAATGTCTACATGATGTTAACAATACAGTATATAACATCCCGTATAATAATAAATTATGCATAAACACACAAGATATATATATACTCAAAATAATAAAATGTATCTTTATCTAAAAACAAATGTTGACCACTACATTTCTCCTTTAAATAACAACATATATATGTATGTGTATATATATATATATATATATATATATATATATATATATATATATATATATATCTATCAGAATATGGCACTCAGAGAAGTGATGAACAATACAATGTATGGTACTCATCAAAGCTGGAGCTTTTGATGGCACATTTAAAGGATTGCAAGTGGCATCAATGTTGGCGCTTATTTTGTCATAATAATTTATTTTGTTTTATATTATTTATATTATTATATAATATTTATATTATTTACATTATTATTGTATTACATTCAGAGTTCCTTGTGGCATGACACCAGGATTCACCTGACAGAAATCTTATATTTATTCCAATCTAGCATTATATTTGTCAGTACATATTTATTTTGCCTTTCAGTTTATTTGCATCATTATCATTTTTGGATATTACCATTAATTAACATTAATAGTTTATATTTGTAACTTCTGAGTTATGTATTTTATATTCCTGTTTACATTTGTAGACTTCATCGCTAACAGTGTATTCTGTGTCAATAAAGATTACCATACAGTAATAAATATCATAATGTGCATGTGGTTTTTAGTTATATATACTGTCTTGTTTCAGTAGCAGCATCAAGTTTTCTATAAAATATTTATGTTTATTGATTACTTTTTTTAGAGAAGTGTCCACGATCCCTCTTACACTTAGAATGCTATAATTCTATTTTTAAAATGCTTGAAATATAAATTTGTACAAAAAGTGACTGAAAAAAGGGGAAATTATGTGATAGAAAATTTTAGTTTATCTACTAAACATCTTCTGGTATGTTTTGCTAAAGGTCAGAAGCACCTATAGATTCTGTGTTAGTTCTATAATAACAGAGTCTGTTACTTTAAGGACAATGTGCACTATGAGAAAAGGTCAGAATAATAGCAGTAAGGAAGAAGATGTTTTGCTCTTTGCAGTCTCCCTCATACACTCTGCTGATTCCCTGCTTGTAAATATGTACAATTTAACAGAATATCCAACTGGGTATAAAATAAACACACCTATATATGAGGAGCATAATATGCACACATAACATTAGCTGGTGTAGAGACAATTTGGGAGTGTAATGCCTGGCACAGTGGCTGGTATAATTAATGGTGGCATAGTTGCCGGCATTAATAGGCCATAGTGGCTTGTATAATAACTGTACAGGGCATAATGGCTGATATCAGTGTGGCATAGTGACTATTATAATAAATAAAGGGTTCACTGGCTGTTATAATCAATGTGTTGGACATAGTGGTAGCTATAATTAAAATAGGACACTGTACCTGGTATATAATAAATGAGAAAGCAGTGGCTGTTACATAATAATTAGTTAATAGTTGTACAATAAGTGAGGGGTACATTGGCTGCTATAATCAATAGAGGGTCGAAAATAGTAAATTGTTGCTCATGTATAATTAATTTGGGCTTCGTGCTGGTATAATATCTAAGATAATTTTACACAAAAAAAGTATTGCTTTATTATTGTATAGCATGTATTATTTGTATGTATATACAGATAAGTTAGTTGGTTAACACAAAAATGTTGAGAAATGGCATTACTCCCTTCTTCTTCCTAAAGATGACTTTCTTTCTGGGAAAGACTGACCTTAATGGCAACTTCTAATATATATGACTCACATGATTATGCTAAATATCAGTCATACAGTATAGTTGTTTATGTGGCAATGCACGTACAAGTACATAGGTTAAACTACAGTACATTTTAAAGGTATAAAAACTTGTTAATAGCTTAGCTTGTGACTGAAGCATGTGACTATAGGTCACGGGGTATAAATGCTTTCGAATTCCAAAACCAGTGCGCTAATATTTGTTGCAATGCATCATAGCTTTTCATTTATAGACATTGCAGAATATATATATATATATATAGATATATATATATATATATATATATATATATATATATATACACATATATATATATATATATATATATATATATATATATATACATATACATATATATATATTATATATATATATATATATATATATATAATGTGCACTGACCCCGTGTTTTAGTTTTGGATGTGTTTTCGGTCCTAAACCGTCTTCGTGTTTTGGTTACTGGTTTTGCCCAAAAATCCTGAAGGGTTTTAGTTTTGGATATGAATTTAATTAAAAATTGTGCAAAATATGTAAAGGTCTGTCGTTGTGGGCTATTTTTGCTCCTATATTACTACTTGTAGCATTAGCAGTCGTGTACAGTCTATTTTCTAATGATCTCTTCACAACAGTCCAAATTTTCACCAATTTTTGCCAAAGTCTGCAGCAAGTTGGCTGGATAAAATTAGTAAATGTAATGTTTATAAATAAGCAAAGTATATAAATAAATATTATATATGGTGTATTAGTGAAGTGTAAGTTGTTGTGCAGTGTAGTATGTAGGGTTTATGTGGGGTGGGGTGCAGTGTATTGGGTGTGCAAGAATAAGATATTTAATTTAAATCTAATTCAATTAGATAAGTTAGACAGCAAAAAAAGCTGTAGTGTAAGGAGTTTAAGGTGCAAGAGTTAAAAATGTTGAAACACCACGCACACAATAAATTTTGAACATAATAGAGCATCCATCATAGACACTTATGCTACAGAAACACGCAGAGGTCATTAAATGGACAGTGGTAGAATTAATACAGCTAGACATTTATAAAACCAAATAGATGGTGGCCTGCACCTAGTAAAAAAATTCAATATTTCGAAAACAATATATTGAACCTTAGCCAGCATGCATCCTGGAGAGTAAATAGGCAGTAAGGAGCAAAGTTAATTATATAAACAGCAGCATGAATAGATATTTAGACAAGTAGATAGATACCCAATTGTAAAGTATTACATAATTAGCTGGTGCTATATAAATACATTTGGAGAATGATCAACGAGGGTGACCTGCTCCCATATTAAAAACCTTCAAAGACTAGGCATAAAATAAATTTGGAACGTAATAGAGCATTCATCATAGACACTTAAACTACAGAAAGAGGCAGAGTCCATTGAATGGACAGTGGTAGAATTAATACAGTTAGACATTTATAAAACTAAATAGACAAAGGTGGCCTGCACCTTCATCTATTTAATATGGATTATCTCTGGGCACCTCATATATAAAATATGTCATGTATATCAATATGGAATGTGTCATGAATGCCCAGTCTGTCCCAGATATAGCAAGTTGAACAGCTGGCTGTGACTGGCGTCACCTTAGTCACTAAGATTACACCTTTTCTGCCACCACAAAAGATTTACTATGGCAACCTTACGTTCACAAAAACCACCTATTAATGTTTCACACATACACATGTAGCATGAGCCTTACTTGGTTACGTAAATTCACAAAGAATAACAGAGAATATGCTAGATTAAATTTATTTTAATTCGAAAAATGCTTCCAAGACTTAATTACAAAACAGTTAATAAATTGCACAAATAAGTTTCAGAAATAAAATAGGAGATAAAACCAGAGTTACTACTTACTAGTTAAGACTTGTCGTGTGAAGGAACACAATTGAGAAATATGAGACATTTCAGTCTTGATAGACCCCATCATGAAAATGCATACTGTAATGTCTAAAGCAGAAGATTTTAAACACTTCTTACAGGCTTTTCACCCCCACCTTAGGAAATACATTTTAAATTATGTCAGATTGATTCCTGAAAGGACACAGAGCTTTTGAAGTAATTTATCTATCACTATGATATATGTTGAAACCTTAGAGGATCTCTCACCTCTGCTTCTGCTTGAGTGGCTGGATGGTTTACAACTTTGGGGCTTCAAAATTCCTCCTAGATGCTTATCTATCCATAGGCCTGGCTAATTTAAAAAGACTCTTGGTCAATTGCACAGGCCACTTAGGTCAGTTAGCAAAGCATACTTTGAGAGGATACATAAAATATTCACATTGTCATACATGAATACAACAGAAAATAACAATCAGTAATAAGATATAATACATAATCATCACAGAATGTATATATAGAATGTAAATAATACATATATGTTATATTAGTGAAGTTATGAAATATGTAAACCAGACAGCTCAGATTGGTCAATAGTTGGCCTTCCCACACAACTAAGTATGTATAACTGACATTGATGCAGATTTGGGGGTAAATGTATTAATCTGCCAATTTAAGGCAGGTTTGAAAAGTGGAGATGTTGTCTATAGCAACCAATCAGATCCTAGTTATCATTTATTTAGAACATCCTAAAAACTGATAGCTAGAATCTGGTTGGTTGCTATAGGCAACATCTCCACTTTTCAGACCCACGGAAACTCACAGCTTGATACATTTACCCATTGGTTGGGAAAAACATCTGTATTAGTGACAAGACAATGCAATTGAAAGTCCACATTCTGAGATATTAAGAGGACAATATTTGGCGCTGGTAGAGAATACATGTATAGATGGAGATATGATGGCTGATAATTTACGCTATGTGATGGAGTTTGAGAACCATACAGACTAGTTAATCATTTTTTTATTTGAATCGAAGAAAGAAAATGTAATGATGAGTTACAAAGCCTTCATTAAGGTCAGAGTGGACACAAGACCTCAACAACGGTCAGCGGCATCAGTAGATATTTAAAAGATGATGACATACCAAGGATACAGTGTTAAATGGTGCAGGTGGTATTAACCTTGGGCCCTATGTTGTTTTATTTCTGGCAGTAGCATTTGGAGGAGAGCTCAAGCAGGCAACTTGTTATCTGTGACATCAGCCGATAACTTGCTCTCAAGCAGCTGTTTACATCTGTGAAGATTTGTGTCATTTGGAAAGACATTAAAAATGTACTTAAACCTAGAATAAAGCATGGTTGCCAAAATGCAGTGATCCAATTTCAAGATGCTACAAACCCTTGAGTCCTGGCGAAGTGAATAGAGAACTTTATCTACAAGGCAATACTATGCTGAAGGGCTAATTTTCATCATATCCGTAGCTAAGTGGACATTCGGTGCAATGGCATTTTCTAGGGACTGAATGACTTTTTGCTTAACCTCACAGTACAGCAGAGTAATTAATGCTCTGGAGAAATGGAATCAAGATGGAATTTGACAGCGTGTACACATGGCTTCTACTAATCGTCAAAAACCTGATGCATTGATGGCGGAGCATACAATGCTAACATAGCTGTGATGGCTGATCTGCTGTGCTACAGGATGCTGATGTCATACTTGTTTCCTCTTGCAGACGCTTGCTTCACAAACAATTGTATACAACTATGCCGCTTACTCTTCTTTCTTTCCTTCTGTACAGAAGTACCCCCCAGCAGCACCAGCAGCTGTAGTGTGCAAGGATGTCTCTTGGGAATCATGGATTGCATTAGGGGAGATATTTGGAATTTGACAATTGTTTGCTGGACTGCGTACCAATAATGGGGAGGTTGATGATTAAGGTGTTGAGGTTGGTGTGGATTTCAACTGTCTATCCATATGTTAATACCATTCTGGTAGCTGATTCTGGGCTGCTTGCTACTATACACAGTTTACCACATTTGGAAATACGACTTGAATGAACTCACTGCAAATGACATAAGAGGCAGGCGGTGCTAACATGATCAAAATCCCAACATTTACTTATTTTGGCCTGACAAAGGCTACAGATGCCTTGACAACATATATAAATATTAGCCCTTGTATATGACACTATAAAACTCAACCTGAGCTGATACAGAATAGGCAGAAGCAAATACCTAGGCATTTCATTGTTCTCTCAATATTTTTTTTCTGACTAGCACAAATTACTATTTTTTTCTGCCCTCTATTACTATCACTAATCAGTCTTTCCATTCCTTTTTAAATTAAAAGCATTATTTTTATTTTATTTTCATGTATGAAAACATTGTGAGTACCAGTAAAATGATAGATAGATGTATAACAGCACTGATTTAAGCTGGTTTAAAAACAGATGTGTTATAGAAAAATACAGAACATTACTTGTATTAATTGGTAAGCTTATATAATTTTCCTTGGAAAATAAATTCAACTGCGCTTTGGTGTAGGGAGGAGGAAGGCAAGGGGTGTGGTATGAAGTAAGGAGCCTTGGTTGATATGATATTTGTCTACAGTGGATAGATTCTGGATCGAATGTTATTAGATGGAAGTCAGAAGTAGGTCTGAAAGTCTTTGGGGGGAATTTTCCTGGGAAGTGGGTCTGATATATTAATACTACAAGCACCATGTTTTAGTAAGTTTGTGATATTTATTATTTAAGTATGGCATGATTACTACAACTTCTAGGTGACATATTTTACTGTAGTAGATGGATTGAATGGGACTCAGGGCGCTTCCATTGTTTTGCTACTAGGCATTTGGTTGTGTTAAATAACTGGACAGGCAGTTTGCCCTCATGTTTTGTATCACCTGGCAGACCTAGAAGGTATGAGCAGTTTTTAGAGATTGGCAGCTTGGTCACACTTCTGAGAAGGTTGGTCACCTTGTCCCCAAACTTAGAGATTCTGGGATAAGTCCACTATATATGCAGTAATGAACCCATGCCTTTACAGCCTCTCCAACATAATAGGGATGATAAGCCATATATATATATATATATATATATATATATATATATATATTGGGCCTGATTAATTGAGGAAAGTAAAGCAAAAAATAGTAGTAACTTTGCTCCTTGACAAACCATGCTACAATGCAAGGGGTGCAAATTAGTTTATTTTTTTGCACATAAGGAAAATACTGGCTGCTTTTCATGTAGCACACAAATACTTGATGGCTTTATTTTTACACTGTAATTAAAAGTTGATCTAGGACATGCCCTACACCAACTACTGTCCCCACATTTTAAATTTACCTCCCCCCTCCAATGCAACATGGTATTGCCAAGGTGCAAAGTTACTAATTTTTTTTGCATTCATTTCCTTAATGAATCAGACCCATTGTGTTTAGTATTTACCAGGTACCAATTGTAATATAGCTATATATGGGCAGCACGGTAGCTAAGTGGTTAGCACTTCTGCCTCACAGCACTGGGGTCATGACTTCAATTCCTGACAATGGCCTTTTCTGTGTGGAGTTTGTATGTTCTCCCTGTGTTTGCGTGGGTTTTCTCCGGGTGCTCTGATTTCCTCCCACATTCCAAAAATATACTAGTAGGTTAATTGGTTGCTATCAAAATTGACCCTAGTCTCTCTCTCTCTCTGTCTGTCCGTCTGTGTGTGTATATTAGGGAATTTAGACTGTAAGCCCCAATGGAGCAGGGACTGATGTGATTGAGTTCTCTGTACAGTGCTGCAGAATCAGTGGCGCTATATAAATACATGGTGATGATGATGATAGCTAGTTTTCTTTTATTTGTGTAGAGATGTATACTTTTGAGACTCTCTCTTTAAGTTTTCCTCAGATGGCTTACCCAGATGTGCCTCCCATTTAAACTCATGTTTCAGACAGAGGGTTGTTTGACCATAAGATGCAGAATAAAATATTTGATAATCATGGTTTTTGTTAAAGGTTTGCAGTGTCAAATCACCTCAAAAGATGTCACGGGTCTGGTAATGTCAGATTTAGGAAGGAAGTTGATAGAATGACTGACCTGGAGATACTCAAAGAGTATGCTATTATGCTAAATGATAAGCAGGAGTCTCTCTCCAAGATGTCTACCATCACCCCGATGCCTTTATTAAACCAGGTCAGTAAGTTTGCTGGGGAGGTCCAGGGAGGAATCCAGGATTGTCCGATAAAGGAGTAAGGAATGAAGGAGGAGAGGAGAGGCTGCAGCAGAAATCCCATATCTAACAAAAGAAATTGATGACCGGGTGAGAAAGGGCTAAGCCAGACTTGTTTTATAAGCATTGTCAAGTATAAAAGATAAAGTGAGCACTTCATAAAAGGATGTTTCTAGATCAGTCCAACGTAAAGTGAGCTTGGGTGCAATACACGCTACCCCCTGATTCAGATGAGAGGCCAATGATAAAGCCTGATGTTTGAATATCCCCTGTCCCTATTAGTGATCAGGCTTCTAAAGTTAGAGAAACTTGTTTTAGGAGTTTTGTTCCTCCAATTGAATTGTATGAATCATCTGTGCACCTGCACCAGTGTGGATCCAGGTAAGCAAACTGTTAGGGTGTGGAATAGCTAAAGAAGTCATAGAAGATTAATTTTGAATACCATAGTCTTCCCTAACCAAGATCTAATCAATATTTACCACCTGAAAAGGTCCAACTTGATAGATGCAAAGACTTTGGGGTAAATTACCCCTGTACAAGCTATAGTAACCCCAGGCATTCTATCATATTTTTGTTTCCAAAAGTAGTTGACATATAGACATATTAGGAGGGACTTACATGTGGAGAGGGAGGACTTCCAATTTTATTATTTTATCTTATAGCCTATGATTGACCCATACATTGAGTTAATTTTATACAGCTTTGGTAGTGAAATATGAGGGGAGGCTAATTGGAGCAGGACATATTTGGCAAACAAGGAAATTTTCTATTCCAATGTCCCAATTTGTGTGCTTTTGATGTCTTCTGCTAGCGTTACCCTGGCTGCCAGGATGGGCCTGAGGGCAGGGGGGCATTCCCCCAGGCCGCTCAATCTAACTGCTGTTAGGGCCGGCCCCCCTCCTCCCTCGGATGCAATATTACATGATTATTACCGGCGGCCACATCACTTGACATGCGATGCGGCCGTGTCAGCGCACAGGTGGCCGCATCACATGACACGCGATGCGGCCGTGTCGCGTGTCATGTCATGCGGCCGCCTGTGCGCCCCCCGGACTGAAATTTTCCAGCCCACACCTGCTGCCAGGCACTCAATAACCAGTGCAAAGATCAGAGGTGAATGTGAGCCTCCCTTTCTAGTGGTAAATGGTATCTCTTTAGATACCCTTATGGCAACACTTTCTGCAAATGGATTGGAATATAGCTCTTAGATGGTTTCTAGCAGGTTTGACCAACTGATCCTTTCAAATGCTTTACCGGTCTCATTATCTGGAGGCAGCAAACGTATGGAATATGTTAAGCATTTATCAAATGAGTGAGACTATTAATGCATCTGGTATACAGGAATGAAGCCAACTTGGCAATTGTGGACTAGTTGGGGTAAGAAGAAATGTTTTTAAATTATGTATATACAAGTTTTGTAGTTTATCACTTTGAAAACCTCTGGGCTCAGAGCCTTGTTAGATTTCATAGATTTAATAACCTGGGCGATATCTTCTTCCATGATTTCAGCACTCATCTCAACATTTCCATGGATAGTTGAGGTAATCAGCACTGGAACAAAAATTGCTGGTTCTTCACCATGGTTAGGGGAGTTGAACCAGTTTTTTTAGTGGAGTATTAGAATTTTTAGTACAAATTAAGGAATTATTCTGTGATTTGCTTGGAATTGTGAGAAACCCTCAATCCTCCCACCCCTAACCCTCCGTCTACTATCAGTGCCCAAGATCTTGCTTCCTACTTCAAGGACAAGATTGATAAGATCAGACTAGAAATGGTATCCTCTTCCTCGACAAGCAAACAGCTCAATTCCTTCCCGCTACCCTCTTACACCCTCTCTTCATTTGACCCCACAAATGAAGAGTAAATTTCTACTCTCTTCTTATCTTCCTACTCTACCTCCTGTCCTCTTGATCCTATTCCCTTGCAAACTGGTAGATACCTGCCTCCTGTGCTCATGTCACCTCTAACTAAAATCTGTAATCTCTCGCTCTCTACTGGCATCTTTCCATTACTATTCAAGCACGCAGTGATTACTCCTATTATAAAAAACAAGATTCCGACCCAAACTCTCTCTCAAATTACCGTCCCATCTCTCAACTCCCGTGCCCCTCCAAGCTCCTAGAGAGACTTGCCTACACTCGACTCACATGCTTCCTTTGTGCAAACAACCTGTTGGATCCTCTTCAGTCTGGCTTTCGTTCTCAACACTCCACAGAGACTGCGTTGACTAAGGTTGTCAATGATCTGATCACTGCTAAAACTAAACGCCATTACTCTCTCCTAATTCTCCTGGATCTCGCCTGCATTTGACACCGTTGATCACCCTCTTCTCACACGAACGCTGCAATCCCTAGGTCTTCAAGACACTGTTCTATCCTGGTTCTCATCCTACCTTTCTAATGGCTCTTTCACTGTTAATTTCTCTGCTCCGCTTCCTTTATCAGTTGGAGTACCACAAGGCTCAGTGCTAGGTCCTCTGCTGTTCTCTATCTATACCCCTTCTCTTGACAGCTGGCCGGGCGCGGCAGGGAGCAGCAAGCTTCCCAGTTGTTGCCTAGGCAAACGGGACGAGGAGGCTAGAAGTGACGTCCCAGTCGTCCTGGAGACGGCCGGGACGCCAGAGACCAGAGGTAGTGAGTGGCGGCAGGGCCGCGGCCGCCGCGGCTCCTAATACGAGCAACCACAAATACACCCATGCAGACCAACATTTATTGGATATTTATGCCTGTCTGCACCTGGAGAGGCAAGCGGGCATTCAAAAATTGGCTGAGTACAGAAAAGCCGTGTTTGCACAAATGCAGCTATTGAGGCATTGCAGAAACATGCACATACGTCTGTTAAGAGGCATATATTTTGCATCTTCTATAGGGCAGGAACAAATGTTTGCTGATGATGATGACTTGCTGTAAACCAACATGTTGGCTCTTCCATCTCTCTGCACATGGCCAAATTCAAAGTGGGCATGCTCAAGATGTCCATGCTGATTTCAGTTCTCATCCAATCCTCTCTATATATCTGTTCATTTGGTTTAAAATTTAAGTGAAATATATCATATCTTGGTCCTGCAACTGAGTTTGCACAGAGATGCAGAAGGCAGATAACAGGAACACAGTTGATGCAGGTGAACAGGTACTTTGTAGAAATCTCTGAGAACAGATGCACAAGGAGCTCAACAAGGAACAGCACAACAAGGAACATATAGCAACAGCAATGACCAGCATGGTACATGGGAAAGAACAGACATAAATGATGAGAGACACAGGTGTACCATAAACGAGGTGCAGAGATTAACTCCTACTAGTGAGTGAAAATGTCCATAGTGGAAGACCTCTGGTGGCATGGATGTACTGCATCCAGGAACATAACCATGGCAAGACTAACACAGTTCTAAACAAACAGGAGCTGCAGAAGGCAAGCAGTATTTACCAAATTACCAGAACCGGTCAAAAACGTCAGAGGCATAGTCCTTAATTGGGCATGGAGCTGAAAAGTCCTCTTTCAAGGATGGAAAAGGCACAGAAACTACAACAGAAGAGATATAATACCCAGGACACCATTTATTCTTCTTAGCTTTCTTTTATGAGTCATTTTAGGGACACAGGGTTGTTCAAATTAAATAGAACATGAAGGCAACTGGAGACAAAGAAGGTGGCACAGCAGACACGCAGGGAGTGCTGGAGCAAATTCCTTGATCACTGCCTCAAAAAAAAGCTGCAAATCAGAAAGATTGGGATCTCTGGTCTCAGTAAAGGGGCTTGACCATTCCGGAGCTTTTCCTGTATAGTTGGATAAAAGGTAATACACTTGCTTGCATTGGGTATCTAGGTGTTCAGGTACTGATAGAAAATAAGATATACAAAATTTTAGAGCATTAAATTGCTGAATATCTCCATTGAAGGTAGGTGGTCGGAAGTCAAGGAACAGAAGATGAATTTGGTTTAGCACAATACTTGGTCAGCTCAGGTTGAACACACGTCTCTGGGGAGTCGAGCAAGACTCCCTTGGCAGAAGACGGCCTGGACTGGGTGGATGATTTGGGCGGAGACCCAGACAGGGCACACAACTTGGAAGGAGGCCCGGACTGGGCACACGACTTGGAAGGAGGCCCGGACTGGGCACACGACTTGGAAGGAGGCCCAGACTCGACAGCACTGTGAGAAGCCTCAGAGCAGACAGCACTGTGAGAAACCTCAGAGCAGACAGCACTGTGAGAAGCGTCAGAGCAGACAGCACTGTAAGAAGCCTCAGAGCATATGGCACTAATTGGCAACTCGGGCTGAACCGCATAGAGTGGCAACTCGGGCTGAACCGCATGGAATAGCAACTCGGGCTGAACCGCATTAAGTGGCAATCACAGTTATCGGAGGCTGTGGATGATTGATGGGGCGTCTTTAACAGAGATCTCTCAGACGTTGGATAAAAATATAGCATTTTGCAAAAATTATAAATTTAGATAGGATGCCTTTCAAATTTGTCTGCATCATAGTGGGAATTGATGGCTCAAACAGAACTGATATGATAAGTATCTGGTCAATAATATTTTTAAACAAAGCTGTAGTAGCTTAATAATTTGACACCTCTAAATTTTAACTTTCGATTCCCACAGAGATTGGCCAGGGCAAATCAAAGATGGGGTGCAGCAAATCGAAACAATTCTTATGCAGACTTTTTCTAAAAAATAAAAACATTTTTCTGGTGTTGGATCTGAGACCCTCAGAGTCTTGACCAATAAAGTGTTCACCTGTATAGCATCAAGTATACCTGAGAGCGCTCAATCAACTGGAGAGAAAGTGACACAGACAACAAGTCCTGTATTACAAAGCTTCTATGTTTATTGTCACAGATTACATATATTTATCGTACTCTGGTTGTACAAGTTATATATGTCAGCAAGCTACTCCCTGCAAAGTTCTGTGGTTATCTCTCACACAAAACCTTGCAGTATTGCCCACCCAGGGAGAGGGTGATGGGACTGTTATCTGTGTCAGGTAAGCTATTCTTTAAGGCCATGGACACATTTCTTAAGAAGCTACATTTCTTGCTAATGAATAACATACAAAGATATTAATGTGACTATAATGCAATGCTAGTACAAAAATGGCTGCTGGCATACAAAATGGAGTATATTTCTATTACACAAAATCACATTTCTCATTGGAATTCATACATTTTCAGATGAAATTTATTGAATTCTTGTTAAAATAAATTGTAATTTCATGAAACCCTAATTATGTCATCTTGAATCAGTGCATTGAGGAGTATACATGGGTCAGCGAAAAGTACTGGGGAAAAAAATTATATCCGTAGCCTTCAGTTGCTCCCAGTATAACTCTTGTCTCTCTCATGTACCTCCCACTATCACTAGCATATTTCTCTCTACAGTGATGCTGAAAGAGGAAAATGTCAGTGTCTATTTGATTTATATGTGTGTCCAGAATTCGGCACCATGTAGGGACACTATACCACAAAACTGTGATTTTTGAATATGCACATTGAAGGAAAAATACATTGTTCAGTGTTGACCAGGCTTCCATTGTGGCTCTGTTAAATAGCAAAATATTACCTCCACACTATATTGTAGATAGCTGAAGCCATCTCACATCTTTAAGACAACACTATGGGATCTGATGCATGTGTTGTGACATCCCTGTCACTGCCGCTGTGTATCAGTCCACCAATCCCCAAAATGCATTTTTTGCATAAATCTGCAAAATTCTCAGTCACTCTCTGTCTGTTTAGTTTGAAAAAACACCTCCCTCTTAATATTTCTACCTGTTCCAGATGGGTGAAGAGGCAGAATGATGGACATACTTATTTAAGTATAAATCCTTCACTTGTTTCATTTCTATTATTCAGTTATGTTATACACAGCCCTTTACTTGCTGTTTAAATCATAAACCTCATCACATACACAATCCGGTGAATTTATATAACTAGCATTTACTGTAAAAGTGACAAATGTTTCTGATGCAAATAATCCCCACAATGTTCATATCACAGTAATTATTAATATATATATATGGCGTTAGTAGCTAGAATTTTAACATTGTATTACAGATTGCACACATACAAAATGCAAAAAGTAAAATCATGCAAATAATTTTAAAACAAATATAAGATGAATTTTTCTGTAACAGCAAATCAATACAAAATGGTCAGCAAAATAAATTTCAATACTAAATGATTTGGATTAGTTTGGCTTCCTCATGTTCCCAAAATGATTTTTATAATTCAATTTATAATATTGATTTGGAAATCATTTCCTCTCTCACAATAAAATAAAATACCTATGCATAAGGATCATATATTCAACAATATTAGTAATCTGCTCCTCTCAGAACATGTAGCTTAGTTTATTTTAAAATTTTGTATTTGTTTTCTGCCTGGAAATGAGTGGATATTTGTGTAGCAAAATATACACAATATATATAACATTGGAGTGTTCCATTTTTTGTAATATTTTCTGCTTCCTGCTTCTGCTTTTATTTTTTTTGTTTAAACTTTGTTTATTGAAAGCATATAGCTAAAGATCTAGCAATGTTAAAATATATAATGCATAGATTACAAGGCTTCCATTTTCAAATATATCAACCTAAAAAGTATAAAAGAACAAAAAACAAGAGTTAACATATATGGAGAAAGAAGAACTGAAAAGAAGAGGGTAGAAAATGGGCGGGGGTGGGGGGATATGGGATGATGTAAGGAGGAGGACCACAAACGTCTTACATACGGTCAATGTCTGTTTGGAACTCCCTAGCCAGCACAATAAAACTCGAAGTCTACTCCGAAAGCCTGGTGTTCGCTGGAGCCCCTAGTGGTGGGGACAGACTTGGCCGCAGGCTGACAGAGGGTCGAGAATCGTATACAAGCTAAGGAGAACCCAGGAGTGGAGTGATTGGCGGACAGCAGCGTGGGGTTCAGGCAGAGGAAAACAAGGTCAGAGGTCACAAGCACAGGTTCGGAATCCAGGGACAAGCGAAAGGTCAGGGGCACTGGCGGAGGAGCAGAATCCGGTTTTCAGGCAAATTGTCAGGGTCAGAAGCGTAGGTTCAAGGTCCAGGAACAAGCGAGGGTCATACACGGGAAGTCAGTCACAGGTTTTAACACCAAGCACAGAGAGCACAAGCAGGCAGCAGAACTGTGAACAGGGCGCTATAACCGGCAGTGAGACTGCAGACCTCACTGCCTTAAATACCAGCATCAGCCAATCAGAGCCTGGCTCTGAAATCACATGAGCAGAGGGCTCTAATACTAATTGACTATTTAATTAGCCCACAGGCTTGATTACTCCTGCGCACACGCCCGGCTGTCCCCAGCCGCCGGGAGGCGGCGCTACTGCTGCTGGCGTCCGACCGTTGCCTAGCTAACAGTACCCCCCCCTTGAGGAGGGGTCAAGGAACCCCGACATCCAGGTTTTGTGGGAAACTTCTTAAAAAATTCTTTAATGAGTCTTCTAGCGTGGAGACGCCTCTGTGGTATCCAAGATCGCTCCTCAGGGCCATAACCCTTCCAATGTAC
Source organism: Mixophyes fleayi (assembly GCF_038048845.1). Lineage (NCBI taxonomy): Eukaryota > Metazoa > Chordata > Amphibia > Anura > Limnodynastidae > Mixophyes > Mixophyes fleayi. The sequence goes on along the minus strand of NC_134402.1, from coordinate 181,363,308 downwards.
AAGGAATTGAACTTGACCTTGAACTTTCCTTGAGTCAAGGACTCTTTCGACAATATAATAATGGTCTTCGTTCACCATCAGAGGCCAGGGCCTGTTAGAGGAAGGCCGATTGAATTTGCGGGGAGCAGCGACTTTCTTCAGAAAAGAACAATGGAATGTAGAAGGTATTTTTAAAGAAGGTGGTAGTTTTAGCCTGAACGCCACTGGATTTATCTTTTTTTCAATTGAAAGCGGTCCATTGTATCGGGGCCCCAGCTTCCTGCAAGGTTGCCGCACCTTGATGTTCCGTGTGGAAAACCAGACCCGATCCCCCACTTTCAACGAACATGGAGCACGATGGCGATCAGCGAAGACCTTGGACTTTTGAGAGGCTTGACCTAGTGCAGAGTGCACCTTTTTCCAGACAGACCTCAACCTGGCAGTAAAGGCAGGTGTTCCGGAATCCCCACTGGGAACAGCAGAAGAGAAAGAGTTGGATTTCAGGTGGAACCCGAGGTTGCAGAAGAATGGGGATGTGTGTGTTGTGGAATGGCAGGATCTGTTGTAAGCGAATTCCGCCCAGGGCAAGAGAGAGGACCAGTTATCGTGGAACTTGGAAACATAGAGGTATAGGAACTGTTCCAAGGACTGGTTGGTTCTTTCTGTCTGCCCATATGACTGAGGGTGATACGCAGAGGACAGACTGATACTGATTCCAATGGACTTACAAAAGGATCTCCAAAATTGTGTGATAAACTGGGATCCTCGGTCCGAGACGATGTCTTCTGGAAGACCGTGGAGACGGAAGATGTGTGTCAGAAACAAGGTGGCCAAGGTCCTGGCATCAGGTAGTTTGGGTAAGGATATAAAATGTGCCATCTTACTGAATCGGTCCACGACTACCCAAATGGTGTTATGACCCGCGGATACTGGAAAGTCAACAATAAAATCCATCAAAAGATGGGTCCAAGGCCTACTTGGAGCAGGCAAGGGTAACAGTAAACCAGAAGGACGGTTTCTAGCAGATTTATTTCTGGCACATTCAGGGCAAGCACGGACATAAGTCTCCACATCAGCAGATAAGGTGGGCCACCAAAGCCAGCGAGAAAGAATTTCAATGTTCTTACGAATTCCAGGATGACCAGCTGAGCGGTTGTTGTGACCCTTTATGAGGACGGATTTTCTTAGGTGAACCGGAACAAATAATTTGTTGGCAGGTGTCTGAACTGGAGCAATTTCCTGGAACTGTCGGATTGTGGCTCCCAGATCCCGGGTTAGTCCGAGATGAATAGAGGTCGAAGGAACAATAGGCAGCGGGTCAGGAGACTGAGGATGATGGGCCAAAAAACTTCGGGACAAAGAATCAGCTTTAGTATTTTTTGAACCTGGACGGAATGTGATGATGAACCTAAATCTGGTGAAGAATAGGGTCCAGCGGGCCTGCCTGGGATTCAGAGTTTTTGCGGTCTGGATATATTGGAGGTTTTTATGGTCAGTGAAGATGGTAATGGTATGTGCAGCTCCCTCTAACAAATGTCGCCATTCCTCCAATGCCAACTTAATGGCCAATAATTCACGGTTTCCAACATCGTAATTACTTTCAGCAGGCAGAAACTTTCTAGAGAAAAAGCACAAGGATGTAATTTTTTACTCTGTGGGTCTTTCTGCGAGCGAATGGCACCAGCACCGACATCCAAAGCGTCTACCTCCACAATGAACGGACGTTCTGGGTCAGGGTGTCTAAGAACTGGAGCGGAAATGAAGGCAGCTTTGAGAGCTGAAAAACCTGCCAATGCTTCTGAGGGCCACTCTGCTGGGTTAGCTCCTTTTCGGGTGAGAGCGGTGATAGGAGCCACTAACGAGAAAAATGAGCCAATAAACCTCCGATAACAATTGGCGAACCCAAGAAATCTTTGGATCGTCTTCAGGTTAGTATGGAGGACCCAATCTTGAATTGCCTGAACTTTAGTGGGATCCATTGCGAAACCTGATGAGGAGAAGATGTACCCCAGGAAGGCCACTGTGGACACCTCAAATTCTCATTTCTCCCATTTTGCGTACAGGTGATGTTCCCACAATTTCAATAGAACCTGGCGGACATGCTGACGATGCTGAGATAAGGATTCGGAATAGATTAAAATGTCATCCAGATAAACAACGACTGTTTTCCCAAGGAACTCTCGTAATACATTGTTGATTAGGTCCTGAAAGACTGCTGGAGCGTTGCATAAACCAAATGGCATTACGAGATACTCGTAATGTCCCGACTGAGTGTTGAAGGCAGTCTTCCACTCATCCCCTTTCTTGATTCGGATAAGATTGTAGGTCCCTCGGAGGTCACTCTTCGAGAATATAGTGGCTGTTTTCAGCTGATCGAACAGAACAGAAATCAACGGTAAAGGATACGTGTTCTTAATAGTGATGTTATTCAGTCCTCGGAAATCGATGCAAGGCCTAAGGCTGCCATCTTTTTTAGAAACGAAAAAGCAACCTGCGCCTTAGGGTGATTTAGTAGGGCGAATGAATCCTTTCTTCAGGTTTTCCTCCACATATTGCTCCATGGCCTGAGTCTCAGGGATGGATAAGGAATACAAACGCCTTTTGGGCAACTTGGAACCTGGTACTAGATCAATCGCACAGTCATATTCTCGATGTGATGGAAGTGAATCAGCTTTCCTTTTGCAGAATACGTCACAAAAGTCCTGATAGGGTGCAGGCAGTAAATCCGGACTAGGCTGGAGAGCTCTAAGGGGTAGAGTCAGGCAAGAAGCGGAACATTCAGGGCTCCAACGGATGATTTCCCCTCTTTTCCAATCAATAAGAGGATTATGGCTGCGAAGCCAAGGATACCCCAGAATCAATGGAGCAGAGGGACAGGTAATTAGGAAGAAAGAGAGCTCCTCCGCATGGAGGGCTCTTACAAACAACCAAACCATTGGAGTCTTAGTGAATATTCTACCCCCAGGCAAGGGGTTACCATCCAAACTGCAGGTGGTAATGCTTGATCCCAACTTGAGATCCGGAATCTTGAGCGTCTGCGCCAAATGGATATCCAGAAAGTTCCCTGCTGCACCGCTATCGAGAAAATCTGTCACATCCGCGGATTTGTCACGGAAGACTAGACGTCCAGGGACCAACAAAGAGTTATCTGAAGAGACAATCTGAAGGCCTAAGCGCACCTCTTCTCCAGCGCTTAGGCTTTGGCGTTTCCCGCCTTGTTAGGACAGGAACGACAGCAAGCGATAAGCACCCAACTGCATGGGTTCTGGGAAATCCAGCAAAGTAACACTAGAGCTGGGTGGTGCGCCAGGAGGTATTGATGACTCCCGTTCAGTTTTTCCATTCTCTAATTCGACGGTCAATCTTAATGACCAGCTGCATCAAATCTTCAAGCGAGACGGGTACTGGATACTGAACTAAGGAGTCCTTAATTTGCTCAGTGAGACCCAAGCAGAATTGACTCCACATTGCCGGATCATTCCAGGCGCTATCGGTGGACCATCGCCGGAACTCCGCAAAATATTCTTCAGCGGAACGATGTCCCTGCCTTAATGCCCAGAGATGAGACTCAGCTGAGGCCACCCTGTCTGGGTCATCATATAGTAACCCCAGGGCCTGGAAGAAGGCATCCACGGTCTCCAAGGCTGGACTGGTAAAAGGAAGGGAGAAAGCCCAAGACTGAGGGTCGCCCTGAAGTAGAGATATAACGATCCCTACCCTTTGCTGTTCAGAGCCAGAGGAGCGTGGTCTCAGGCGGAAGTACAACCTGCAACTCTCTTTGAAGTTTCGGAAAGCAGACCTACTTTCAGAGAAACGGTCAGGCAAATACATCTTCGGCTCTGGTGTGACACTAGCGGGGGTTTGCTGAAGCTGCAGGTTTCTAGAAGCCACTTCTTGGGCTGCCAAACGCTGGGATAAACTTTAAACGACTTGAGAAACCGTCTGGATCTGGTTCGCCAGGATCTGGGCTGGAGACAGATTCGATTCTCTGGTCCATGGCAGTATAACACCAATCTTCTTAGGCCAGTTATAATGTTAGGAACTCCCTAGCCAGCACAATTAAACTCGGAGTCTACTCCGAAAGCCTGGTGTTCACTGGAGCCCCTAGTGGAGGGGACAGACTTGGCCGCAGGCTGGCAGAGGGTCGAGAATCGTATACCAGCTAAGGAGAACCCAGGAGTGGAGTGATTGGCGGACAGCAGCATGGGGTTTAGGCAGAGGAAAACAAGGTCAGAGGTCACAAGCACAGGTTCGGAATACAGGGACAAGCGAAAGGTCAGGGGCACTGGCGAAGGAGCAGAATCCGGTTTTCAGGCAAATGGTCAGGGTCAGAATCGTAGGTTCAAGGTCCAGGAACAAGCGAGGGTCATACACGGGAAGTCAGTCACAGGTTTTAACACCAAGCACAGAGAGCAAAAGCAGGCAGCAGAACTGTGAACAGGGCGCTATAACCAGCAGTGAGGCTGCAGACCTCACTGCCTTAAATACCAGCATCAGCCAATCAGAGCCTGGCTCTGAAATCACATGAGCAGAGGGCTCTAATACTAATTGACTATTTAATTAGCCCACAGGCTTGATTACTCCTGCGCACGCGCCTGGCTGTCCCCTGCCGCCGGGATGCGGCGCTACTGCTGCTGCCGTTGCCTTGGCAATGGTCGAGTAGAATCCCGGAAATGACGTCCCGGTCATCATAGTGACGGCCGGGAAGCCTGCAGATAGAAGGTGAGAGTCACGGCGGTGCCCGCGGCCGCCGCGACTGCTATCAATGTCCTTGGAGATTGGAGGCATCAGTAAAAAGAGAGGAGGAAAAATAGGGTGATATCATGATAACCCCATGCCAAAATTTTCCAATAGATATTCAATCTCCTGCAAACATGTATACTTTATAACAATTTATTAAAATCAGTGACTTTATCATTGGTGGAAGAGATCAAGTCATCCATTGACATATAGAAGTCTATTTGGGCATACCAGTCCTTGAGGGATGGAGGATCGGGGTATTTTCATCAGATAGGAATAACCACCTTAACCCCGTTGCTCAGATGACTGAACAGCGATTTTTTAAGTTCATTAATAGGTATTTTAAACAAGTTGAAGAGCCAGAAAGCTGGTTCTAAAGGAAATTCAAGTTTAGAATGGTTTTAACCGTATGAACTATCTCAATCCAAAATTGCTGAATGCTGTGGCATTCCCACCAAATGTGTAGGCAATTCCCCAGAGCACAAGAGCACCTCCAACATATGCTTGAGGTGTCAATATTTTATTTTGTATTTCCATTACAGAGGTACTGATGGAGCATACATGGGTAAGCTGGAAGACCTTCTGCCATTCTTCTATAGAGATGTTTCTATTTACATTTCGTTCCCAACGTCTGGTGAAATGCAGCAGAGATTGAAACATATTTTCAACAATGAGTTTATATAGAGTAGATATGGTATGGGAAGGGGTAGAAACAGAGATACATAGAGTCTCAAAAACAGTAAGGTCTCGGCGTATTATCTGTATTCGTTTTGCGGATTGTAAGAAGTGTCAGAGCTGCAAGTGCCTCCAAAAATTCAGCATTGGGTAAATTCCATTTAGATTTAATGTCAGAGAACGGAGAGATACCTTTTAAGTCCACCAGCTGGCCCAATCTGAAGACCCCTGTCCATGACCAATTCTGGAAGGAAGGTGTGTGCCTGCTGGGAAATCAGGATTTGCTATAAAGGAGGTGAGTGTTGAGAGCTTTGAATAGATGTAGGTCATGGTTGGTAACAAGGGAGTGATTTTAGTTGGGGATTAAAAGAAATATTCTTGTATTGAGACCCATTGCTTGCTATATTTTGTTCAGGTCCATTCTAAAATTCTGTTTAGCATAATGGAATTGCAATAGCTAGATTGTGTGGTAGTTGGAGACTCCCTAAACAGTTGCGTCTGAATAAAATTTCTTGTTGTATAAGGGGGGGATTTTTCCCCAGATAAAGCGCCTGATTATACCCTGTACATCTTGGAGCCATTTTGAAAGAAATGTGGATTGGAAGAGTTTGCATTATGTATAGAATTTTGGGTAATGTACTCATTTTGATTACATTGATTCTACCAATCCATGACAGGCTTAAGGAGTGCCATTTCTCATAATCTGCCCTCAATGAAGAGGGAATAGATGAGAAGTTTGAGTGGAGAAGCTGGGAGAGGTCTCTGGTCAACCAAACCCCCAAATAATTAAGGTGGGATGGATACCAAACAAATGGGAAGCTTGTCTTCAAACTTTCAACCACTGATGAAGGAGTAGTCAGGTTCATAGCTATGGATCTCGTGAAATTGATTTTGAAGTTCAAAAGTATCCCAAATGTATTGAACTCAGTCATCAAACTAGGGAGCTAAGCCACAGGGTAGGAGATCGATGTCAGCAGGTCGTCTGCGATTAATGTCAACTTACATTCCCGTTCACCTATTTTAATTTCAGATATGTTGGGATTGGTTCTAATTGCCCTCGCAAGAGTCTCCATGCATAGGACAAAATTCATTGGCGATGGCTATCCCTGCCTAGTGCCATTCAGAATATCGAATGATTCAGAGAAAGAACTGTTAACCTTAATGTTACGAGCGGCGGGGAGCCCGTTGTCATGACAACAGCCGGGACATCACTTTCGCCTCCTGTGTCCCGGCCATTGTCAGGGAAATGGCCAAGACGCCGTTCTAGGTCAGCGCTGCATCCCGGCAATGCTGAAAGCCGGGCGTGTGCGCCCTAACACTTGTGGGGCTAATTAGCCCAATAATCAGTCTTCTCCTGGGGGCCAATTACCCTATTCCACGTCTCCCTGCTTATTGGTCCTTTTCAGTTTTTAAGGCAGGGAGGGCTTAGCCTCCCTGCCGGTTATAGCATTCTCAGTCCTGTACTGTTGCTGACCTGCTGTTGGATTCCTGTCTACCTGATCTAATCTTTTCCTGTACCTTGGACCTTGCCTATTTGCCTGTGACCCTGACCTTTTGGCTTGTATTCTGGACTTTGCCTGGTTGCCTGTGACCCTGACCCTTTGGCTTCTATTCTGGACTTCACTGTTTTGGTCGTGGACCATAACATTATATCCAGCCAGTGAAAGTACCCTTCTCCAACATCGCTGGAGAGTCTTATGTAGCTCGCCATTGAATTGTATTTGTTTCTGCATCAATGGACATTGAAGAGCCTATGCAATTAGGAGCCTACGTCTTTCTGCAGAAAAAGAAACCAGAAGACGCACCCAAGGTTTTACTTTTGCCCTGAGCCACCACAGGAGAGAGACGCGTCTCCACCGACAGGCAAAGAAACTGTTTGTCCAACTGAGGAATTATTTTGCACCAATTTGACAGATTGTCCTTCTATAACCTTTGAGAACGAAACAGGGAAAACCGAACCGCCTTGAAGCAGGACACCATACGACCCATCAGTCTCATGCACCGCAGAACTGAAACTCTTGGCTGAGAAAGCAGTGTCCTGACCTAGGATTGAACCGTCCTGACCTTGTCCAGGGATATGAACACTCTCTGGGCCCTGGTATTGAATAAAAGACTCAGGAAAACCATCCTCTGGGTAGGAATCACATTGGATTTCTTCAGATTGATTATCCATCCGTTTTCCTGAAGGAATTGTTTGGTCAAGTCTAGATGAAATCTCAACTGTGTTGCCAAATCCGGTTTTAGTAGGAGATTGTCCAAGTAAGGAATGATCACTACTCCTTGTAATCTCAACAGTATGGCCATGATGGACATCAGCTTTGTGAACACTCTGGGGGCTGTCGCTAACCCAAAAGGAAGGGCCCGGAACTGGACGTGTTCCTGTTTACTACAATCCGCAGCAGGCTTGGTGACCCTTCCAAATTTGGACATGTAGATAAGCATCCTTGATGTCCAAGGATGCTAAGAATTTGTCCTTTAACAGAACAAATAGATTCCATGCAAAATCTCTGAATCCTTATATGTATATTGAGGTTCTTTAAATTTTGAATTGGCCGAAAGGTGCCATCTGGTTTTTGAACCAGAAAGAGGTTAGAATTGTATCCTTGTTCCCTCTCCTTGAGTGGGACTGGTACCACTATATCAGAGACCGGAGGGCTGAGTCTAAAGCCTTCTGTATGATTGGGTCTTGTGGGAGAGGAGTAATTAGAAAGCGTCTGGGGGCCAGGCCCTCCAGATCCAAAATGTACCATCTGGATACCACTCCTCTTACCAATAAATCTGTGGTGGAAGAAACCCACTTGTCCTGAAACTGCAACAGGTGAGCCCCCACCACCGCACTCCTCCCTGTAACCGGGGGTGAGTCATGCAGGTGGATTGTCATGTTGTTTAGTCGCAGGTTGACGGCCCACCCAGGCCTGCCTGCCCCTCTGGCCTGTCCCTCTAGATGCCAAGAAATGGCCCTTGACCGAACTACCTCTGGGGTTCCCAATGTAATGAAAGGAACAAAATGTTCGCTTACCTTTGGCTTTCTGAGAGGCCATCGGTAGAAAGGAACTTTTCCCTCCTGTGGCTTGAGCAATAAACTTATCCAAAGCTTGACCAAACAAAGCCGCTCCATCAAATGGCAAGGCCTCTAACGCCCGCTTGGATTCTGCATCCGCTATCCAAGATTTAAGCCAAAGAGTGCGTCTGCCAGCAATGGCCAGTGAGGAAGTGTGAGCCAACCCTTGGCTTGCATCCAAATCTGCATCCCCCAGAAATTCAGCAGCTTTTCTAATATGGTCCGCTAAAGGAACTAATTAATTCCTGGACATACCATATTGAATGCCATCACCCAAAGCCGAGGCCCACTCCTCCACTGCTTTGACTTTCCAAGCTGCTGCCATAACGGGTCCAAGAAATACACCTGATGCTAGGTAAATAGATTTAAGAATTCCCTTGCACTTCTTGACTGAAATGTCTTTCAAACTGGCCAAACCAGGTAAAGGAAAAACAGTAGCTTTTGCCAAATGTGCAACTGGGGCGTCCACACTAGGATGTGTCTCCCAGTATTCCATTTTTATGTCAGGAAAAGGATAGTATAATCTATGTCGCTTTGGCATCTGATATTTGGTATCCGGCTTAACTCTAGCTTCACCCCAAATCTCTAAGAGTTGGGGAGATGGTGGAAAAAACACAGTTCTTTTCTTTGTTCTTTTGAACATAGAAGTCTGTGTCTGTGTCAGGTCATCATTTGAGATATAAAACACTTGTCTCAGCTCTAAAATGAGGTCCTAAATCCCATGCTTCATGGATTGGTCTTCCTCCCAAACCGAAACGTCTTCAAAGTCTGAATCCTCATACATCTCCCCCTCTTCGAGTAAGGAAAGATCCGCATCAGAGTCGCCAGGATTTTAGAGGATAGTAGGTGCAAATCGTTTACGATTCCTAGCAGTACCTGTGGAGGACAATAACCTCTCTAGAGAAGCTGACACTCTGGTCAGTCCTTGTACCGATCTCTGCATATTACGCATCCATGGGGTTCAGCCAAATTTCCTGACACCCTGGCAATAGACTGAGATGCCTGACCCGAGGGAAGGGCATCTGAGGAATGTGTAGCTAACGAAGAGGACGTAAATGGTTCAGCACTTACCGACCTCAAACGTGGATAATCTCTCTTAAGTTCTCCAATGGACCGCACCAGTTCTTTCTCCCATGTCGCTAAAAAAACCCTGAAGATTTCCGGTGGAGTGGGGGCATAGAGTGTTGAGAGCAGGACAGTCTTTTTCGTGTCTGGACTCCACATCGCCCCCTATACCCATGATCTGCAGTGTCCCCCAACTGGTTGTGCTAGAGAAAGGTACAATTTGAGTTTTGAAGGTCTTAAAATAAGATATGGTAAAGCAATCTGGACCATAATGTTATGAATCCCAGTGCATTTACTAATAGCAACAAAAATGTAAAGCAAAGTGTCTTTATTAAAGTAAATAAACAAAAAAAAAAGATCCACAGGTTTGAACAGGTTTCCTAAAGAGACTTGTATAGTAACAATGGCAGGTGCTGATAAAATAAATTATACCCCAGTCCAAAAGGCACAAGGCAGTCCAGGAGAGCAGACAGAGTCCAGGGATCAAGCAGTGATCAGACAATAAATCCAAATAGCCAGGTTGAGATGAGGCAAATAAGCAAGGTCCAGAAGTCAGGCAAAAAGATCAGGGCAACAGGCAAAATAGCGTGGTCAAAGTACAGGTAAATGATTCGGGGTCTCGGGCAAGCAGGCAAGGTCCAAGAAACAGGCAGGGGTCATACACAGAAGGTCAGTCCAGCAGGTATACAACAAATGAACAGGAGCAGGAGTAGCAGCCAGAAACAAATGGGATGAACTGCACAGAGCACAGCTTGAGGCAGGTCTTTAAAGAAGTGTGACAGGTGCAGTTCCAATTAGGTCTCAGGTAAGGAGATTAACTCCTTCAGGCATGCAGAAGAGTCTAGGACAGAACAGCAGCACCTCTGGAGGAACAAGGTACTGCTGCCAAATACAAAATACAGGAAGAGTCGTAACACATAACTCTTTCCTGAGGTAGACGAAGAGATAGCCTGTTCCAGCTCTTGAGACAAAAAAGGCAGCTACAAAGTTTCCCTATAATCCACTGAGAGTTGTGGGAATTTAACATAATTCAAATAGCTATCGATCTCCCTCCGGCGATCCCGCCCCCTAGTTCAACATGGGGATGTTAATTTTAAATAGTAAGAACGGAAAGTGGCAATTTTCCACCTTTCAAAATGGGAATGTCCATAATCGTCTTTAATTGATTGGATGAATCATTTAAGTCTTTGAGCTCATAGGGTTTGAGACAACATCATTCTTGATTTATTGCCCCAAAGGAAGAAGCAGTTGTGGCATTTCCGATACGAAAGTTCTATTTTATCAGTTAACAAGACATTCAATGTTGTCCTAGTCTCCACCAATTCTGTATGTAGCTGCTTAGAAAAAGAGGACTTGTGGACAGTTTCCAGATCTTGTTTTTTCATAAAGTCCCCAGTTGAATACATTTACCCCGGATAACACATTTGTAAGCTTCCCATACTGAGATTTTGGAGATGTCAGGAGTATCATTGATAGTGATATATTCTTTGAAAGAGGTTTCTAATTGGGATTTACCATAAACATCTTGAAGCAAGCGTTCATTGAGTCTCCAAGTCCACTTCCGGAATGCCAGCTTTGGTAGGTCAATAGTAGCAAGACTTTCCAAAAATCCCAACAATATCTTGTACTGCCATCTGGTTTGGGGACTAATATAACTAAACTGGATATCTAATATTTATATTATGGCCAGTTCTCATATATTTTGGACTTACAAACTAACCTCTTCTCTTTTTACCTTATAAAGTTTCTGCTTAGTCCTCATAACTGGCTTCTTTAAAATGTCATGATTCAGTTGTTCTCTTTGGTTTATAAGAGAAAACATCTCTGTTTCTTTAAATCGTATTAAGAGTCTCTGCTACTTGTTTAGAAGTTAGCATGTTGGAGTCCATAACTGGAAGCTTAAAAGCTCTATCAACTGCAACGTTTATTTAGTCTGTTAGTATTTCCTCTGAAGTCAAAACACATGAAAAACTTACTAAGCTTTCTTTAGTGTCCAGAGCTTTGAAATGTTTTGAAATGTTATATAGTAAATCTATTTATTTTTGTCATGGTGAAGTTGACTTATCCTATAATTGATTCTGCCTATTTTTTCTACAAACCGAAAGGATCCCTACCAGTGGAAAGAAAGCTTGCCATCTGAGGTTGTGACAAGAAGTATTACTTTATCTTTTGGCTGGAAAGCCTGACTCTTCTATTCTCTTCTCTACTATTCTCCTATTGTAATATAACTATGGGCCACCATGAGCTTAATCATGTGGGCCCTCACAATGCAATTGTCCATTAACAAATCTAAAATACTATGTGGATTCCAGGAGTAGAGCACTTCAAATGATGCAAATACCATCAAGGTATGGAAAACTTCACAAGCAACAAACATTAATTAGAGCAATAAGGCATCTCAATCTTTCCCATCTTTATGGACTATATGAACTAATTAACTTTCCATGGTCTTTAAATTAAAATTATACGGCAGACCAATTTGTTTATGATAGACTAAAGTACATATACCTTACATTTTAATAAGACTAAAATGTCATGCGCAAGCATTGAAGAAAAGGTGTCTCCACTTTTTGACTATTACTTCTGGTAAACCAATTCTTGAAAAAAATGCATCAATTGTCTTATGATACCTTTGATGGGAATGCTTTAACATTTGGGTACCTGGTAGCTTAGTCACTTATAACTACTATACTCTGATAACCTTGTGAAGAATTCTCTAAAGGTGCTATCAGATTTTTACACATATATTTAAAAGGCTTATCCATAATTGGACGTTGAATAAAGGTAGCTTTTAAGTGGGTATTGGGGAAAAGTCATCTGTTGTTTTGCGCACATGGCACAGTATCATTTGAACTCTTTTGATATTCCCAATCAGAAGAACATCTATAGTATTCTATCAAGCTTTTTATATACCACAAAATGTCCCTGAACAAAAGATATGTATGAGCTAGGTTTATTACTACTCATCTATAATTTTGGGAATTTAACAAGTGCGCAGTAACAATCCCCAGTGACCTATTACAACAAGCCATCCCTTAGAAAAAGTATTTTCCCCTCAACTGAAACTCCATTTACAATCGCTACATCAGTTAGAGCTTTAACCTAGCACTAGGTTAATCTTCCAGCTGGGACTTTAAGATTCAAGAAGGTAAGTGGGTTATTATTACTTTAATTTTCAAGTAGGATTGTGTCCTGCTCTATTTCTGGATTTGTATAGTTACCTGCTTTCAACTTGAGTGTATTACTGTCATTAGTCTGTTTGTTTCTTTCTGTTTCCTACCAATTATATGCACCTGAGTTTGTACCCTTTCCATATCTTAGCTCCCCTTTATTTAACAAGCCTCATTTGAGGTTCAACAGTTTCAGGTTGTGCTAAAGGAAATGTCTTAAAAAGGCCCCAAAAAACATTTTTTATTAAGACGTGAGACCCATTTGTTTGCATATCCTTCTGCTCCATTCTTTGAAGCAGACTACTGAAATTCAAAAAATCACACCCTACAGGCTATAAGTTAGGACAATTGGGAATAACTTCTACAGTACCAGTTTAGTGCCTATCTTTATCTTGAGAGCAGTAATAGGATAATAAGGATGTGGGGTACTTTTGTTTGCATATCCTTTTTCTCCAATGTTTAAAGGCTACTGAAATTCAAAAAATCACACCCTACAAACAATGAGTAGGGAAGATTGGTCACAACTACTACAGTGCCAATTTAGTATCTATTTTTATCTTGAGAGCAATAGTAGGATGATAACCAATTTAAAAGTTTTTACCATCAACTGCAAAATATATAACATACTTCTAACATTGACATATTTTGTTAACCCACAGTCTTCTATTGTACCTCATTTGCATGCATGAGATTGCCTCCATAGGCACATGCATAGGTGGACACAGTATAGCATTGTGTCCGACACTGCAAATAAACAACATATATGACCCTTTAAAACAAAGTTACTTTTCTCTACCAGACAGTTCTCTGGGGTGTTTATGTTGCTCTGGGCAAATTTTACTTACTTTTCAACCAGGCACTGTTTCTTTTGGACTTCTGGACTTGAACAGTCAGTTACACACATCAGGCAATTACACACATTAGGCAGTTACATACATCAGTCAGTTATAAACATCTGGCAGTTATACACATCAGTTATACACATCAGGCAGTTATACACATCAGTCACTCACACACATCAGTCAGTTATACACATCTGTGGGTAGCACTGTTGCTAAGTGGTCAGCACTTCTACCTCACAGCACTGGGTCATGTGTTCCATTCTCGACCAAGGCCTTATCTGTGGGGAGTTTGTATGTTCTCCCCATCTTTGCATGGGTTTCCTCTAGGTGCTACAGTTTCCTCCCACACTCCAAAAACATACTTGTAGGTCAATTGGCAGATATTAAATTGCCCTTATTCTCTCTCAGTCTGTGTGTGTGTGTATGTTAGGGGATTTAGATTGTAAGCTCCAAAGGGGCAAGGACTGATGTGAATGAGTTCTCTGTGCAGCGCTGCGAAACTAGTGGCGTTATATAAATAAATAGATCAGGGGTGTCCAACCTTTTAGCTTCCCTGGGCCACATTGGAAGACGACGAGTTGGTTTGGGCCGCACATAAGATACACTAACAATAACGATAGCTGATCATCCAAAAAACCATAGAAAACATAGTTAACATATATATATATGAGACAAAAAGGGATATATATATATATATATATATATATATATATATATATAGATATCACTTTTTTTCAAATCCCCCTATACTTACCTTTCAATCGCCCTGTTCAAAAAATCCTCTCTAGTTATTATACTATAATCACTTTTTGTATTGTTTCGGTGCAATATCATTTAAGCCAGGCATTGTATATCAGGGTGCCCTGACCAGGCCTGCGGTACCTGACATATACATCACTGTGACCCCAAATTGTGACCTGTTTTGATAATTACACCACTATGTTAGTTAAGGGATAACAACTTATAATGGGCCAAAGAGAATAATATATAATGCCCCATTAGTAATACAAATAGAAGTATGTAACAGGGAGATAAGGTCCATGATGCTCCAGGACCAGGTGACTTTTATTCACTTGTCAGCATCCCTTGAAATAACAAAAAAAATCCCCCTTAGCTTACCTTTTAATCGGCTTGTTCTCCTGTCCTCTTCTCTTCTTTTCTCCAATTCTGTGCTGCTGATTGTTCTTCTCGCGCGGGTGTCTCCTCTGTGCTGCACTCCGCAATGGATGTCAGGCGTGATGACATCACGCCCGACATTCACTGCGAGTGCCGCACGGAGGAGGAGACAAGGGAGGGAGCCGGAGTACCAGCTGACGTGACCGCGTGACCGCAAGGTAAGTACGGTAGTTTCTTTTCTTTTTTTTTTGCAGGATTTTTTTTTTACATTAAGAGCGCTGCCCCCTTGCCACAACCAAAACTCCTTCTGTGCCACATTTACAGGCGTGCTGGGCCGCATGCGGCCCGCGGGCCGCCGGTTGGACAACCCTGAAATAGATGATGATGATGATGATGATGAACTTCATGGCAGCTACCTTGAAGACCTTACAATCTTAACTACTTTGTTACAGGACAAGTCATGTTCAGCAACATACTTTTAACAGAAATCATGATCTCATAAATGCTTATCAAAGCATTGGGTCCTACCTACACTTTGAGGCCTTGTGGCAAAGTATGTAGAAACCTGTTCAGCACTACAAATCCACAATTTTAAAAAAATGTTTAGCTCTCTGACTTCTTTTGGTAATTATTGTCTACCTCCTGCATGCAATTATAATAAGCTATTCAAAGTTTGATGAATGAAAAAGGAGCTACATTTTAGGCTTGATCATCAGATTCCAAGGTCTCTCCTTACATCACATGCTTAAAGATCTGGAAGTAAGCTTCTACATAATCTTCAGCAGACATCTTTTACAATACATAATTAGCCCATAGTGGACTAATTATCTACTGATAATTACTCTACTGGTACACTGGAGTCCCCATATTTTACAGTAGACTCTGGAAAATGAATTCAGTTGCCACCTCTGATGCCGAATGGTGTAGTTAACAGTATATTTTGATTTGGAGCTTTGCAGTTTTCTTAATTTCCTCTGACTGCTTGTCCCATCATCTGTTGAGTAGCTCCATACGGAGCATCTATGTGGCTTATTAAGCACCGTAATATGCATGATTCTAGCAATTTGAAACACAGAAATATTACAGAATTTTCAGATTACATGATTGAGAGTTTAATTCTAAGTAGGGATAAAAAAGATAAGTTCAATATACTAATACTAAATTGCAAAGTTACAAAATATAGAACAATGCTATTATTACTTTCATTAGCAGTATGGCCACTTCCACTCATATTATTAAATGCACTTTTAAAAAACAATAAAGTTCTTAGTGCCCCCATTTGTTTCATAAATACTTACTGTAAAATAGAATATTTAGGGAAAATTAAAACTTCATTGAACATGTTATAATGTTTCATGTTGATTACTCATTATCATTCTCTAGTACTGACAGGGGCAGACAGGGCCCCCCCCCATCGTGCCATCCCACAGTGGGCTTCCTTAGGCTGGGTCACTGGGCTACCAGCACTTTTCTTCCTTTAAAATGTTCCTAATAGGCTGCCGAGTCGAGTCTTGTCCCCGCAGACTAAAAATTGCCAGCCCTCCCTTGAGTACTGATGATAATAAAATACAGTATTCTCTCATTGTTTTTAAACATTGATATGTACGTCAGCTATAAAACAGTATTTACAATTTTATTGTCAAGCAGCTCCCTCTATTGAAAAGAATGTTCCATTTTTACCTGCCTGGACATGTCTGCATACAGTACATTCCATAAATACTTTTCTTATGCAGTCATTAAAAATTACCTGAGTTCAGAAAGCTTCTAGTTGGCAGTGGCCATGATCCAGCTGATTGCAGAAGTTGACAACATACTTATATGTACGTAATGACCAAGCCTTCAAAGTAGGCAACCGACACAGATTCCACAACATGAACTTTGGATTAGCCAGATATAGCACTGTGACTTGAAAGTCAGAATTTAATTATTAACAGACATAGATTTACTTTCCTTTGTACCAATCTTCTCAGGTAACAAAGTACACAGGAGTTAAGCTATCTAATAAACAGTACTTAAAATGTATCATTCATACATGGTTGCTAAATAGGGATGGATAATAAAAAGTTGAACATATTAATATTTACAATAAAAATAAATGGTGGATTCATAATTTAAGTATTTGGACAGGAAGAGGGAGCCATGGAAAATTGCCATAGCCAGGAGCACAGTAGTACAAACAGGCAAAAGAACATGTATTCATTATGTAAATATTGGTAACGACAATAGAATAACATTTCACAAACAATTTTAAGATGAGATTTTTCTTCGATACTTGTGTGTTAAAAGCAGAAACTGTTGTTTATTTCTTTACAAGACATGTTACCATGGTAACTTTCCAGAGAAATGAGAAGCATGATATTTGATAAGCTATATACTATAAAAGCAGAAAAAATTAGTGTATGGTGACAGGTGTAATGTTATTATCATTATTATTTTTCTTTATATAGTGTCGAAGTCGTATAATTGGATGAACGAAAGTATATTGGTTAATATTGTTTTGCCGTGCGATTGCGATTCGTACGCCACGTAACACAGATCCGTATGCCACCTAACACAGTGCGTGGTGCGATCGCACGGTAAAATACGCACGTACACACTCGCATTACAACATTTAGTTATTAATATAATTTATATTCATGCTAGTCCGTTACACTGTAATTTATGAGCAGATAGTATTTGGTTTATTATTAGTTTATATAATATGATTATATGTACACTTCAGTGATATTTTTCGGTTCAGCTTATAGGAAAGGTGTCATGTCTAATATCATATTAATCCCCTTTACATCAGCAGCTGTTCGGTGCATTCGGCGAAGAGATCGCACATTGCCTACTCTAGTTATTGATGTTAAGGAAAAAACCTTTAATATGATGTTAACTGTCAAATGCTAATGGACTGATTGTAATTGGAGTTTGGCGGGAAGAACAGAGCAGTTTGGCGGGAAGAACAGAGCTCATCCCCTGGCGAGACCCCCACTTTTGGATTCCTTAGATTGAATCAGCCTATGATGTGTAACCCCCTGGACCCTCCTGATGCCTGGACCAATAGAAGCAAGCTATACCACCTGCATTGTTTCACTGTATCTCTGTTTGCATATAAGCAGTAGCTCTCATGTAGTGTTCAGTCTACTCTGACCACAGTATTCCATAGAGATATACTGTTCACTGGGTCCCGTGGGAGCGCAGCGAGCGCATGCGATAGCAGCGGTATGTATTTATCTTTTGGTATTGGCTGTACTGTACTGTATTATAATACAATCATGTATTGAATTGTTAATTTGTTACATCTGCTAAAATAAATCACTTTGTGCATTAGAAAAACAATACAATCGCTTGGGCAATGCTTATTTGAAAACGATACAATTACTTTAATAATAGAATGCCTTGACATATTATGCAGTGTTGTACATTGAGTGGATCATAACAAATCTCTTACAATTACATGAGACAAAAAGTTAATCTGTCCCTGCCCAAATGAGCTTACAATCTAATAGGTGTGTGAAACATTTAAAATACACTATATGAACAAAAGTATTCGGACGCTTGACCATTACACCAACAGGGGCTGTAATGACATTGCATTGAAATACATATACTTCAATATGGAGTTGGACCCCTTTTGCAATTATAACAGCTTCCACTCTTCTTGGAAGGCTTTCCACAAGGTGTTGTAATGTTTCTGTGGCAATCTGTGCCCATTCATTTAGTAGAACATTTATGAGGTCAGGCACTGATGACGAATGAGAAGGCCTGGCATGCAATCTCCGTTCCAGTTGATCCCAAAGGTGCTAAAGTCAGTGGGGCCCAGTCAAGTTCTTCCACACTGAACTCATCAAACCATGTCTTTGTAGTCCCTGCTTTCTGCACTGGGGCAAGGGCATGTTGCAATAGAAAAGGGCCTTTCCTAAACTGTTGCCACAAAGTTGGAAGTATAGTATTGTCCAAAATGACTTGGTATGCTGAAGCATTAAGATTTCCCTTCACTGGAGATAAGGGGCCTAGTCCAAATCCTGAAAAACTGACCCATACCATTATCCCGCCTCCACCAAACTTCATAGTTGGCATAATGCAGTCAGGCAAGTAATGTTCTCCTGGCATCCGCCAAACCAAGACTCGCCCATCAGAATACCAAACAGAGAAGCATGATACCTCACTCCACAGAACATGTTTCCACTGCTCCACAGTCCAGTGTCAGCATGCTTTACACTTCATCTGATGCTTGCATGCAGCTGCTCATCCACGGAAACCCATTTCATTAAGCTCCCGCAGCACAGTTTTTGTGCTTACATTAATGCCAGTAGAAGTTCGGAACTCTTCAGCTTTGGAATCAGCAGAGCGTTGGCAGTTTTTATGCACCGCGCTCCTTAGTAGTTATTGACCCCGCTCTGTGATTTTACGTGGTCTTCTGCTTCATGGCTGAGTTGCTGTTGCTCCTAAATGCTTCTACTTTCTAATAATATCCCTTAGAGTTGACTGTGGAATTTCCAGCAGGGATGAAATTTCACAAACCGCCTTATTGCAAAGGTGACATCCTATTACAGTACCATGCTTGAGCTCTTCAGAATGACCCATTTTGTATCACAAATGTTTGCACATGGAGACTACATGACTAGGTGCTTGATTTTATACACCCTTTGGCAACAGGCATGATTGAAACACCTCAATTCAATAAGTACCAGGTGTGGCCAAATACTTTTGTCCATATAGTGTATAAGGTAGCAGAATAACAATTGAAGCTATTGGTGGGGAGGGTGTGTGATGTATATTACGTATATAAATCCATTGTATCTCATGGAATAGACAATCTTATATGTTATTATGAATAAATTAAAAGATGATAAATGAAAATGATGCAGTATTTATTGCTAGCATGAGACATATGTAAAAATATTGCACTGACATGTATAATTTAAATGCACTGAAAATAACCAGAAACCTGGTGGAAATGAAATCTTGAAAGGTTCAAAAGTCCAGACAGTTTCTCATCCACTTATACGTTTTTTTGCAGAGCCTGGCTTTCTTGAGGATCGATTATGTTTTCCAAAAGGAATATATGCTGAACTTGCATTTCACCCATTTGGTTTTTCTGGCCATTTGGCCGTTTTCACCCATTTGGTTTTTCTGAAGTTTTAGCCATTTTTTTGAGGTCTCTTACCTGATAATAAAAAAGGATTGATTGCCTTGTTTGCTTAACACAGTAATTTTCGCAGGAAACCATTTTTACTAAAGTAACTTCTGAGATTATGACATTAACATAAACATATTTTCATAATTATCCCTATTAAGCTATAAGCATTACACAATTGCAAGCACTTTTACCATTTCTTGTGCCAAACTTTATTGTTCTTTGTTTACATTTTATGTTTCTTACACTTACCGGTATAAGAAATCCCAAACAATCTTAATGAGCAAACAAATAAGCCTGCACTTATGGTTTTGTCTCAAAATATTGCCTTGTGTTGCCTTAGCAGCTGTCTATAAAGCCTATTTAAGGCCCTTGCTAGATGTAAGCCCCTACACCTGGAAGGTGAGTGCATTTGATTTTAACTGCATTTTAATGGTGTTTGAAGCAAATAGGTCAGTGTAGGACAGTGTTGGCTAACCTGTGACACTCCAGGTGTTGTGAAACTACAAGTCCCAGCACTAGGATGCACGCTTTAATGTTTAAATGTTTTGATCAAAATATCAATACCTCATGTATTTATTTTGCTAGATACACACAGATATGCAGTGTTAAGGATAAACGCTGACAACAATGGGCTTTTTGTTTCAAACCATCTTAATGTTCTTCTAAAAATGTACGAAACAATGCGCATTATAAGCTTAAACACATATATAGCAAATCCGCAGCAGCTATTTATATAGCACCAGTGATTACGCAGCGCTGTACAGAGAACACACTCACATCAGTATGTAATTAATGTCTCACAGCACAGAGATGTGTTTGTTGATGTTCTCATGCAACGTGTGACCTAAACTCCTTCTCTGTACTCCATTTAAGTCCATTTACAACATGTATATATTTCATTTACAACATCTAGATGCAATGGAAAATTTGGGATGCTCCGGCTCATCAGCTAATACCATTTTTCATGGAATGATCTGCATAATTGATGTTTCAGAATTTGATGATATGGATGGAAATGTACCTGGAAAGTACCTAGCATATTGCATTCTGAAATTTAGTATAGTTAAAATGTGGGAATAACCTGTTGAAATAGTGATGCACACACATAAGGGAAACTCCACACTATCCTACTTTCCTTATGCACCACACAGAACAACATAGAGCCAAATAGCTAGATGTGGCTAAAAAAAATGATGCTTTTTAATGTTCTCATTTATGCTGTATAGATGGACGATAGCTAATACATAGGTCTGATTGGTTTCCTTTTTATAAGAATTTGATTCCTATAATACTCTTGCTGCCTGTAAAGAATCTACTGTATATGGTCACTGACCTGGTACTACAGTATGGATTGCTTCAATACAATGCCTGACTACTGGTTCATGTAATGTATTGTATTTATTTTATGTCAATCTATGTATTCCTTAAGAATTTATGTCTAGATATTTCTATTTGTATAAGATTTTTGTATGGTGGTTCATGATCAAAAATAGTCTCTTTGACAATGTAATTATATAGTTAAGAGCCCAAGGAAATTACTGCCTGTTTGATGTACTGGAAAAGAAGCATTGGCATGCACTACATGAACCTTTACATGCGTTCTTTTGTAACAGGGAAGGAGTGATTTTTTTGATCAACTTACAATATGTAAAAGAGATAAAAAATATCTGTTGCAATATACATAGCTGACTACAAATCAGTTTACTACTATTTAAAGTCTGAGAGTAGGTGTTTACTTTCATGCAGAAATATGGCAAGATGCATTGAGCAACTTCTGAATATTTATATGATGAACCTGTGTTCTTAGAATTAGTGAAATTTAAGACAATACTGGAGCAACATTACAAAATATCAAAATATTTAGGAAGCATACTATCACTGTTTTAGATGTACAATTTGTTGTATATGTTAAAGGGGGTGAGGTACGTTTATAAGGAAAAAGGCTGGTTTCTTCAACTATTAAAAAAAAAAAAATAGTCACGCAAGATATACAGGAATCCAAAAGATTTTTTCATTTATTTGTTAAATCTCAAAAAATGCATTGTTTCTTGCACTTTGTTTTATACTTGTTATGCTTTGTTATACTTGCTGAGCTTTACTTGCTTACTTAATAGAATATCATATCCTGTAAAAGAAAGCCATATTTGCTAAAATAATACTAAGCCTTATGAGGTAAACAGAGATATTTAATTTTAACTTAGCAAATAATGTTTTAGTTTTTAAAAAAATATAAGCAGGGGACACAATTTAGATAATTTTCTCATTTTCTCCATTTCCATACATAAATTTGTTATTGACTTTTGTCAATGTGCAGAATATAAGGTGTGCCTGTCAGAAAAATGAAACTGTTTATTTGAACTAGTGCAAGTTAAAGTGAAAAGTCAAAGTCAGTTCAATGAGTTACTAAGTACATGATAATGTTGCAATACTGACACCATGCGGTCTGGTAAACTCTAATGCACCTTTATATCTTCAAAGTTGTTTTACTAGAATACAGGAGTAGAACATGAGTTGTAGTACTTAAAACAATAGGCTTGTTCAGTGCAACTGATTCTAGTTCAAACAAAAATACAATTTTACATTACTATATAGTTGACTATAAAGACATAGTCACAAGTCAGCATTTTTTAGCAATGACAATACTAGATTGCATTTATCTCCAAATATTCCACATTCTCCATAAGATATGTGCTGCATGAGAATAAAGCAAGATGTACTTACAAGCATACCTAACCATATGTCAACCATAGTGGTTTATGAACAGAAAATCTACAGAATATCAAAATAAATGCAATTATATATCTATCAAAGTAGTTGAAAGTTTTACCCCCCACTTTGGGTTCAGCTGCTAATATCCAATTATAGCAGCTTCCTCATGCTCTGACCAATAAGAGTGAAGCCGCTCTGTTTGGTTATTACTGAAAAGCATGGAAGCTTGTGATTTGTGTTGCAGCTCCTTGCAAAGCAAGTCAACGTCATTAAAAAATGTTTTTATTTTAAATATTATTGGATTCAAAGCTGCAAGACTGAATATGATCCCCACTCTATTTAGGTGAATAATAAATCTGTAAATAAAGGGTGTGTGGGAAAGTATTCATTTGAATAAATGCCTTTTTCATGTTTTTTACAGTATTTTTTTTTTCCTGGATACCAGGGCATGTTGGGGTTAGTAGTTCTACAAATGACAGCATATCCAAGCAGTTTGGATCGGACTACTTTTCCTGTGTTTAATCCCCAGGTATGTTATCACAATTACAAATCTCTTTATCCCCTATCTCTGCCTGAAACATATCTGACTGCAATCTGTAATTTCCATGTATGTATCCACAATTAGTCAGCAATTATAATTACCTGTGTTAAAGTCTTCAATCATTTAAATGTTATGACTGCACTCGAAAAATGTTATCAGCAATCGTATTCCTTTGATCTGCTGGCCAGTTTGCCCACATGTTGCCAGTTTTCTTTTCTGTAAATGTTCCGCAATATGTCTTAAGAGGGAGAGTAGGGGAATATTCTGGGGGTGGCTGCATTTGTGATGTCCTTACTAAGAGAAAGAAGTCACATTTAATCAACACCGTTGAACAAACAATGATCAGCATCTGAGGACTTCAAGCAATAATCTTAATCTGTTACATCCAGAATTTGCATTTCTCATTTCACTGCAGCACTAGACAATATAACTTGTTGAGTTTATATCTTACTTTTTACATTGTTTATTTACCTTAGCCCCTTGCCACATATTCTCTAACCCCTATCAAATCTCACAATGTTTATCAAAATGCTTTTTACTATCCTTCCAGGTCATCACACCCCTTTATCTATATTGCTTGACTCCACTCCCCTGAAACTAACCTTCATGGGTTAGGTTTCCTTCACCGCACTGGGGCAGGAGTTCGATTCCGACCAGCGCTCTATCTGTGTTGTTAGTATGTTCTCTACATGTTTGTGTGGGTTTCCTCCAACATTTCAAAAACATACTAATAGGTTAATGGACTGCTGACTAAAATGGACCATAGTGAATGAAAAATATTCTCTGTACAGTGCTGCAAAATGTGGTGGAGCTATATAAATAAATGATAATAACTTGTTACCAATATTCATTCCTGCAATATCTTCAACCTGTCACAATGAAATAAGAGCATATTAATCTTTTCTATCTCTCTCTCCCAGGGTCGAACTGGGACTAAAAATCAGCCTTGACATTTGAAGCATACAGGCCCACCTCTGTTGATGAGCAGGAAAAAACTGTGTGCAGCGGTGGCGCCACCAAGGGTGTGGCCACATTATGTTGGGGCGTGGTCAACATAGGGCATTAATACATACATTATAATAAAACATTACATTTATCAGGCCCTCCCCATCCACATCACGCCACCCCTCACCCCAGAAACACATTACAACACCCCAGTCCACTGTACTTATTTATGCTTCTGATGCTGCTGACATCTATCACGGTGGGAACTTTCTGTAGAGTGAGCAGGGAAGCTCTTAGTCCCACAAGATTAATAAATCTCATGAGACTTAGAGCTCCTCGGCTAACTCTGCAGGCTGTGTCGTGTCCTGGGACAGGATGCACACATTTCTGCCTTCACAAACAGTACAATGTAAAGCAGGACATATGTCCCAACTGTCCTTGCAGTCAGACCAAATCCTGACTAAGCGGGACAGTCACCCACCAAATTCAGGACTGTTGGCAGACTGCCCTGCTCTCTCCTACCTGTCTTATCATTGTCACCACTTGTGGCTGCTGATGTCTTTAGATCAGTTGCTGCTTCTCTGGATCCTGGAATGTTGGGGGCCCTATTTGGAAAAAAAAATGGGTACATGAAATTTAGAGAACTCCAACCAGCTCCGCTGTTAAATCAATATAGCACCCACGTTTTTAAAATAGGCCTCACTCCAGCCCCAACATTAAAATAATAGTATTCCCATTTAATAAATAAACTTATTTCCTTCCCTATATACAGCCCCAGAAATAAATTAATAGCCTTTACATTTCATAAATATACCTATTTCCGCAACCATCACTGTCATTAAATTCATAGTCACATTTAATAAAGAGACCTCATTCTCCCCAAAACTCACCCCCATATTCAATAGCCCCCAAACCACCCCATTTTAAATTAATAGTCCCCACTATTACATTGCTCCACTGTTACCCCGCAAACAAAATAGCACCCATTAATTAGCCATCATCTATTTCACATGCACTACATTACCGAAAGCTCCCTGCGCCATCACACACACATTACTCTGCCCCTTCATCATCACCACGCTATGCCCCCTTATGATCGCGCTGCGCCCTCCATGCTGCTTTTCCCCCCTTCATCACACTCTGCAATGCTGCTTTTGAACCTCTTCATCACCCTGTGCCAGGCTGCTCCCCCCTTTCTTTACCCCTCTGTGCCTTGGATCTCTCCCCCTCCTTCTTCATCACCTTGTGCCTTGCATCTCCCTCCTTCTTCATCCCCTTTGCCTTTTATCTCCCCCCCTTTCTTCATCCCCCTGTGCCTTTTATCGCTCCCCCCTTTCTTCATCCCCCTGTGCCTTGTAACTCCCCCCTTATTCACCCCCCTGTGCCTTTTATCTCTCCACCTTTCTTCATCTCTCTGCGGCTTTTATCTCTCCCCCTTTCTTCATCCCCCTGTGCCTTGTATCTCCCCCTTTTTTTCATCGCCCTGTGCTTTTTATCTTCCCCCCTTCTTCATCCCCCTATGCCTTTTATCTCCCCCTCCCTTTCTTCGTCTCTCTGTGCCTTTTATCCCTCCCCCACCTTTCTACATCACCCTTTGTCCACACCGCGATCATGTGAGTATACAAATACTCACATGATCTCTGCACAGGGTACCGGACCGGCCCATACAGTCATTGGCCCTTCTGGCAAATGCCAGAAGTGCCAGATGGCCAGTCCGGCCCTGCTTTTTTCTTTGGCTGCTAGGAGCTGGTGATAGATCACCAAGTCCAGGTTACCCCCACATCTCGCATACATGTCATTCTGATGGGTAGTACTCAGTATACCTACACTGATATGTCCGACACTGTTTAGTGCAATATAATGTTTTGTCCAGGCTTACCTTGGTCGCATTTAAGCATCCACAGCCTTACTATATTTGGCCTATGTTTGTTTGTATACATTTACTGTGCACATGCGCCTAAACAAAATGTGGATTTTAGTTAATAAAACAGCTATCCAGCTCTACATTAGGTCCTCTGTAACAAACTAACCTCCATTCATGCTTCAAATCATGACTGCTTCCTCTTGGACAACCTCAACTACCCAGATATAGCAGAAGCATAGCTGACACATAGCTGACAATCATACACTGCTTTACCTGTAGTCCAATCACATGGTGGTCTCCAATATAACCACAACTTCAGACAGAGTTGTTTCAGGGCCGGATTAACAATGAGCCTAATGGGGCTGCAGCCCAGGTCTCTCCACAGAAATAGACCCTGGCCAGCCAGGAGTAAAAAAATGTATATATATTATTTTTATTGTTAGGGCTTCTGGCATGGGGAGAGTGGTGAGGCTTCCCTGGTTGCAGTCCTGTCATTGGAAAGCAACAGGCAGCCAATCGCAAAGCTGCCTGTTGCTGAGTGGGGTGAGGGCTGTGTCTACAGAGGCTGTGTGTGACTCGTACTGTGTGACTCATGCTGTACCAACTTCCACCCAGTCCCAGATGGAGGTCAGCGGTATTCAACACAACAGGTAGGAACAATTTATTTTTAACAGGGGATATGTGACAACAGGCCAACAGAGGATATGTGACAACAGGCCAAAAGGGGATATGTGACAAAAGGCCCAACAAGAGATATGTGAAAATATGACATGCATATGTCAATGGCCTGTGTGTATTAACATAGAGATCAGTTCCTTTTCTAACAACAAAGTTACCAACTTTTTCAATGGAGATTAATATAGATACATACAATAGACGGTGTTTATATATATATATATATATATATATATATATATATATATTGTTGAAGTCGTATAATTGGATGAACGAAAGTATATTGGTTTAATATTGGTTTGCCGTGCGTATTGCGAAGCGTACGCCACGTGTTACGTGACGTGGTGCGTTCGCACGGTAAAATACGCACGCACACACTCGCATTACAACAGTTAGTTATTTATATCATTTCATATTGGTTCTGTTACACTGTAATTCAGGAGCAGATAGTATTCGGTTTATTATTAGTCTATATATATATATATATATATATATATTAGTGATTATATGTACATTGTAGTGTTATTAAAGGTTTAGGTAATAGGAAAGGTGTCATGCCTGATATCATATTGAAGCCCTAATCATCAGCAGCTGTCCGGTGCAGTCGGCGAAGAGATCGCACATTGCATACTTTAGTTATTGATATTAGAGAGTAAAACCTTTGTATTATACTGGCTATGAAAAGGAGCAGACCCCCTGGAGAGAAGACCCCCACCTTTGGATTCAACCTATTACCTGTCTGGCCTGGACCCACCCAACGTCTGGACCTATAGAAACAATCTACGTCATCTCTTTTGTTCACAATGAAACACTGACTGTATATATATTAGCTGCATCTCACTGGGGCCTCAGTCAACTCTGACACAATATTCTATACAGAATATTGTCCATCGGGTCCGGTGGGTGCGCAGCGTGCGCAAGCGATTGCATTGGTATGTACTTATCTTTTGGTATTGGCTGTGCTGTACTGTACTTTATCATGATATAATAATGTATTGAATTGTTGACTATTTACATCTGTTAAAAATAAATCACTTTGTGCTTTGGACACACATACAATTGATTGGGCAATGCTTATTTTAAAACGATAGAATTACTTTAATAATATATATTTACACATAGATTCAAGTTTAATTTTTTATTAATTTTCTCAACTTTTCAGCACCCTGTACTTTGTTCAATGTTAAAAACCTGAAAATTAGCATTTTTCATGTATGTTTCTGTTATAGCACTTTATAAATCCCCTTCGGTGGCTCAAATTATTTCTAAAATACAGTACAGCTTTGAAATGGAGACGATAGACATGGCATACTCCACTTCTGCTTCGGCCCCTATCATGAAGTGGTTCAAGTGGCATGTTTACATTACAGAGGGAACAGGTGCAAATAGAGGGTCATCTTTCTTCTCTCCCACCCACTCACTCCTGGCTTTACCTTATTCACCCCAGGAGGATTAGTGGTTCCCCTCACTGCACCTTTTGGACAGTCTATGTTTCTATGATGTGCATTGCAATGTTTTTTTGTTTCGTTCTGTCTTTTCTATTTTCAGAATGTGTGGATTCATATTTGTTGTAATACTCATTGAGCAACCCCCCCCCCTCCCTGTGAGGGGGTTCCCTCCTGTATCCTCTCTTGTTGGTTCCCCTTCTTTTTCTTCTGTACCCCAAATATTTTGCAAGAACTTCAATAAAAATTATTGATGAAAAAGAAAAGCACTTTATAAATAAAAATAATCAGCCATTGTATTTTTGTCTTCAATGGTCAATAAAATAACATACTTTTACCTCTCAACTGTCCCGATTCCATCAGGATAGTCCTGATTTTAGGGGACTATCTTGATTAGCCAAGAGCTTGTCCCAGCATGAGGAACAGCTGGGATGTATCTCCACTCTTCACTTTACATACGTGCTGTGTGAACCAGTTGGTGTTGCACTCTTTAAATAAGGGAACATGGGAGGGAGATGTAGGTGACTGGAGGGAAGTGCAAGCTCTGCCCTCCATGGTTCTGGCCACGCCTACACACATCTGGCCTCACCCACACATCACTGGCCACACCTCCGGTGGGACGGTACTCAGAACTGACTTGACTCAGAACTGTCCTTTTCCCCTCATCCAAACTGTTTGCAAATCCTATGACTTACATCTAAGAAACATTTACAGAATACATACATATGTCACACAACTTTAATTTATTTTCCACATTGACAATTGCATTTCACTTTTTACTGGTTTTCCTCCAACCAGACTTTCACCCCTACAATCTACAGTCAACTCAACATAATTATTGGCACCCCTCAAGAAATTGAGCAAATGTGTTTGGGAAAAAAACAATCATATAAAATAAACAATACATATCATGATTCAAATGTTCCTTAGAGATGTTAGGAGAAATTGCTTCCCATATACTGTATGCAAAAGACATAGGGCCTGATTCATTTAGGATCTTAAATGAAGAGGATTCTTATTTCAGTATCCTGGACAAAACCATGTTACATTGCAAGGGGTGCAAATGAGTGTTCTGTTTTGCACATAAGTTAAATACTGACTGTTTTTTTCATGTAGCACACAAATATCAACTTTAAATTTCAGTGTACAAATAAGCTATCAAGTATTTGTGTGCTACATGAAAAAACAGGCAGTATTTAACTTATGTGCAAAACAGAACACTCATTTGCACCCCTTGCAATGTAACATGGTTTTGTCCAGGAGACTGAAATAAGAATCCTCTTCATTTAAGATTCTTAATGAATCAAGCCCATAATTCCTACAGGAGTGTTGTTTTATTTAAGAATGGTGTATTCTTTCAAAAACATATGGGGCAAAAATTATTGGCACCCCAAAAGCATATTTTTAAATAACAGAGTAATTTAGTGCAAAATCTTTATTTTGCTCCTAGTCTCCAGGAACTCCATTGTTGGTTATGACCATTTCCTGCTTCCCTTGAGTATAAATATGGGGTAACACACATGTAAAATCCCTTTGTCATTCATCAACATGGCTAAAACCAAAGAACTGATAATTGAAATCAGAGAGAAGGTTGTGGACCTGCACAAACAATTAGTAGTCAGTTTAAATTACCACTAAGCACAATAGCAGTGATAATAAAAAAGCCAGAGAAAACCATGGACCACTTGAAAATTTGCCAGGGAGAGGATGCATGTAAATATTGCCCCAATAAAATGAGGGGGAGTGCATGATATGCAAAAACAATCATAAACATCCCAGACTCAGAACTGTATAATTTAGTTGAATCTTGTGTTTTTAAAATGTCTAAATGCACTGTCA
The DNA here is from genome assembly GCF_038048845.1 of Mixophyes fleayi. Taxonomy (NCBI): domain Eukaryota; kingdom Metazoa; phylum Chordata; class Amphibia; order Anura; family Limnodynastidae; genus Mixophyes; species Mixophyes fleayi. Next base: position 181,333,514 of record NC_134402.1, on the reverse strand, counting down.
GACGCCTGCTCTATGGGAAAATGCTTTTTGGAGGCGTTCCACAAAAGAAGCCTTTCCAAACAGCAAGCACCAGAACTTTGCAAAATGTCATTAGAATTGCAAATGGAATTGTGTAAAGTGGTCAAATGAGACACAAATTATTTTTTTTGCCCATTCAGACCATGGTCACATTTGGAGAAAAAAGGGGAAAAACACCTGATATTCACTGTCAAATATGGTGGTGGATTGTTGATGTTTTGGGGCTGTTTTGCTGCTAGTGGTCCAGGGGCTCTTGTGAAAATCAATGGCATAATGTATTCCACTCTATACAAGGAGATTTTAGTTTAAAATCTGTCTGTCAGCCTTTAGTGGACTTTTAGCAAGATAAGAATCCAAAACACACAGCAAAATCCACACAGAAGTGATTGCAGGAACACAAAATCAAAGTTTTACAATGGCCCTCTCAGTCTCCTGATTTGAGCCAAATTCAAAACCTGTGGTGTGTATAGAGGGAAGTCCACAAGTGACAACCCAAGAAGATCAAGGAACTAGAAATATTCTGCATGTAGGAATAGTCAAAGATCCCTTAACAAGTGTTTTCCAACCATTTTAAGCATTACAGAAAGTGGCTCAGTGCAGTCATCCGTGTCAGGGTAGGCTTAACCAAAGATCAATAATGGGCTACCAAAGTTTTTTGAACCTAAGTTTTTTTTCAAAAAGTTATGTTTCTAAAGAAAAAAAATTTTTGCCTCCAAAACACAATTAAAAAAAACAAACTATGTATCTTACCACTTTGTTTACGCAATAATTCTGGCATTGACTGTATTTTGTTGTTAGACTAATTTCCTTTGCAAAACTACTGCTACTCCACTCTGTAAGTCTCTACATTGGTTGCCAGAATTTTACTGAATTTAAAACAAAGTACTTCTACAAACATACAAAGCTGCACCAACACACATCGCTTCCCTTGTCTTAAAATATCTCAGAACTTAACTCCGCCACTATGCACAAGATGTGCTCATCTGATTCACACCCATTAACTGTGCCCATTTTGGTTTGCACACACTTTGTGGATTCCCTCCCCCCCCCCCTTAATTTCCACTAGCTTCCAAACCCTAGGTTATTTTACTTGATAAACTAAACAATTCACTCAAGACTCACATTGATTCTACTTTCATAGTCAAACAAAACTCCTCTGACTTAAAACCAACCTTGCTATGTGACTAGGTCATACAGTCGCACAAAGCACTTTTTCACATTGCAATCTGGCTGGACCAATACTTACTTTGTGGCACTTAACCTCATAGATCAAACTCTTCTAATACAGTTTGTAAATTTGTGAGAAGGACACTCTTACAGCTTTGCCTCTCTGGTAATACCCAGTCTTGACATTTCAGCCCAAGGCTTAACCACATTCCCACAGGATAATTAGTAAGATTAAGGTTAAATTGTATTTTGGATTCAGATTTGATAAAACAAACAGACAAAATGTTAAATAATGTTGCATCACATGGTTATTCAGTGCCACTACAGCAGTAACAATATACATATATAATATTTTTAAATAGGGAGTCCCCAATGTTGCCAAGGACAACAAGAAGAACAATCCATATTCAGATAATGGGATGCCTTTTATATCCAAATTCAATAAAAGTCACATCAACTTAAAAATATTTTGTGTAAGAACTTTCACAATTTAAAACAGGACCCAATTTTGGGACAGCTTATTGATGAGAAATCAACAATTATTATTTAAAAATAAATCCTGAAACTACCTTGACACCAGATAAAATCATATCAACTGAATAAATTAAGACTAAAGGTACATGGACACCCTCAAAACCATTTGATTTCTATTGATGTAAAAGGTCCATCTGCTTATCATGTCAAATTATCAGAAATAAAGTATATACAATTACATCTTCTGTAAATAAATCTGTTTCTCAGAAATGTGACTTTATTAATTGTGAAACCACATATGCAAAATGTGTTCTCGAATATCATTTGCCTGTAATACTTGGAATAACAAGAAGTTTTCCTTTAGTTTAGATTCCCTTGGTTTGTTTGTGATATATTGCAAATCATATGTACTGTATAAGTGGGATCAGTTTTTATTAGTATTATATATATATTTATATATTAAAATTTTCACTTGTCATAATCAAGTGATTAATATTCCTTACTCATATATAGTTGTACAGATTTTTATTTATTTATTATTATCATCCATATGGTACTATATTTATTATTATTATTATTATTATTATTATTATTATTATTATTATTATTACTTTTTAATCAGTTTGACTCTGACACGATTTGTACTTTTCCCTATTCTCTGTAGACCATGTTCTAATCTCACAGTAGAGAAAGCTTTGAGACCATCTTGCATTACCAGACTTTTTGGTTGTGAGTTAAGGACTCCGCCATCTTTCTAT